>NC_057861.1:381121314-381721314 GCF_019393635.1 Dromiciops gliroides
TCATTTTCCTTTTTGCTTTAACTATAGGGGTTTATTAAATGACTGATTTCCTGCTTTGGCATTTGAAGTTTTCCAAGGGAATAACACTTTAAATTTTCCTTTTATCCTCACCTTTGAGAGGCAAATGTTTATTGGTAACACAAAATTTAAAATATATTTTTCCATGAAAAGAGCTGCTTTGTTGACCCTGATCTGTTTTGACTGAACCTCTTCATGTTCCCTCTATTTATTTACCTTCTGGTTATAATATAGCTAAATTGATTTTCTTTTTGTTTTTCCTCATTGCACTAAGTAACATCATCTTCTTCTATTTGCTTTTCTTCTTCCTCTAACAACATTGAAAAAATGGCTAATACAATGAAAGAACATTTCCTCCCTTTGTCATAATAACTGTGGAAGTGTGCAATTATAATACTAATCCTGCAATAAGCGAACAGCCATTTGTAATCTGTAACCTGGATAAGTAGCCTAAAGTCATCGATATCTTGTTTCCATTCAACTTTTTACCATAAAACTCTCTTCAGTGGAATTAAGCCCAAGAGGCAATAATTGGGAAAGATGCTGACTGCTTCTAAGACATGGTATAGATGAAGCAGTTTGCCAGAAGGCAACTTAGACTATAGTATTAAGCACTAAACTATAAAGGGTAACATCCTGAACTACTATTCCTACCTTCTATGTCTCCATTTACTGATAGTAATATCAGACATAACTAAATTTTTGTCTATACTAGCAAATAGGACTGTACTACCTTCAGTGTTAAAGAAACATGTCTGGCCCTAAAAACTGTTGGTGAAGCTAAGAAGTGGTCTGACTGCTAAAAAGACACCTTAGAATTATGTGAGAAAAGTTATTAAACTATTGGTCTTCTTTGACTCATAAATCCCCCTAATAGCAATCAACTACACAGGGATCCATAACAACAAGAAAGCAATATATACATATATAGTTATGGGTAGACCTAATCATTGCTATAGATATTTATAGAAACAATGTGGTTGGGGAAATTTTGGAAACAAAAAAGAAGCCTTCATTGGTGGAAATGTCTTAGCAAATTATAATAAATTTTATCAATGCAATGGACTATTATTATACCGTAAGAAACAATAGCTATCAAATATATGCTTATTGAGTTGAATTGGATTCACAGAAACAAGAGATTTGGACCAAATGATTCAAAGCAAATAAAAATAATCAAAAGAATAATATATACATAACTATGACTATGTAAATTACAATGCAAGCTAATACAATAATAAAAGGCAACTGAACTATAAATTGTAATGAACAATTTCAGTTCTGGAGAAAGCTATCTTCCTCTATTATATTATATCTTACTTGGGTGGCCTGCATTGGGTTGGAGTAGATGGTACCTAAGGTCTTTTCTAGCTTCACATCTCTGATCCTATCATCCTGTAAACTAAAAATGAAACATATTTTATTCCTCTGAGTAGAGAAGTAGGGGATTTTGGATAAGTGATGCATTATATACTACCAGAATCAGTCACTGAGCTAGTCAGTTTGCTTTAATGTTTTCTTTTCTTAGGTGGAAGCATACAATGGAGGGCAAAGGAGTATGAAAGGAAATGATTGTGGTATAAAAAAAATACAATATTAAAATGTTAAGGAGAAAAAGAAAAAATAATAAAAATTAATGTGTGGGTTATAACAATGCTTGGATTCAAAAGAGATTGGGCTTTTGAAAATCCTAAAGATTTTTGAGGGACTAATAAATAAGGAAAAATACCATTCACAGGGTTTTGATAGGATGAAAGGAAGGAAACACACATTTATTAAGCACTACTATGGAAGGGGCCATGTACTAAGCCCTTAACAAATATCATCTCATTAGATTCTCTTAACAGTCTTGGAAGATGGATACTATCACTATCCTCAATTTACATTTGATGAAACTGAGGCAAAGAGAGGTTAAGGGACTTATCTGGGATCACACAGCTAATAAGTGTCTAAGACTATATTTGAATTCAGGTCTTCCTCACTCCAGACCCAGTGATCTACCCATTGTGCCATCTAGTTGCATCTTTTGAAGGTCCAAAATTAGTCCAAACACACAGTTATGCCTTATTAATGATAAGTTCAACTACCTGAATGAGAAGGATCTGCTGTTCTCTCAAGCCAGAGAGTATATAGACTCATGTGTGGATTGTGCCCCTTCTAGAATGCTCTTAGCAAAATGTGGTCAAGTAAATTGGTCAAAGATTTCAGTACTGAACAAATTCCCCTACACATCTATAGATGTAGTGCAGGGACTGCTTATTCTGCAAAATGTCAGGTTTTTCAAATTCATAGACAAAATTAGACAAGCATATCTCCTTCCATGTCCGCAATATCTCTCTTGCAGAGTCAGAATAATATTCCAGGGGCAGCTAGGTGGCGCAGTGGATGGAGCACGGCCCTGGATTCAGGAGTACCTGAGTTCGGATCTGGCCTCAGACACTTGACACTTGCTGGCTGTGTGACCCTGGGCAAGTCACTTAACCCCAATTGCCCCACACACACACAAAAAAAGAATAATATTCCTTCCTCTCTAAGATAAATCCCTGTGTGATTTTCCCTGTGAATCAATAGTCATGAGAAACCTAAGTGTGTTTTGTACATTTTATTTACTTTCATTTCATTTTTTAAAAATGATCACAGTAGTATATTTCACTTGTTTGTGAGCAAATGAGTGTCTGATTCCCATTAGACTCCTTCAGGAAATTCAGCATACTGCTAATCAAAGAATAGTAAGTAGGGGCGAAGGGAGAAAAAAAGAAAAAAAAGAAATTTAAAACTCCCATATGTATGAACCATGAAAGGAATTAATTACAAGCTATAGGAGGACATGATTGTATTACACCTCAGAAGAATGAAGATCTCCTGAAGTTAAGATGTGATCAAATAATTATAAATCCATCTGTTCTGACTGTGCAGATAATACTTCTAATTTGAAACAGTTCACCAATACATCATATTGGAGTGAACAAAGGATGAGCTTGGAAGTCCTTGATTCAAATCCCTTCTTTTACCGTAGATATGTCATTTAATGGCATGGTGGCTCAGGAAACCAGAAAGCTCTAGTGTTTATATTTATACTGGATACAACATATTTAGAACTTTCCTAGCTGATCTTTGCAAGGGACTGAAGAGAGTTTTGGACCATGGGAGGAATATTGTTGTTTTTTGTCCTTCAGTATCAAAGAGGACCATAACATTGGGGAGATGTCATGACTTGCACTGAATTGGATTTAACTGAGGGAGGCCTATGCAAGGTCATCAACCTCACTTTCTCCTCCAGTGCCAAGATATAGATCAGGATGACTAGAGATGGCCCTGGATATTTAAAGAAATTGGGGTTAATTGATTTGTCCAGGGTCACAGAGCTAGTAAGTCTCTGAGGTGAGGTTTGAATTCCGGTCTTCCTGACTCCAGGGCCAGCATTTTATCCACTGAGCCACCTAACTGCCTGGGAGAATATAAGCCCTGTAGCAAAGCCCATTTGTATGGGACTCTCTGTATGATAGAAATGAATGACCTGTCCTGAATGAGTGGTGGGGCAGCGTTAGCAAAAGAGCAGGAGAGCTCTAGCCTTCTTGACTCTTCTTTGGGACTTTTTAAATGTCAAGTCACTTCGGGCACTTCTGGCTTCCAGCTTCAAGAGAAAAAATGAAAGGGGTGAACCTCATTTCAGGTTCCTGAAGAAAAATGCTCTGGGAAGACAAGAGAGGAACAGCAATCCCCATCATGTCCTTCTACCTAGCTTGCTATTCTAGAAATATTGGGGAGCTTTCCCTTGAACAAGATACAGAACTCACTCTTGGTTGCACTGTTATGTCGCTCCTAATGGGAGAGCTCCTTCAATTTTGTATTGTTTAATATATTCTTCCAAAAAGACATTCTCAGAGTTCTATTTTCCTGTGGTTTGGATAAATGATTTCCTTTGAAGAAAAGAAAAAAAATGTAGAGGGGAGGAGAATGGAGAGGAAGAATGAAGGAAGGAAGGAAAGAAGGAAGAAAGGAAGGAAGGAAGGAAGGAAGGAAGGAAGGAAGGAAGGAAGGAAGGAAGGAAGGAAGGAAGGAAGGAAGGAAGGAAGGAAAGAAGAAAGAAAGGAAGGAAGGAAGGAAGGAAGGAAGGAAGGAAGGAAGGAAGGAAGGAAGGAAGGAAGGAAGGAAGGAAGGAAAGAAGGAAGAAAGGAAGGAAGGAAGGAAGGAAGGAAGGAAGGAAGGAAGGAAGGAAGGAAGGAAGGAAGGAAGGAAGGAAGGAAGGAAGGAAGGAAGGAAGGAAGGAAGGAAAGAAGCAAGGATGGGAGAGACTGTTTCAGAGTTACAAATCTCCATTAATATGAGATTCCATACAGAGGATCTCCCCATATAGAAGTCTGGAACAACTTCCTGCTTAAAAAAACAAACAAACAAACAAACAAAGAAGCAAAAACAATAGAAAATCCTATAAAGTTATGGGAGAAAATACAACTGAATTCAGAGAATTTGTAAATTAGCAAAACAAACAAAACAAAAAACGTAGGTCATTATTATGACGTAATTAAATATGTAACATTCTAATTTTTCATGTTCATCAAAACCTTGTTTATTCTGAAAAACATACTTGTTTCTTTCTATTTGCTCTATTTCCTGAAAAAGTATTATTTGTATGTCAAGCACTTTATAACTAGAAGATACTGAAATTCCTATCAGTATAAAAAATCACATTACAAAATTATATTATTTAAAACTGAAAGGATCCAAGCAAACTCCATATCTAAGATCTATAAAAGAACAAATGGAAAAGATCCTAAATGAGCCTTTTCTCACCACTCAACATAAAATAGACTACAGAGATTTCATGAAAAAATGGACAGGGGACGATATTTCACTGGAAACTTTAGTTTTTATATGCAAATTTTATCAATTACTGATGGTGGACAGGTTGGAAGGGTAATATTTTGTTTTAAAAATTAGAGCCAATTCCTCCAATATTTTATGATGAAAAAATGTTATGAAATGTTTGGGGTGCCTGTTTGCTGGCCATATGACAACAACAAACCAAGTGTGGGAAATATCACAGAAGGATTTAATTCAAGCTACCACAAGTCAAGGTCACGCTTGATCTGGGCTCCCAGAGGTGCTTACAGGCAACTTTCAATGTATTCAAATTATGGGCCAGATCATTAAACGAGCTGACTGACTCACTCATTCTTGCTATTAATAAAGAACTCATCTTGGAGATTTTCCGCACGGCTGTATGGATAACCTGAATTTATGTGGACCTCAGCAGTTCAAAGCCTGAATTCATTTTCTTGAAACAAGCAGAATCTGAAGTTTATTAGCATGGAAAAGAGTTCTTCTTTCATTAGATTATTCTGAAGGGCTGTCCATTACATAATATGCCACGCATGTGGAACCTTTAGAATAAAACTTGTTATTTCCACTCAGTGGGTGAATATTTCTATTGTGTGATAGACTTTATAACTTCAAGCAAGGCTGCAGAAATGCTTGGCCAGGTTTCTTCATCTTTAAAACATACTCCTTTAAATTAAAATGATAGCACATAGAAATCTTAATTACCTATTTAGATTACAGTTAATTATTTCTTCTCCTGGAAGGTGTGACCTTTTCCGGTCAAATCTTCTAGACCATGCAGAGATATATAAGAATCCATGTCCTTCCTCATGGAGTCTAAAGAAACAACCATATTAATAATTTCAAAATTAAGATCCAAGCAACATCAGTCTCAATTTGAATAATACTCAAGACCATCTTCCTTTTTAGGTCATATTATAAGTAATGGGTGTCAAAGTAATTTAGTGGAAAGACAAGGGTTCAAATAATACTTATGATATTTACTTAATATTACCTCAGCTCAGTTTTCTTATTTGTAGAATCAAGTTGGCCTAGATGATCTCTAAGAATCTTTTTAGCTTTGTCTATGATCTGATGGCTTTTGGGGACCTTATAACTCCTTTTTCTACCAGATATACTTTTTCAAACCCAAAGTTTTCTCAACCAAAATTCCACGCAAAGAAATGATCAGATTTATTCACTGTCCATAGGATGCTGTAACTTGCAAAATAATCATACAAAGTGATTAATAGTAAAGGAACCATGCCAGGTCATGAATCCTATTTTCTCAAAGGAATTCAGAAAAGTGTATCTGATAAAACTTTGTATACAATGCAAGTTCCATTGTGGTTTCCACAGCCTAGGGAAATACACCATTCTTAAGAGCTGACCCTCTTGGACAATAGCTATGTCATAGCTTCCTTTATAGGACATTATAGGACCAAGCATGTGAAATAAAACAGGATTCTTTCCTGTTTAATTATTTCCTTCTTAATTGGTTTTGTCTCTCCTTACACTCAGTGCCCATTCTCTTCTTTTTCCTTTATATCCAATCAAACAAGCTTTTAAAATTAAGGTTTCCTTGTTAAAATGATTTTTTTTTTGTTCAGACCCATGAATTCCCTTTAGAGTACTACAGTCTGGTGTGATTTGTATAAAGGTCTATCTGTGGCCTCTGAGGCTTTATCCAACAGCTTGCAGGCAAAGTGACAAGTCAGAATATTAAATGAGGGAAACATGGGAAGGGGAATGTAATAGACCCACCCACAGTTCTTTGCAAATTGTGCCTTCATTCATAAAAACCACTTTATTTCTCCCTAATCACTCCTTTACCCATTCATGCATAGGGAGAATCCAGAAACTCACTCAATTGGTGTGCACATACAAGTTCTATGACAGGGACAGAGCTACTCATAAGGAAACTGAGTTGAGTAATTCAATATTCAAATTTTAGCTGTCGAAATACATTCATCTGCAGACTGTTCTGGAATAAAATGTTGCTTTCTATCAGTTCTTTTCCATTAAAGATTGGGGAAAAGGAAAAGCAGAGAAGGGGAAAGAGTTTCCTAGCAAATCTCAAGAGTATACTTGTCCAATTCAATTTGAAAATAATGTACCTGGCATTATTTAAGTTGGAAAACTTATTTTCAGTGTTATGTCTATTCTAAAAAATTGATATTGAACAAATATGGTAGTTAATAACCAAATAAGATTGGATACATGTAAAATTTACTGATGCATTCTGTGACAAGTGATAGCATTTTTCTGTGAATGTGATTCTTGCTACCTCAGATATTATTCCTCAGTTGATAAAATCTAAGTCATATGAGAATAGAGACACTAAAGCAATCAAGAGCTTTTCTGTCTTCAAGCTACTCTGCTTTTTGGTTCCATCTGAAGGAACTATAACAGGTGAAACTGATGAAAAATACTAGTCCTTGGATTTTTCCTTATTAAAGAATTAAAACTTGAACATGGCCTGATTAAAGATAAAAACAAGGTTTTTGTTGAGCACAAGGAGATATATCCGGGAAGAAAGATTAGAACTTTAAGCCACCTACCCCCAACCAGATGGAGAACACTGCTTTTATAGAGGGTAGATGGTGTGACCATCTGAAAATGGAAAGTTCCCTTTTGAGGTGGGGTGGGGGAAGCCTGGATGATTATCATATTCCTGTGAATCAAGGGGGAATTTTTTGAAATCATGGTCCTGACCTTTGGGGTTATCTCTGTCTCATAGCTCAGGTGGTAGACAAGCCTAATTGACTTTCCTTTTATAGAATTTTATCTCCCCTTACCCCTTCAGTATGTGTGTCCTAATATATAGTTGGTCAATCTAAACCTTTGTAGTAAAAATTATTTGTGGTACAGGCAGCTTTTGAAGGGCCTCCCCTTTTGAGGGAAAAAAGATTGAATGCTCCCTGAAGGGAGGTTAGAGGGCACTTCTGGGATGCTAGCTTTCAAGTCACTTCCGGAACGCTAGTCTCTCTGTCCGGGGACTGCTGTCCTGGTGGCATGTGAGCAACCTTAGACTGGTGGGCCTTTCAGGTGTTGGGTGAGTTAATTATGGAAAACCCTAATAGGCTAAGTTTAGAGTTAAGAGCATTTCTCTGTATTTCTATTTTCCTATTTCCTTATCTTTGATTTTTTAATAGTTTTACCTTTGTTGTTTAATTAATTCCCAAGTAATAAAATCTGATCCTTTTGTGAACTAAAGCTTAGAGGCTCCTTTCTTATTGGCCTGGGAGAAATATCTAAAAAGGGCAGTTCAGAGGGGAGGGTTAAACCTAAAAGGTCCCTCATATTTCCAGGACCCCAATATTAAGACGAGTCACCCAAATAACACTCTGTATATCAAATTCTGGCCCTCACACTTTAATAATCCCTTGATTCTTCTATGTGTTTGTCCTGTTATCTGGTTATCTTTGGTTTTCCCTCTCATGGGAGAAACATCTTCTGATTTATCCTAATCCCCATGTCAGAACCATCAATAAAGACAAAGACTTTTTATGATTAAAAGGAAAAGCATCGATGCTAATTTTCTTCACACACAGGGGTGGAGCCATAATGGTAAAGGAAAGGCAGTGCAGTGACTGCCCTGAGTTCTCCCCCAAACCCCTGCAAATAACTTCAAATAATGTTATAAGACAATTCCTAGAGAAGCAGAGCTGACAAAGGGACAAAGTGAAATAATTTTCTAGTCCAAGACAACTTAGGTCTGCAGAAAAGGTCTCTCCCACCTGGGTGAGAATGGAACAGTCTAGCAGAGGCCACACCAGCACAGCCCCAGCCCCAGCAAACCAGAAGCAGGCCTTAGGAGCCTCAGAATCAGAAACAGCAACTGCAACTGCCTCTAGAACTCAACCCACAGAGGGTAAGGGGGTTGAACAATTAGCCAGAAATAAATTACAGAGGTCTTTTTGCTAGCACTGAGGTAGGACTATGTTGTTTTGCACACAAAGATGCAGGTCTCAGTCTTGAATGGCAATCCCAGAGTGGGGAGGAGGAGCACTAGCACACCAGAGCTTGCAGCTGCAGTGAAGTTGAAAGCTCCTCTGTTTCAGGTAAGAAATACAGGTTTGTGGTTGCTTGCAGACCACAGAACAGGCCAGGAGAGTAGTAAATATGCATCTCCTTAAATCATACCACATTGGAAGAACTGAAAACTAACAAATCCCTAGAAGGACCTATGAAAATAGTTGCACAAAACTCCTGAAGCTTGGGACAATGCACCCTGCACTATGGAAATAGAGCCGCACTTTAACAACGAATTGAATGTCAAGATATAGGCTGGGGAAATGAGTAAACAATAGAAAAAATCTGACGTTAGAAAGTTATTATGGTGACAAGGAAGATCAAAATACACCCTCAGAAGAAAAAAAAAAAACAAAGTCAAAGCTCCTACATCCAAAGCTTCCAAGAAAAATATGAATTGGTCTCAGGTGATAGAAGGAATAAAAAAAGGGCCCTGAAAATAAAGTAAGAAAGGTGGAGGACAATGATAAAAGAAATGAGAGAAATGAGTTATGCAAGAAAATTATGAAAATAGTGTCAATATCTTGGTGGAGACACAAAAAATGTTGAATAAAATAACACCTTAAAAAACAGACTAGACCAAATGGTAAAGGAAGGACAAAACCTCTCTGAAGAAAATAACTCCTTTAAAATTATGATTGAGCAAATGGATGCTAATGAATTTATGAGAAGTCAAGAAACCAAACAAAACCAAAAGAATGAAAAAAAAAAGAAAGCAATGTGAAATATCTCATTGGAAAAACAAATGACCAGGATCATAGGTCCAGGAAGGGTAATTTGCAAATTATTGGACTACCTGAAAGCCATGATCAAAAAAAGAAGCTAGACATGATCTTCCAAGAAATTGTCAAAGAAAATTGCCCTGATATTACAGAGTAAGTGGGTAAAATAGAAATTGAAAAAATCCTCTAATCACCTCCTGAAGGAGATCCCAAAATGAAATCACCAAAGAATATTATACACAAGTTCCAGAGCTCTGAGGTCAAGGAGAAAATATTGCAAACAGCCAGAAAGAAAAAAAAATTAATGTATCCTAGAGCAACAATCAGAAAAACACAAGATTTAGAAGCTTCTACATTAAAAGGTCATAGGGCTTGTAATATGATGTTCTAGAGGGCAAAGGAACTAGAATTACAACCAAGAATCACCTATGCAGCAAAACTGGATTTTTTCAGGATTTTTTCTTTCTTTCTTTCTTTCTTTCTTTCTTTCTTTCTTTCTTTCTTTCTTTCTTTCTTTCTTTCTTTCTTTCTTTCTTTCTTTCTTTCTTTATTTATTTTTGAAGGGCAGTGAGGGTTGGGTGATGAGCCCAGGGTGACACAGCTAGTAAGTGTCAAGTGTCTGAGGTCGGATTTGAACTCAGGTCCTCCTGAATCCAGGGCCAGTGCTTTATCCACTGTGGTACCTAGCTGCTCCCAGACATTTTTGATGAAAAGACCTCAGCTGAATGAAAATTTTGACTTTCAAATACAAGACTCCAGAGAAGCAGAAAAAGGTAAACAGGAAAAAGAAATAAGGGACATTAAAAGGTTAAATTGTTTACATTCCAATGAGATATTTCACTTTGCCTTCTATTTTTTCATTCTTTTGGTTTTGCTTTATTGTTTTTGATTTCTCATAAAGTCACTAACTTCCATTTGCTCAATCCCAAGTTTTAAAGAGTTATTTTTCCAGAGAGCTTTTGTACCTCCTTTTCCATTTGGCCAGTTAGGCTTTTCAAGGCATTCTTTTCTTTTTTAATTTTTTTTTATTAAGGTATACATAAGTAGTCATGCAAAACATCTCCACATTAGCCAGGTTGTAAAAGAACAGACAAAATTAAAACTTCAGATTAAGGAACTATCAAAAAAAAAACTATGATTCAATCTGTTTTCAGATACCATCAGTTCTCTCTCTGTAGATCTATTGCAATTTTCATAAGTCTTTCAGAGTTATATTGGATCATTGCATTTCTGAAAATAACATAGTCCTTCACAGTAGATCATCTCATGCTATTATTGTTATTTTGTATATAGTACATTTCACTTTGTTTCAGTTCTTATAAGTCTTTCCAGGTTTTTCTGTTAGCATCCTGTTCATCATATTTTTTTTTGTTTCCTATAAAGTAACTAACAAAAAAGAATTATGTTTCAATCTGTATTCATATGCCATCAGTTCTCTGTAGAAGGATTGCATTTTTCATAAGACCCTTGAAGTTGTCTTGGACTGTTTCAATCCTGAAAATAACCGAGTCATTCAAAGCAGATCATCTCAGAGTAATACTGTTATTTTTTATACAGTAGATTTCACTTTGCATTAGCTTATCCAGGTCTCTCCAGGTCTTTCTGATAGCATCCTGCTCATCATTTTTTTATAGTAAGCTATAATTAAATAGTACTTTAAAGAAAGATTTCTTTACAATAAACCCATGAGGTTCATTATTACAACAACAGTAATAGATGGATTTTATATAGTACCTTAAACTTGACAATTTTCTTCACAATAGCCAAGCAAAGTAAGTACCATATGTTTTGCTATTATCATCAATCATTAATCAACCATCATAACTGTTTCCCTCCATCCTTTTCTGTTCTCATGATATGTACTCTATTTTCTATCTTCTTTTATGTTATTCCTCCTCAAAAGTGTTTTGCTTCTGACTGACCCCTCCCCTGCTCTGCCCTCCCTTCTTTTACCCCTCCTTCCTTATCCCCCTCCCCTCCTACTTTCCTGCAGGGTTAGATAGATTACTCCACCCAAGTGTGAGTGTATGTAATTCCCTCCCTGAGCCAACTCTGATGATATTAAGTCTTTGAGCTAATTATGATGTTTATAAGGCTCCTTCACTTCCCCACTCTTCCCACATCTCTCCCCCCACTCCCTAAACCCTTTCCTTCTCCTTTCCTGTGAGATTTCACCTTATTCTATTGCTGCCTTATCCCCTACCCCAGTTTATTTCTCTTCCTACTAAATTTTTCCCCAAAGATGTCATCATGGGGCAGCTAGGTGATGTGAGAAAATAATGGAATTTGACAGATACTCAAAGGCTCACCTGGAGATTAATCTAAATTGATTGAATTAAGTGATAGTGATTGACTGCTGATTAGCCTACTTCAATTTAACTAGATTGTAACCCCACCTGGCCAGCCCTTAAGAAGGTATTGTTCTCAGAAGCTAAGGACTTTTAATTCAACTCCAGACCATCTTCAAGTCCCAAGAACCAATGGATTTGGATGATGCCTACCAATCAACTTGAAGCAATAGATAAGGACAGCCTCTGCTCCAGACCTATAAAAAGCTTCCACACTCAGTTTGAGGAAGTACATGACTGAAGAAGGCTCCTGGCAGAGGACTTGAGGAAGAACCAGACCAGGCTGGAACTCTAGGTTAGATAGGCCTTTTCTTAACTTTCTGAATTACATGTGAATACCTGGTATGCTTTAATAAATGCTTAATGCCCAAAGACTGGTGCTAAAGCTTCTAATATAAGGAGACCACATATTAGAGTTTTTAGACATCACATTTAGATTTTAAACATCATAGTGACACAGTGGACAAAGCACCAGTACTGGAACCAGGAGGACCTGAGTCCAAATCTGGCCTCAGATGCAAGACACTCATCGACCCTGACTGCCCCCCCACCAAAAGATATATAGAGAGAAACAAAAAAAAATGCTTTACAGGTATCATCCCTTCATACAGAATTCACACCTATTCCCCTCTGTCAAAATTTATTCCTATCATCTGCTCTAATACTCAGAAAGCTCTTATGATTTAGACTTATCATCTTCCCATGTAGGAATGTAAACAGTTTAACCATTTAAGATCTCTCATAATTTCTTTTTCCTGTTTATCCTTTTATTGTGATGTTGAAAATATAAATCTAAATGTGTGGTCATCTTAAATTAGAAGCTTTAGCACCAATCTTTGGGCATTAAGCATTTATTAAAGCATACTAGGTAATAGTAAAAAGAGAACACATGGAGTTCAGAAAGTTAAGAAAAGGCCTATCTAGCCTAGAGTTCCACCCTGGTCTGGTTCTTTCTCAAGTCCTCCACTATGAACATGCTTTAATCATGAACTGCCTGAGCAAACTGAGCATGGAAGCTTTTTATAGGTCTGGAGTAGAGGCAGTCCTTACACACTGCTTCAAGCTGATTGGTTATCGTCATCCAAATCCATTGGATCACTGGACTTGAGGGTGGTCTTATGTTGATGCCATAGTCCACAGCCTCTGAGAACACCCCTCTTGGGAGTCATCCAGATGTGGCTTTAATTGAATTAACTATAAATAATAATAAGCAAAGCCAATCACTCTCAATCAGTCTCACTTAATTCAATCAGTTCTAAATTAATCTCAGGTAGGGCCTTTAGGTATCTGCCAAATCCCATTATTTTCTCACATTATGCTTTTCTAGGATCTTGAATTTGAAAGTCAAATTTTCTATTCAGGTCTTTTCATCAAAAATGCCTGAAAGTCCTCTTTTTCATTGAAGTCCCATTTCTCCCCTGGAAGATTATATCCAGTTTTGCTGGATAGATGATTTTTGGTTGTAAGGCCAATTCCTTTGCCTCCAGAATATCATATTCCATGCCCTCTTATCCTTTAGTGCAGAAGCTGCTACATCCTGTGCTATCCTTGCCGTGGCTCCACAGTATTTGAATTGCTTCTTTCTGGTTGCTTGAAGGCATTCTTTTCCTATTTGGCTTTTTGTACCTCTTTTACTATTTGGCCTAGTCTGTTTTTAAGGTGTTATTAAGTATTTTTTGTGTCTCCTTTACCATGCTGTTGACTTTTTCCATGATTTTCTTTCATAACTTTCATTTCTCTTTCCATTTTTTCCTCTATCTTTCTTACTTTATTTTCAAAGTCTTTTTTGAGCCCTTATGGCCTGAGACCAATTCACAGTATTCTTGAGATCTTTGGATATAGGGACTTTGACTTTATTATTTTTTCTTTTTTTTTTTTTTTTTAGTGAGGCAATTGGGGTTAAGTGACTTGCCTAGGGTCACACAGCCAGTAAGCGTTAAGTGTCTGAGGCTGGATTTGAACTCAGGTACTCCTGACTCCAGAGCCGGTGCTCTATCCATTGCACCACCTAGCTGCCCCTATTATCTTTTTTCTAAAGGTATATTTTGATCTTTCTTGTTACCATAGAAATTTTCTAGTATCAGTATTTTTTTTCTGTTTGCTCATTTTCCCAGACTATTTCTTGACTTTTAATTCTTTGTTAAAGTAGGGGACTGCTTCCAGTGTGGAGGGCACACTGTCCTAACCTTCAGGAAGTTTGTGCAGATGTTTTCAGAGAGACATCTAGGAATTTATAAGTTTTTAGTTCTTATATGGTGATATGATTTAAAGAGAGGTATGTTTACTACTCTCCTAGCCTGGTCTCTGGTCAGCTTTTCTGCCCTGGGACTATGAACAGAATCCCACTCCACAGAGGCCACAAGCTCCAGGGTGCTTGTGCTCCTCCTCCAGCCTGGGATTGCCACCCAAGACTGTGACCTGGATCTGAGTATGGGCAAAAGAATAGGTTATTGCCTCAGTGCTGGCAATGAGATCTCTGTAATCTCCTTCTGGCCAATTGTTCAACCCCCTTACCTTCTGTGCACTAGGTTATAGAAGCAGTTGCTGCTGCTGCTGCTGCTGCTGCTGCTGATTCAGAAGCTCCCAAGACCTGTTCCTAGTTTGCTGGGGCTGGGACTGCAATGTGGCTGGGTCTGTGCTGGTGGGACCTGCACTGAATTGTGCACCATTCTCACCCTGGTACCACAGACCTTTCCTACCAACCTTCTAAGTTGTCTTTGGCTGGAAAATTATCTCATCCTGCCTTTTGTGGGTTCTGCTGCTCCAGGAATTGTCTCAAGTCATTAGTTGAAAGTATTTTGAGGAATCTTGGGGAGAGCTCAGGCAAATCATTGCCTTTCTTCTGCCATCTTAACTGTTTATTTTCCTACATGAGAAGATGATACTTGTAATTCATAAGAATTTTCTCATTGTTAGGGCAATTGCATGGAGTATATGTATACAAAGGCCACAGGTGTGAGTTGAATATGAAGGGGTGACAGAGGAATGCACTGGGAGAGAGGGAAGGAGAGGTGGAATGGGGTAAAGTATCTCACATAAAAGAATCAAGAAAAAAGTTTATACCATGGAGGGGAAGACATGGGAAGTAACGGGGAGGGAAAGGGATTAACATACACACTCAATTGGTTATAGTAATCTATCTTACCCTGAAGGAAAGTATGAGGAAAAGAGGATGGCCAGGAGGATGGGAGTTTTTTTTATAGAAGGGAGGGAAGTTTAGGGGTGGGGACAGTCAAAAGAAAAACACTTTTGAGTAGGGACAGGATGAAAGGAGCTAGAAAATAGAATAAATGGTGTAGGGATGGAATAGGATGGAGGGAAATAATAATTGTAAATGTGAAAATATTTTTCAAACAAGTTTGATAAAAACCACATTTCTCAAAGATATAGAGAACTGAGTTAAATTTATTAAAATAAGAGCCATTCCCCAATTGATAAATGATAAAAAGTTATGAACAGTGTTCAGATGAAACAATTAAAGCTATATATTACAATATGAAAAAAATGTTCTGATTCACTATTGATTAGAACGATTGTAAGGCAAAACTATTCTGGAGCACTACCTCATCCCTACTGGATTGGATAATAGGACAGCAAAGGAAAATGACAAACATTATAGGGGATATGGGGGAAATGAAACATTAATGGACCGGTCGTTGGGTTGTAAACTGATTCAACCATTCTTTAGAGCAATTTGGAACTAAGGCCAAAGGGCTATGAAACCGCCCATACTCTTTAACTGAGCAATACCACTACTAGTTGTATATCCCAAAAAGAGATAAAAAACAAAACAGAAAATGACCTATATGTAAAAAAAGAAATTATAGCAGCTATTTTCTGGTGGAAAATAATTGGAAATTGAGGGTATACCCATCAATTAGGGAATGGCTAAATAAATTGTGGCATGTAGTTATAATGGAATACAAGTGAGCTATAAGAAATGATGAGCAGGATGCTCTCAGAAAAACCTGGAAAAACTTACATGAGCTGATGCAAAGTGAAATGTACTGCATATAGAGTAACAGCAATATATTACTTGGCTATGATCTAAGATTATTCTAAAGGAACTGTGATGAAAAATACTATCCATTCCCAGAGAAAGAATTGATGGTGTCTGAATGCAGATTGAAGCATATTTTTTATCTTATTTTTCTTGAGGATTATTTTTGGTATGTTTTTTTTCACAACCTTACTAATATGGAAATGTTTTGCATGACTATATATGTATAACTTTTTTTGAGTTGCTTATCTTCTTAAAGGGGTGGGGTAGTGAGGGAAAAAGGAAAAGAATTTGGCACACAAAGTTTTTAAAACAGATGTTAAAATTATTTTTACATATAATTAGAGAAAAATAAAATGCTAAATAGGAAAAAACCACACATATTAAATGTGTGTATATATAATATGAGTCACAGAAGAAAGAGGAGAGAGAGAGCGAGAGAGGGAGAGCAAGAGAGAGTGAGAGAGGGAAAGAGAGAGTGAGTGAGAGAGGGAGAGAGAGAGAGATTAAATTTTAAGATCCTTGAGGGCAGGGACTGTTTTTACCTCTTTTTGTATCCCTAGGACTTAGCACAATGTCTGGCACATTTGTTGTCATTCAGTTGTTTCAGTCATATCCAACTCTATGTGACATATTGACAAAGACACTGGAAGCCATTTCCTTCTCTAGCTCATTTCTTAAAGATGAGGAAACTGAGGCAAACAGGGTTCAGTGACTTACCTAGGGTCACACAATTACTAAGTGTCTACGGCTGGATTTGAACTCAGGCCTTCCTAATTCCAGGCCTGGCCCTTTATCTACTATAACACCTAGGTTCCTTTCCTGACAAAAAGATTCTTAAACAACTCCACATGGGGTCATATAACTCAATGGGGAGGGGGTTAATGAAAAATTTGGCAATAGTAAAAGGTTATGTATATTTATTTTATATACCTATATACCCAGGTAAAAATTACTCAGTTCAAATGGGATCACAAGTGGTAAAAGTTTAAGAAGCCTTGGCCTGACAAGTAGTAGGTACTCGATAAATGTGTATGGATTATCATTGATATTATTGTTCTTGGTCTTCTCATTTTATATTTTATAGAAGCCAGATGAAAATGACCATGAAAGAGGAAACTGTCCTTATATTTAATGTTCAGTGGATTATTATGTAGTGGATAGAATAGCACCTTTTATAAAATACAAAAGTATAATAGGGTATAAGGGCATCTCAGAAAACTCAGTAGACTCAATAAAAGTATCTTGAGGACAATACCAGTTGCATAAAGGATAACATATTGATGTAGTATCAAGTGGACCTTCCCTGTAGGAGAGCTATCCTTTTGTATCTTCCTAATGGATGTGCCATCCCCCATATAGTGCTTATTCTTATTTTTCCATCTCTTCTTAAGCAGGGGTACATCAGAGCCAGATTGCACCAGCTCACAACAACCAATTATTAAATTTTCAGTGTAAACATTTATACCTCTGGTTTGACTGAGTAAATACTACAAATCAGGGCTTATTGTTTTGTTGATTGTTACATTTTCAGTGGGAGCACGTACATCTCTCAAATTGTTTTGTTAATTGGCTATTCTTAAGGAAGTGATGGAGACTATGTTAATAATGCAAATAAAATTGAAAAGTCTGGTGGGTAGTTTATGGAGAATTGATTATAAAACATTTACCACTATACCCCTGTTTCCTTGCCACCCCTCTACTTACCCTCTCATACTTCAGCTCACCTTATATTTCATTAAAAATAAAACTATTGGGGCAGCTAGGTGGCACAGTGGATAAAGCACCAGCCTTGGATTCAGGAGGACCTGAGTTCAAATCTGGTCTCAGACATTTGATACTTACTAGCTGCATGACCCTGGGCAAGTCACTTAACCCTCATTGCCCTGAAAAAGAAAAGAAAAGAAAAAAAGAAAAAAAAGAAACTATTCAACAACCACTCCTACTTCTCTTTCCTCCCTCATCTCACATCACTCAAACATCTTGCTGTACTATGACCACTCATCTGTACTGAAGATCTTTTCTCCAGCAGATCGCCTCACCATCATCCCCAACCTCTCTCTAATCATATCATCTCTTTATTTATTGATTCATTTCCTGCAGTTTCCAAACAAACCCATATCTTCTCTATTCTTAAGAAAAACAACAAAAACCATTATCCTATATCTCCCTCATTCTTGGCTAAACTCCTTAAGATAGTTCTGAGCATCATCTCCACTTTTACTCTTCCCACTTTCTTCTAAATGTGCTGAAATCTAACTTCCAAATTTACTAGTCAATTGAAAGGGATCTTTCCAATGTGGTAAGATAATGCAATTTGGCAGACTGATTGGGATGGGTCACACCTGGCCTGTCCTGTGTGACGTATGCTGCTGATGTCAACAGGAGAAACCACTCCCCATAGGGAGTTTGAAGGACCTTCCCTTCTGGGGGAGGAAGAGTAAACGCTCCCTGAGGGGAGCTCAGTCTCTTTCCGGAGTCACTTTCTTTCAGGTGGTTCGAGCTGCAGGAACAGGCAGAAAGAGGTTTTTTTTCCTGACGGTTTGTCCTGTAGGCCTTGACTACAAAGCTGTTCCCCATTGAAGGTACAGACCCCAGGTGGCAAGTGAACATACGAGCCCTGCTCTTTTGAATTGGCTGAACTGGAAGCAAGTTTGGGGATTGTATAGAGTTAGGTTAGAGTTAGGGGGATTATCCATTTTTCTTTTTCCCTATTCCCTTGTCTTTGATTTTATTAATTTCTCCTTTGCTGTTTATTTTATTCCCATTAATAAAACCTGATTAGTTTGTGGAAAAGGGGCTGTTAGGCTCCTTTCTTATTGGCCTGGGAGAAATATCTAAAAAGGCAGTTCAGAGGGGAGGGAGCATTGGGCCTAGAGGTCCCTCATTATTTCCAGGACCCCAATATTATGGTGAGCCACTCAATTAACTCTCTCTATATCAAATTTGGCCCCAGCACCAAAATTACCACAAAACAATTGATTGCCAAATCCAATATATTTTTCTCAATCTTCATCATTCTTTACCTTTCTGTAATCTTTAAAACTATTCATCACCATTTTTCTCTTTGATATTCTCTTCCCTCTAGGTTATTTTTCCCATGACACTATAGTCTCTGACTTCTCCTTTATGTCTGTTCTTTATCAGTCTCCTTTTACTAGATTCTTCATACATAGCATACCCAATATCCATGAATGCCCTACAAGGCTCTGTCCTAGGCTACCTCTATATTATCCTACTTTGTGATCTCATTGCCTGCTATAGGCTCAGTTAACATCTTAATGCAGATAATTCCCAGATCTATGCGTACAGCTTTAGACTCCCTCCTTAGCTGCACTACCATATCACTAATTACTTTGTGGACAGTGAGAACTCTATATCCCATAGACATCTCAAACTCAAAATGTCCAAATTAGATCTCATTATCTTTTAACCCAATCCTTCTCCTTTTCTCAATGCTTTTATTAATTTTTTTGTTTGTTTGTTTTGTTTTTATTACTGTTGAAGGCACCACCTCCATCCCAGTCACCCAGGACCACAATCTTGGTATCCTTAACTTCTCACACTGAACCCGCATATGCAATCTTTTGGCAAATATTTTTTTTCTAACTTCAGAATAGTTTTCATACTTTTTATTTAAATCACAACTACCCTAGTATAGACTCTAATCACCTCTCTCTCACACCTGGACTATTTTAATTGCTTTCTAATGTATCTCTTTGCTTCAAGTTATTCTGTGTTCTAATCCAACTTTTACTGATCTGCCAAAGTGATTTTACTAAATCATGTGTGTTTGTATCATTCCCCTACTCAAAAAATCCAATGGCTCCCAATTTTATCTAGGATCAAATATAAAATCCTTTGTTTGACCTTTTCAACCCTTTATAACTTTCTAGTACCTTAATATTATCCTCCATTCACTCTACATTCCAGATAAACTGTTCTAAATTCTGTTCATCCCACAGGGCACTCTATCTCCCATTTCTTTGCCTTTGATCTGGCTTCTCCCCACACTTAGAATCTTCTCCCTACCCACATCTGACTCTGAGCTTCCCTGACTTGCTTCAAGTCTCAGTTCAAATCAAATCGGGAGAAGGCTCTATTGTGCCCCTCTCCACAAGTGTTTTTACTCTGTTATTTTCCATCTATCTGGACATATTGTGTATGTATACAATTATTCTCTTATGTCTTCTTATTAGAAGGTGAGCTCCTTTAGGGGAATGTCTGTGGTTTTACCTTTCTTTTTATCCCTAATTCTTAGCACAGTTTCTGAAATATAGAATATACTTAATAAATCAATCAATACGCACTTACTGAACACTCAATATGTTTCAGGCACCATACTAAGAACTGGGGATACAAAGAAAAAACAATATGATTGTTGAATGACTGACAGATGATATGTAGTTCATCCTACCCATACATTTCTTTAATTTATTCCACTATTTTTAAAGTTTTTCATTCCATGCTTGTTGATGTTTATGAACATTCAGTATTGTGATATCTTTTTAAATACTACTCTTTATTTTGGGGGGGGGTATTATCATCATCCTCATCTTCCAGATCTGTGATCTTAGAACTTTATGGGATGTTTTCCATTACAGCACATAAGTATCTCGGTCTATAAATTAGGGTGTAAATAAGTTGCCTATAATTCACCAAGAGTTAGCTGTTCTGTGTGTGTGTGTGTGTGTGTGTGTGTGTGTGTGTGTGTGTGTGTGTGTGTGTGTGTGAGAGAGAGAGATGTGTCTTTCTCTTCTCTCCATGGTTTAAATATCTATCTTTACAGTCAGAGTACTAACATTAAAATACTCCCTGCTACTTAACACCTCTGTGACCATAGGCAAGTCACTTAAACTCTGCGGTCCTCAGTTTCTTCATTTGTAAAAAAAAAGTGATTGACTATACAGTTTGTGAGCTATGATACATATGTAATAGTTTTACTGTTCAGGGGAAAATAGAACCTAAGATGAAATGTCTATAATGAAAAAAATTTATATTCATGATATATAATAAAACATGCATTTGAAATTCTACTCCATTTGTTATTACATATATGCATTTTCTATCTAGTATAATAAAAGACTTTTCTACATGAGTTTTCTTGATAAATTGAGTCTTTTCCTTTCCTTAATTTAGGTCTGCATTCCATACACAAAGAACCTGCCTGCTTACAAGAGTGCTGACCTGAATTTCATTATATCAAGAGAACTACCAGAAGTTCATGAGCTTACTTTCAGCTTCCTAAAGTTGAAACAGAGGGAATATTAGAATAAGTACTTTGGTGATCATACTAGAACATAGTATTTTCAAGGCTATAAAAATCAGTATGACCTAATTTAATTGTATTGCACTGTGATTATACCTGGTCATTTCTTTGGTGAGCCAATTAATTCCCTTTAATAAGGAGTTCAAAATGCATGTCACTACATGGAATTTTTTTAAGCCTTCCAGTGACCAAAAAGAAAAAAAAAAGGAGTTGAGTGTGTATTAAGTACTTCCTCTGTGAGAAAGTCACTGGGCTAAAATGCTGAGGACACAAATACAAGAAAAATGACATTCCTTAATCTCAGGGAATTTACAGTCTAATGGGGGAAGACAGCACATAAAAGAGAATTAAATCGAGAAATTCAAGAAGAAGAATTAGGTGAATGAAGGATGACTGGCCTGGACTCCTAGGCAAAATGGAGGTCCCTGAGGAAATGCAAGAAGAAGGAAGATCTGGAAAAGGCAAATTCCAGAGGGAGAAGGCCTAGAGGCATGATTTTGAAGTCCAGAAAGTCAGAAATAAAGATGGAGCAGAATTACTTAATTTGATAATAAATCTTGAAAGGGTAAGGATGGAAGAAAACTGAAATCACAAAACAAACTTTATGAAAATTGCATAGGTCCAACATTGAGAGGGATTTTCCCAAAATGTAATAGGAATTTAAATAATATTGCAAACTAATTTGGATATAGACTAGTTCATGCTGAAAAATCATCACAAAACAATGCATAATGTGCTGGATATGTGCTATATCATACATATATACACATGATATATCATAAAATCATATGAACTACTGAATTGTACTAAATTTTAGAGGTGGAACAGCAATAGCATTTGATTTTTTTTAAAGCTTCTTCATGTTAAGCCAAAGTACAGAACTGTGTACAATATAATATGAGAAATTTTAGCCCAAGACTTTTGTTATTTCTTAGCTGTTTTCTCTTCACCTACATACAAAGAAAGTATCTTAGCTCTAATCCTAGAAATTGGTAATCATTTAATTTTGGCACATTTGAAATTCTACATAAATATTAGCTAAATAAATTAGTGAATCAATGATAGCATCTGTCCCTAACAGCTGAAATAAATCAGAATGACCATAAAATTATTTAATATGATGAAGGATGGGAGAAAGCTGCAGGGGGGGAGGGGTTGTCAGTCAGCCAATAAGTATTTATTGATCATTTGCCATGTGCTATTTTCACAAAGAATTTATCTTACAGATAAATTCATAGGTCAAACTTTGAATTTTGTTACTGACATCTTATTTCTTCCTTTGAGCAAACCCTATTCTGCATATTTATTTACTCTTGTTACTGTCATGCAGAAGGCCAAGCCAATAGTTATCCTCTCCACCCAGCTATCCCAAAGAATTCAAAGGCTTACTAACACTACAAATTTCACTTCTATGTGAAAGGAGGCCCCTGATAACTTTCATGGGTTGTTGTATGCTTAAACTAGATAAGAAACTATTGTACTGTAGGAAAGGGTTTTTTTTCAGATTCAATCTTTTTCCATGCAACAGCTATCTTTCTGTCCTAGTCATACTCCTTCCTCCTACCTGATACTTCCTCCTTTCCAGCCCTCCATTTATATTTCATTTTTTTATTTTTTGATGTTTGCAGCAATATTGTAAGATGATCTGCTGTTAATGACTTAACTATTCTCAACAATACAATGATCCAAGACAACTCTGAAGGTTTTATGAAAAATGTGATCCATCTCCAGAGAAAGAATTGATGATGTCTGAATATAGATTAAAGCATACATTCTTTTTGTTTATTGTTCTTGAGGATGTTTTTATTGTTTTCTTTCACAACCTGACTAATATGGAAATGTTTTGCATAACTACCCATGTATAACATTGAATTGCTGGTGTTCTTAACAGGGGTGTAGGAAGTCAGGGAGGAAGAGAATTTGGAGCACAAAGTTTTAAAAATGGGCATGAAAAGTATTTTAGGTGTCATTGGAGAAAAATAAAATTCTAACTAAATGAAAAAAAATTGGAAAAATGTTATTTTGGATATTTTAAATGTTTTATATTTTATTTATATAATTACATGTAAAATTTTAAGATATTTTTAAATTTTGAGTTCCAAATTCTCTCCCTTCCCTCAGCCCTCTTGAGAAGGCAAGCAATTTGATATGGATTATACATGTGCAGCTATGCAAAAATTATCTTGCAAAAGAAAACAGATTTTAAAAAAAGTAAAAGAAAGTTTAAAAAATGTATGTTTCATTCTGTATTCAGACTCCACCAGTACTTTCTTGGGAGGTGGATAGCATTTTCCATCATGTATTGCTGATAATATATATGTCATTCATAGGTGATCATAGTAAAATATTGTTGTCACTTTGTATAATATTCTCCTGGTTCTGCACACTTCACTTTCTATCAGTTCACATAATTCTTTCCAGTTTGTTTTTTCTATTTGTTTGTGGTTTTTTTTTCTGAAAATATCCTGCTCATCATTTCTTATTGCACAATAGTATTCTATTACATCATATACCACAACTCGTTCAGCCATTGCTCAATTGCTAGACATCCTCTCAACTTCCATTTGCCACCACAAAAAAAGAGCTACTATAAATATTCTAGTACATATAGACCCTTTTCCTTTATTTTTTATTATTTTTTTTAATCGGGGCAGCTAGGTGGCATAGTAGATAGAGCACTGACCCTGAAGTTGAGAGGAGCTGAGTTCAAATTTCAACTCTGACACTTATTAGCTGTGTGACCCTGGGCAACTTACTTAACCCCAATTGCCTTAAAAATACTGGGCCATCTCAAGTCACCCTGATATATATCTTGCCACTGGACCCATATAACTCTGGAGGAGAGAGTGAGGTTCATGACCTTGCACAGTCCTCCCTCAGTTAAATCCAATTCACTGCAAGTCATGACATCATCCCAATGTCATGGTCTTTGTCAAGAATGAAGGACAAATGACATTTCTTCTAATCTCTTTGAGATACAGACCTAGTAGTGGTATCACTAGGTCAAAGGGTACTACATTCCCCTTTTTAGACACATGTTCCACATATTTGAAACCTTTGATCCTCAGAAACTTTTTATTTTCCCTAATGATTGGCAGTTCTTGCTAACTGTGACCTCAAGAGTGGTAAACTAGTCAGAACTTCTTGAGTGGAGACCGCATCCTTCCCAATAAAAAGATAGCCAGGAGCTGTACTTATCCAAGAGCTGCCCTGTTACATGAAATGATGATGGACCCAAGAGTTATAACTAGAGCATTGTATAATTATATGCTATGCCTTAGGAGTAGCCTGTATCAACAATTATCATGAACTTCATCCTCATGTTATAGTCTGATGATCTAATGATACTTGGTACTTCCTGGTAAAAACATTTTTCTGACCCTTATCTATGTTTCCATCTCTTGTTTTGGAGGTGTTAGTGTCAACCCAAGTAGCACTGGGTCTGTGGTTGAGGGATCACCAGACTGACCTCATTTGGCCATGTACTGCCCTAATATCCTTTCCAAATTGCCCTTGCCTTTCTCCCTTAATCACCATGGCCTTTCCTCAATATTGCCAAATACAAGAGCCTTTTGGCTTCCAGGAAGCTGCTTTGATTCCTTGAATTTAGTCACAGTCAAAGACCCTAGAACAAAAGCAGGCCTCTATTAAACCCCTCCCATGGCTTCCAGAATGAGGTTAGAACCAGTGAAGATTTACTGTATTTCCCAGTCCCAGTCACTCTTAGGGCAAACCAGAGTTTCAGATTTTCTGAAGTTCGACAATAGTATCATCCCCAACAGCAGAAGGACAGTTCAGAAATTTCATTTCAAAAGGATCATTGCACATGAGAGCTAGTTAAAGTCACTCAAATCTGTAAACTGGAGGCCTATGGTAATCACAGCAAAATGCATAGCTTGCCTTGTCTTATTGCTTCATCATTAGCAAGAATAATAACAACAATATTTAGTTCATAACTAGTACATTGGTAAGGTGATCTCTGGGGTGTACTTATACACTCTATTTAATTTGGTGTCTAGTTCGGTCAGTTTATTTTGCAAGACAATTGCCTCTTTGCCATTCTTAGCTCTCTAGAGTTTGCCTAACTTATGGAAATCAAGCTGTTTTCTTCCAGCTTCATGCATCACTGCTAACAACAGCCAAATAGCTGAACACAGAATTCAGCCTTTAGTACCAAAGCTATGTGAGGCATATGTAAATGATACCACGTCAGTTTTATAGGCAGCTTTCAGCTTGTCAGGTCAAAAGCCTCTAAACGAGCAGCAACACTTTACTCCCTACCTGCCTCCCCTTACTGTTATTGTATTTGACTTTTTTTCAATATATCATTTTGTCCTTGTCACATTGCTCAGCTATTAATCTTGTTTCTTTTCATGAGTCTATTTTTGTATCCCCAACTATGCCTTAATAGCCTCAAGGACAGAGACCCTATCCTTTATTTCTTTTGTAATCCCCCATAGTACTGAAACATACACCCCCCCCCCCGCATAGTAATCATTCAACATGTTCTTATTAACTAATAGGAACTAAGCAACCTGACATAGAGCTCAAACTGTTTAGCAAGCAACACACACACACACACACACACACACACACACACACACACACACACATGCTGATAACTTGCTCACTTTTAATGTTCATATCTGACATTTCTAAACAATGGCCCCAGATTGCCCCAATGGTGAAATTTCATTTAACTGATAGCTGGTTCAAATTTTCATAGAAATTCTCAAGAAGGTGTGAGATTTAAAATTGCATATTAGATCATAAATCTACCCTACTTAACCTTTCCCTTAATTTATCTCCCAGACTAGTAAATGGAAGAAGCTTTTGGTTTTCTAGATAGACCATTTATTGTATGGTAGTCACATAGTGATGTTGATTAGAAGGATAGGAAAGTAGAAACACAATACAAATCATCTTAAGTCTAAGCTTAGTCTATACTCCGTATAAAACTCACCAAAACCGAAGGCCACCTTTGGGGAGAGAGAGACCATCTGTGCAGCGCAGTCAGGAGACCAGCAGAGCAGGAAAAAACTCCCACTTCCGTTTTCTCCTTGCCTTTTAAGCTCGCACCCCGGAAGTGGAGTGCTAGCAGGCAGTCTGACATGCACAGCAGGCGGACTGGCGTGCATAGCTCATGCCGTTGGTCTCCTCCCTGAAAGGGTGGTCCTTAAAAAAAAACTGGCGTCTTTCAGTTATCCTAACCGACTGTTAAAAAACTTTCATATTTTTTTTACCACATTTCCCCCCTTTGCTTCCTCAAGAAACAGAATGTTTCCTTGATGGAACAGTAAAAAGAATATAATAACTATTGCTAACTAATAATAAGTGAACAACAATATAGAAAAGGAAGAGAGGAAAGTTTTGTCCAGAGGGGCGATTTTTTTTTTTTGTCCTCATGAACTGACGCTTTGACATTAGTCTTGTAAAGGGAGAGCCTCTGCAGAGAGTACATGTTACAGATAGTATATATTATAACAGAAAGGAGATAGTAAAAACTAATAAAGCAAAACAGTTCATATAAAGTCTCTGAGTTCTCTTGTCTTCTTGAAGTGGTAAGATGTCATCAGGAGGAAACTGGATTCTGGTCTGGAAAACTTAATTCTGGACTCTGGTCTGGATTCTGGATTCTGAACTCTGGTCTGGAAAGCTGGATTATCTTCTTTAACAGTTTGAATTGCTGTATTTTTTACTAAACCTTAGCATAACATTGTTAATGACCAAATGAATAAATTCCATTACATTCCCTCCTTTATATCCTTAGACTTCTAACAGAGGATTGAGGTAGTTATGCAATCAGTAACACTTTTTACCATCATGTGTCTGGATCAAAGTCAAATTTAGTATGTGTTCATGACACCTGAAAATGTTATGAAAAGGTTATCATACCATATTTCATGGTTCCGAGACAGCCAGTGATTATGCTAGGCCACAGGTGAGTTCAACTGAGTGAGATAAAAAGATAAATAAGTTCAGTTAAATTAGGTTAAATTAGGTTAAATTAGGAGGGAGAGAGGATGAATACTGGACTGTGCCTAGTAATTATGCTCTACATAGTCACCATCATAAGCAAACCATGGACTTACGTATACCTGTCTCTCCTTCTATATTCCGTATAAAACTCACCAAAACCGAAGGCCACCTTTGGGGAGAGAGAGACCATCTGTGCAGCACAGTCAGGAGACCAGCAGAGCAGGAAAAAACTCCCACTTCCATTTTCTCCTTGCCTTTTAAGCTCGCACCCCAGAAGTGGAGTGCTAGCAGGCAGTCTGACATGCGCAGCAGGCGGACTGGCATGCGTAGCTCATGCCGTTGGTCTCCTCCCCGAAAGGGTGATCCTTAAAAAAAAACTGGCGTCTTTCAGTTATCCTAACCAACTGTTAAAAAACTTTCATATTTTTTTACCACAAAGGCCAGCCCGATCAAGTCTGGTACTTCAATCATTCTAGTAAAATTCTCTTCTTAATTAAAATTATAATTCCTAATACTTATGTAGCATTTTAAGGCTTATAGAAACCTTTCCTCATAGCCAGCTAGTGAGGTAGCATTACAATTATCATTTTTTCCTATATTAGGAGGGGAAGAAAGTGAGACTCTACAAAATTAAGGAACATATTAAGTCAAAACCCACTCTGACAATAAGATTCGACCTATCTCCAAACTCAGAATAATCTTCCATCTCTGCTATAAATGCATATCACTTCTCTGTCCAGAATTAGTAGTTTTTAAAAAGTAAAGTGGAACTCCAAAGAGGTCAAAGAGAGAAAAGGCCACATATATGCCAACTTCCTAAAACCTGGTACTTTGTAAGGTAGCAAAAACTAGATATAAAGTAGGTGCCCAAAGACTGGGAAATGTCAGGACAAATTTTGATAAAGAACTATAAAAATAACATTACACTAAAAAGTCAAAACTAGTATGAGGAAATTCAGAGAAAATGGAAAGTCATAAACTGATGCAGACTAAATTGAGAACCAGGAAAATAGTATGTATAATGACTATTTTACATATATACATATATACGTGTGTGTATTATATGTATGCATGTATGTATGTGTGTATGTATTTAAGAGAGAGCAAGAGAGCTGGATACTATATAATTATGATGAGCATAAAGAGATGAAGAAATGCACCTCCCTTCCTCTCCTTGGAAATATAGGGGATGATGAGTGACACATTTTCCCATATTTCCAGATGTGATTACTGTATACTTTGGTCTTGCATAACTCTTTCTTTGTTTCACAGGAAGGTTTAGTAGGTATGTATTTCAGAAGTGACTATGATTCTTAAAAAGGGACCTATAAAAAGTTAATTATTATTTAAATAAAGGAAAGCAAAAGGAAGAGGAAAGAGAGAAAAGAAAAAAGGGAAAAGAAAAGAAACATGGAAAGTGGAACATGGGGGAAATTATTTAGATAATTAAGCTATAAAGAACAATTTTTTTTTACCTCAGTAATTCAGATTAATTGTATATGTTGATTTTTTTTTATATGTTGATTTATCAAGATTGGTATTTTTGAAACTCACTACCTCACCTTGGCCTGGAAAATAAAGAATACTGGGTAAATAATAATTTCTTTCCTGCATGAATACAACATAGTTTGAAAATCTAGGGTCAACCTTCTGCCTAAAATTGGAAATCATTATGAAAATTATTCCATAAAGCTGGTAAAAAATCAAGATTCATTGAGAAAGAGAGTTTATCCAGTAGTTTGCCAATATTTCAGCATAAAAATTAATAGAAATAGCTGTCATCTTGGCTGTGGTGTCTCATCAGGAAAGAACACTATTCCACTTTAAAGAAACAAGTCATTGGAATTATCACAGTGGGGACTATAGGAGAGAGTCTGTGGTAGCCATGGACTGTGTACTTTTTAGCTATTCAATTGCCTACTTGCCTGATTTTGTTAGACTAACATAAATTATACCAAGAATTTAATATAGTGCAGAGTTAAGGAAATTTAATATATCTCTCTTAGATAAATAAGATTAGCAAGATAAGATGCAGTTTTGAAAAACATTTTAACTGATAAGGTAAATGAAAAATCAAAAAAGGTCCCTGTAACTATATAGGCAAGTAACTGAAGAAAATCATTCCAAACATGAAAAACAAAGGTTAACAGGCAATAGAGTAGTAATTTCTTCCCTCATAACATAATTAACCTTTGGAAAAGGCTTTCTGTCAATGCTGTCTTCTTACCATGTCAATTAAAGGAGCCAGACACATTTCTGAAAAAGCAAATAATGGGGAGACTATCAATCTTGGTCCTATTCAATCCCTTAGGAAATGATGAGGACAGCTTTTTGCCCAGGATCGAACTTTTCCCTCTACTTCCTGAAAGCCTGCATTTTCACTTTTCCATTTGTTACTTCTTATTTATGCTGGGTTACAGATTAATGCTATACATTATAGCCACGACAGTAGACAGAAAACTCATCCATGCCCCCTGAAAGAGCTGCATACTGAGCACTGCATGCTTACCAATGCAGCACCAGTTGTATGTTAATAAAGAATCTGAAGAGAAAGAGGATGGAGGTGGAGGAGCAGTTGTTTTCCACTATTAAAATTGGCAGCAAAAAGATTTTAAGAGAAAACAGAAAAAAAAAAACATCTTTTAGTTATCCTTTGAGTAGCTTATACAAGGATCTATTGGACCTAGAATGACCATGATCTAGAATGAAAAGCCCCTTCTCTGAGAATAAAGAGATCTTTTATTTGCTTCACTCCCAGACAGTAGTTTTACAGACTACAGTTAATGTTTTCCAAGAATCCAATCTAAATTAAACTTCTTCAGAGATGCTTCCAACATACTGTTATATATCCATTTATATCTGTAGAGAATGCTTCTATGAAACCATTTCATATCTAGAGGGACCTAAGAACCCAGGATAGAACAGAGGTTCCTAACTTTTTGTGTCAGTTTCCCCACTGACAGTCTGTTGAAGGTTACAGGTTCCTTAATGTTATTAAATCCACAAAATAAAATATAAAGATTACCAAAAATATGTCAAATATAGATATCAGCATCTATTTAAAACAAAAGCTGATGGATTCCAATTTATGAACACCTGACAGAATTCTTTGCCGGGGGAAATGGAATTTGTGTGATACATGGAAGTGATTTGCCCATAATTCACTCTGGGGCAGTAAGCGATGCAAATAAGATGAAGAGAGAGCTCACTGTTGATTAAAGAGATGCAAATCAAAACAATTCTGGGATACTACCTCCTACCTATTAGATTGGCTAATAAGAAAGAGGAAAATGACAAATATTGGTGGGGATGTGAGAAAAACTAGACATTAATGGACCATTTGGTGTAGTTGTAAACAAATTCAACCATTATGCAAAGCAATTTATAACTATGACCAAAGGGATATAAAACCAACCATGTTCTTTGACCTAGCAATACTACTACTAAATCTGTATCCAAAAAGAGATAAAAAGCAAAAAGGGAAATGACTTATATATACAAAAATATTTAAAGCAGCTCTTTTCTGGTTGGCAATGAATTGGAAATTGAGGGGACGCCCATCAATTGGGGAATGGCTGGACAATTTGTAATATATGATTATGATGGAATACTATTGTGCTATAAGAAATGATGAGCCAAATACTCTCAGAAAAACCTGAAAAGACGTACATGAGCTGATGCAAAATGAAATGTACTGTGTACAAAGTAACAGTGAAATTGTAAGATGATCAGCTGAGAATGACTTAGCTTTTCTCAGCAATACAATGATCCAAGAGAATTCTGAAGGACTTCTGATGGGAAATTCTGTCCATCCCCAGAGAAAGAACTGATGGAATCTGAATGCAGATTGAAGGATATTTTTTTTACTTTATTTTTCTTAAGTTTTTTGTCTATGTTTTCTTTTACAACATGATTGATGTGGAAGTGGTTTACGTGACTACACAGGTGTAACCTGTATCATATTGCTTGCCTTTTCAATAGGAATGGGGGAGGGATGAAGGGAAGGAATTTGGAACTCAAAGTTTTAAAAATGAATGTTAAAAATTGTTTTATATAATTAGGGAAAATAAAATCATACATAAAATATATATGTTTTTAAAAAATAAATAAAGGGAGACTCAAAATCTATACTCTGGCATACCACTAAGTGACCTCTTCCTTTCACTAACTTGGAGATTTATCATGGAGATTTAGAATGATTGTGTCAGGTCAAGGAGAGAGAAAAGTTCCTGTGTTCTTATGGTGAGAATCCCAGGCAGCTCACCAAAATTGACAAAGTGATCATTGGGGATCTCGATACATGCTGAGTCTTAAAACTTGTATCTATTATGACTCCATCTACACTGGTGAGCTAAACTGGAAAACTGTTTTTCTCAGTGCTTTTCCATATGTGTGTATTTGTATCTGTATATGTTGTATGTGTGTGCGTTTCCCACCTCCCACCTTTCCATTCCCTTTCCTTAAGCTTCAGTTTTGTGGATTCAAGAATTCTTCTAATCAGACTTGAAGAATTAGAAGGGTAATGGGAAAAGGATTTGGGAAATGACTAAAGGCAGATGACCTTGTATAAGGACAATGCACTTCCTTTTACTTCCATTTTTTTCTATGTTCAATAAAGTATGTGGCCCATGTATGTTGAACATCTGATTCCAATGAATGCATGGGGACATGACCAGAGAGAAGAAAGTCTGGACATAGGGTAGGGGCTCTGGGCCAATGTATTTTCATATTTTTAAAGAGCATTCCATTTTATCCCCTAGATAACTCTGAATCTTGTTTTTATGGGTTTGAACTGCTTACCACCATTGGCAGTGAATAGGATTTAAGAAAGAAAGTGGAAAAGGGCCTTTTGTTTTTCCTTGAGGAGCTTTTGCAGAGTATGTTGAAACTATCACCCAATCTAGATGTCACACAATCTAGATCTAAAGCACACTCTCTGGGTATATTCCTAGGCATTTGAAGGCTCTGCAGCCTCTGCAGGCTACTAGGGATAGTGCCAATTGTAGGAAGGTTATACCATACACACACCAGAGGAAAATGAGAGGCCTACTGGGGTGTGGTTCTAGGAGTGCACCACTTGGAAGGCAACTCAGATACCATACTCCTTAGCAAGATAGGTAACCACAAGACACAATGTCTTTTGTAATGTTGAGGAAATCAGAATATTTAGCTCAATGTTAACTATTTACATGGCGGTATGGCTACTATTACAGTGCCCAAAGGGTCACATGCAGGGCACATAGATGTCATATATACTTAGTCCAGTCCTCAGTGGAAGGAATGGTGAGAGGCAATGTGAGATCATGGAAAGAAAATTGATTTTAAGTTCAAACTCCACTCAATAGTCCTATGACCTGGGGCAAGTCATCAACCTTTCCAAACCTCTCATTATTTTTCTGTAAAATGGAGATGATAACATATGCTTTTCCCTAGCTCACAAGACTATCATAAAGATTAATTAGTATACTATGTGTAAACCTTGAAGCCATTCATAAAAATTATGCCAGTATTATTAAGAAAATGATTACTTTTGAGAGAGAGAGAGAGAGGGAGGGAGAGGGAGGGAGGGAGGGAGAGAGAGAGAGAGAGAGAGAGAGAGAGAGAGAGAGAGAGAGAGAGAGAAAGCTGGACCTGGTGTCAGGAAGACCTGAGTTTAGTTCCAGCCTCAGACTCTTACCTAGCTATGTAATCCTGGGCAAGTCACTTAAACTCTGTCTGCATCAGTTTCCTTACCTGTAAAAGAGAAATAACAATAGCATCTCTTTCTCTAGGTTGAAGAGGATAAAATGAGATAATATCAATTACTTTGTACCCTTAAAGAGTTATATAAATGCAAGATATTTCTATTTGTGTGTGTGTGTGTATGTTTATTACTATCACTGACACCCAAAGCATGTAGTCTGGTCCCTGCCTTCTAAAGTACTCTAGTTATCTGAGACATGTCCAATATTCAAGACTATTTTCATTTACTCAGTAAGGAATGGTCTGGCTGTTTCTTAAAGTGAATGGACTTCATAATCATCTCATGATCAATCTTTTGACATTCATTATAATCTTACATGAAATAAAAAGCAGAAAATTTCAAATGTTTATGAGCTTTCAGTTCCTCAAGGGGGTAAATATTTCATTGAGAACAAAAACTTTAAAATTCAATAAAGGGCATCTATTTGATGTGGATAAAGAACAATGCAAATATTTTGCAATATAAAGAAAGTGAAACATAAATCATTGGGTATAGCATTTCATTTCTCAATTGATGGACAAATTAATACACTCAACTATCTATCAAGAAATCAAATATCATATATATCCACTTATTCTTTATTGTTTTATATTATACAGTATAGATGTAACAATGATTTCTCCAGGGTGAAATTCTCTATTCTCCAATTTCACAATTTTCTTATAATAGCAAGAATGAACTTGATAAATTGAAATACTTCTATTTTCCCCTGAAATTCTCAACCAATCCCTATAACTCTGTATATTTTATTTGTCTGGACACACGACTCTTGAAAGAAAAACTAGAAATGATCAAAATAAATTCTAACATTATACCTAACATTTAACCAATTACTTTGTTTTAAAGCAGAAGCTTCCCTCCTAAAATTGTAAGAAGCTTTAAGATGATACATAAACAGGAGGCAGATAGGTGGAACAGTGAATAAAGCACTGGCCCTGGATTCAGAAGGACCTGAGTTCAAATCCAGTTTCAGACACGTGACCCTGGGCAAGTCACTTAACACTTAACTCTCATTGCCCCATGAAAGAAAAAAAAAAAGATGATACATGAACTTCATTTTGGTGATTTCATTCCCATTTCATAGAAAAGTACTCAACTTTAACATTACATTACAAAAAGTAGTTCCTTAAATTATGTGCTGTTGCCAGTTAAGAGAGGGTCTCCTGGTTGACCGAGCCTTATTATATTCTGCTCCTAGATTTGTAAATACCTACTCTAAAACATGGTATATGTTTGTTTAGCACTGGGATCTTAATCCCAAAACAAATATGGTTATAGAAATACCAGTATCCCTCAAAAATTGTGCTATATTTCTTTTGTATGTATTATGCATATTTTTGTTTTCCCCCTAAATGATGTAAGCTGTTTGTGGGCAGGAATTCCCCTTTTTGTTTCTTTTCCTTTTTCCATTTCTCTGTTTCTTTTCTTATTTTTATTCTGTAGCCCTAGCACCTAATACAGTGTCTGTGACATAGTAGTAATTTAATAAATAATTTTGATTAATTGATTATATAGCTTAATCTGTATACATATTAGAGTCAGCTTGGTTTAGGAGATAAGAGAGCTGGTCTCTGAGGAAGGCTTATTTTTTGTTTTTGTTTTTGTTTGGGTTTTTTTGGGTATTTTTTGTTTGTTTGGTTGGTTTTTGGTGAGGCAATTGGGGTTAAGTGACTTGCCCAGGGTCACACAGATAGTAAGTGTCAAGTGTCTGAGGCTGGATTTGAACTCAGGTACTCCTGACTCCAGAGCTGGTGCTCTAACCACTGCACCAACTAGCTGCCCCAGAAGGCTTATATTACAAGCCTTGCCTCTGACGCATATTGCATATGTGACCCCCAGGGAAAACACTAAATTTCTCAGCATCACAGGCAACTCTCTAAGAGTAGATGTAAATTACACAACACCTGCGTATGTACATTAGTCCAGGCCATCACCTCAAAGGGAATGATATTTAACCAATAAATTCATACCACCCCACATCTTCCCCTATACCCATCAGACCTCTATACAGAGAATTATATATGGTTATAATTTTATAATTAAAACTATCTTGTCAGCTAGAATATTATTAACATTTTAATGCAGTAGATAAGGTAGACTCAGGATTTAAGTCCTTGGCTGAAAATAGACAGATGAAAGAGTTAAAGAACATTCAATCTGTTTCACCACTACACTTAATTAGTTCACAGAATGTTGAGACCCATAAATTTCCTGTTTGATCAACATCTCTGGCCCTACTTCTCCCACCCGCTCAGGGTGGGCTCCTCTGACACCTCCCAGTGTTTTCTGTACATGATTCCCTGGCAGTTCTGTCTGGGTTATGAGTCTGTGAAGCAACAATGGATCACTCAGATTCACAACAAAAACCTGGGCTTCAAAGGCTGCTTGGCAGCAGCTCCCTCCAGAAGGAAATCATTTGTAGACATATGTGTGTGTATAAATACACACACACACACACATATATACACACATGCATATATAGATGATGTCTGTATACAAATATTCCAACAATGTGCTATTTCATTTTAAACGAATTTCAATTGGTGTAAAATGAATCAGAAAAAGGAAAATCATGACGATGGTGATGACAATAATAAATCCCCACACTTAAAAAGGCCAAGAGGCACATTTTGGGGGTGTGGGGAAGCATGGTGCCCCTATCCGTTGCACTACTAAAGGATGGAGAATTGGTTTTGAACAATCCAGAGACTTACATTCATGATGAGTTTTGGACATCCATGCTTATCCCATCTAGGGAGGAAGAAAGGAAGAAAATGGAAAGGATACTGGCAGTTTGGCTCCTTAGCTCTGCTGACCTGATGGTCAGGATGGCATGAGATTGCTTTGGAGAGCAATATAGACTGTGACCTTTTCTGTTCCTGGGCTTCCTGGCAATAGCACAGCCTTCTTGTTATCTGCTGTTGCTGCACATCCCTTGAAGGCATGTCTCTCCTACTGAGAGCAAGATTAAGGGGGATTGTTGGAGGGAGAGACAAGGAAGAATAAACTGGAACTAAAGCCCTTAATATCCGTAGGGTGATTAAAATTCTACCATACCCCACAACAACCCACTGCTATTATCAAACAAACAGCGACAATTTCTTTGAACTGGGAGTTGTAAAGAAATTTGGAAACTTTTAAATTGGAGAAAAGGTGGGGTGGGGCATCGCCAGGAAACAAGCTCCGCTTTCTTGACACATGTTGGTGGTATTTACACATTATACACACTGCTATCATCAAGACCCCAATAGGTTCTTTTCTTGTCTTCTGCCAAATACAGACTAGGTCAGCTTCCAGGAAAGCAGCATGTTGTCCAGGTGCATTAGATGGCTGGTTACTTGATTGATTTGTGATGGTCTAACACTTGGCAACTCAAGAAAGGTACCCTTACCTCGAGGCTACACAGGCTGGACTCGCTGCTGTTAGTGATCAGAAACACTGGTACTTATACTACCCAGCAAGATTCAGGAGTCCAATTTGAAAAGAGGCTATCCTATTAAAGAATACTTTTTTCCCTTTCCCTTTTCACCTTCTGCTGCCACCCAGAATAATGCAAAAGGACCTGTCATGTTTAAATCTGGAAAGCTAGCTAATTCAAGGAGGGGTACATCAATGCAAAATGAGAACAACACATTACCTTGAAGTTCTGAAATTAAAATTAAAAAGTACTTTTCACTCTCCTCAATAATCCCTTTCTCATATGAACGACCAACACCCCACCAGGCTCAAAATAGAGCTAATAATTGCATCCAAATACAGGATACTTTAATTTTAAAGGTTTTAAACATAAGCTCCCCATCTGTGCAAGCTGAGAGCTTCTTTTTGCCTACTCCTATTCAGACCTAACCAGCTACAGTACCAATAATCTTAATAAAGTTTATTCAGCTGTTAAAACATCATTGAAATGTTTGACAGAGCATTCAAGGGGCCATAGAGAGTGTAGAACGAGGTGGCAACATGGAAGATGCAGTGAGGTATCTTGGTAGATCTATCCTGGTTAGAACCAAAATATTGTAAGCTATCAGCATCACTAAAGCAATATACCAAAACAAAGAACACATGTTTTACATGGTACAATGTTTGTTACTGCAATTTGACACCAACAATGGCACCAGTAAAGACCAACAATGAGGAAGTTCATTTGCTACTTCAAAAGGCATAAGCTTTGCTCCTTGCATAATATTTGAAATAGCACCAGTTGGTAAACTAAGTGATGACAGTGATGGAGAATTGAACAAAAGGGCATTATGATCCCCAGAATTATAGTTTTATTCTCAGCTATGTCTTTGCATAATTCATTCATTCATTCATTCATTCATTCACTCACTCCATAAACATTTATCCAAGATCTAGTTTAAGCAATGACCTGTGATAAGTGCTGGAAGAAATAAAACAATAGTTAGCATTTATAACACAGGAAAAGTTTGTGAAATGCTTTACAAATATTAATTTATTTTAGCCTCACAATAATCCTGGGAAGTAGGGGCTATGATTAGCCTCATTTATTAGCCTCAGGAAACCAAAGTTGAACAACTTGCTTGGAGTCACACAGCTAATAAGTGCCTGAAGCTGTATTTGAACTCAAATCTTCCTGACTCATTTTCCAGGACCCAATCCAAGAAGCCAGATAGCTTCCTTAGTCAAAATAACAACACCAACAAGTATCATCTTAACTCAAATAGTTCACAATCCAATTTACTAGGCAGACAATGTAATTCAGGTCCATTCAACAACCATTTGTTGAAGAACTACCATGAGAGTAGTAATGCAGTGAGAGATGCTAGGGATGCAAAGACAAAAATAAAACTGTCTCTTTCACAGAGCTTACTTTCTACTTAGGGATATATTATGTACACAAGCTAATAAATTCAAAAATTTTACAAACAAATTTCAAGAGCCAAAGGATGTTAAAATACAAAGTAATGGTGACTGAGTGAATTTCATATGGGTTGTAACTATGAAGGAAACCTGTGCTTTGAAGGAAATTATTGTTTGTCCTTCATTTTCTTTTTTTTTTTGTTTCTTTTTTGTGAGGCAGTGGGGGTTATGTGACTTGCCCAGGGTCACACAGCTTATAAGGGTCAAGTATCTAAGGCCAGATTTGAACTCAGATCCTTCTGAATCCAGGTCCAGTGCCCTATCCACTGCATCACCTAACTGCTCCCTGTCCTTCATTTTCAAAAAGGACCAGTGACATCACAGGGTGGTATCTTGACTCACATGTAAATTGTAGTTAAGTGAGACAGTGTTGCACAGAGTCATGAGCCTCACCCTTGAAGTCCAGTGGCAAGAAAAAAATCAAGACAACTAATGATGGCCCAGGATGCAGTGGGTGATTTTGGCATCTTTGATGCTTGACTAGGCTCTAAACACTCCACAGCATCTGTTTCAACCTCTTTTCATAGTTGTTTCAACAAATTGTTCTCATATACTCATTCCACCAAGGGAAGTCTTCACATACTTGGGGTAGACATACCCCTAACTCACCAATGGGTTTGAGGCATGTTGCTTACCTTCAACTTGTTTGTTTGTTTTTATTCCATCTCCCCATACAGATTTACTGTGGTGTGGCCACTTCATATGCTACAGCTTCTTGGAGTGAATCAGGTGGACACCAAAAGTAGATAAGCAGCCCTGAAAATGGCTCAGCAAGCCTTCACACCAGAGATGCCAGTTCTCCCTGAACACATCATACACTCCTTGAAGAAAAAAATTAAGGAATCTAAAACTAAATTGTTACCTTCTACAGAGGTCCTTTCCCAGTCCCCTGAATTTCTACCTCCCCCTATAGTTTACAGCAATCTACTTAGAATGAATCTTCTATGTACCTATGAATAAACATGTTGTTCTCAATCCCTGCTCCCCCATTAGATTCCAAGTTCCTAGAGGAAAAAGTCTGGTTTTGCTTCTTCTTTTGTGGAGTGGAAATGGGGAGAGGGAATATCCTTATAACAGCACACTGCCTAGAACAACATATTAAGTGCCAAATAAATGTTTGTTAGTTGATTGGTTGTTTACATATGTGCTTCAGGCAACTCAAAATATAAATTCATAAGAAAAGAAAGATCACTTCATAGAAATTGCCATTTATAAGTCAGTACCTGAGTCTAACCTTTAAGATTAGGTAGATACCTATTCAATAGGCAGAAATGAAGGGGAGAAGAGATTCCATATATATGCAGTAGAATAAACAAAGGCATAGCTATTCCAGCTTAGCCTGACTAAATGTATTTGAAGAGAAGTAGTGTTTAGCATAGTGCCTGGCCCATAGGCCCAGTTACCAAATGATTGTTGAGAAATTGAATGTTATAAGAGAATGCTGTAAAGGTAAATTTGAGAGAGATTATGAAGTGGTTTGAACGTGATGCTAAGGCATTTGCATTTTATTCCATAGGCAATGGAAAGCCAATGAAAGTTTGTGAGCAAGGAAATGATGTGATCAGATTTGGGTACTGTGAAGATTAGTTTGACTGTGGTGTGTAGAATAGAATTGAGAAATAGAGGCAGATAAAAGGGGAAAGAGAGAGAGACAGGGAGGGTGGGAGGGAGGGAGAGAGACAGAGACAGAGACAGAGAGATAATCAGAATCAGAGACAGAGCAGTAGGAAGACTTAATAGGAATCTATTGTAATAATCCAGAAGAGATTAAATGAATGCTTAAACTAGGACACTGATTGAAAGTGATTAGAAGGTAACAAATATCAAAGATATCATTTATTTCAACTCTTTCCTTCTCTCCCCATTATCTATTTACAAAACAAAAACATCAAAATCTAATTTTAAAAAATCATTATCCAGAACCATAGCATAAAGGATGTCAGTTGTCTTCTAGTTCAACTCCATCTGATCATGAATCCCATCAATAATATATTCAACAACAGCATTTGCTTGAATAAATACAGTCATTACTCACTCTATTTTGGGACAGCTTCCCAGACATCTACACAGCAAGCCTCTTATATTCCAGTTCCATTATCCCCCTCCCACAGGATCTTTGGGATATGTCCCTGGAACACTAGGCTCCAAGAGGTAAGCTCTTACTTTATGCTAATTAGAAGCAAAGCAGACTTCCATTATCCTACCAACCATTTCCCATATATATGCTCATATATGAATCCCTTTCATACACTTTTAAAGATTCCTTTTATGTGTCGTCTTGCTCTATTAGAATGTAACTTCCATGAAGTCTTGCTTATTTATGTGTGTATCACCTAGTTTAGCATAGTGTTAGGCATATATTGAGAACTTCATATGTGTTTCAACCATTTATATAAATATGTAGGCTGAATTAAAATGGTAAAGTACATAGTTGAATTCTCCCAACATCACCTTCCAAAAACTTTAAAATAACACCTCAAATTGCATTCTCACATAAAAGAGGCACACAAGAAAGAACTTTTACAGTAAAGGGGGGAATGTAGAGGGGTAGGGTAGGCAACACTTGAACCTCATTCACATCTAAATTGGTTCAAAGAGGGAAATATATATGTATGTATGTATGTACATAGACACATACGTATGTCCGTGAAGGTATACATACACATATATAAACACAAATATATGTATATGTGCATACGTATACACATACACTCAATTGGTAATATAAATCTATCTTAAGCAAAGAAGAAGTAGGAGGGGAAGAAAATAAGGGAAGGAGGGGAACTAATAAAAAGGTGAGGAAATAAAAAAAAGAAGTGGCTAAAACCAAAAAAGACTTTAGAGGCGATTCAGGATAAAAGAGAGAGAGAGAGGATAAATAAAACAAAATAGGATGGAGAGAAATGCACAGTTAGTAAACAAGTTATTGTGAATGGGATGAACTCACTATAAAACAAAAGCAAATAGAATGGATCAGAAATCCAAATACAAAAATGTTTACAAGAAACACACTTGAAAAAGATACATGCACACAGAATTAAAATAAGGGAGAGAAGCAGAATCTATTATGCTTCAGTTGAAATTTTAAAAAAAAGGGGGGGCTACCAACCATGATCTCAAAAAAAAAAGAACAGCAATAATAGACCTAATTAAAATGTATAAGCAAGGAAACTACATCTTGCTAAAATCAATGAAGTAATATCAATTGTCACTATATATGTATCAAATGACAGCATCAATATTATTATTTTTATTTTTATATTTTTACAATTACACAAAAACAATTTTAACGTTCATTCTAATAGTTTAGTTCCAAATTATCTCCCTCCCTCCCTATTCTACTCTCTCCATGGAAGGCAAGCAATTAGCTATAGATAATATATGTTCAATCATAGAAAAATCTATTTCCATATTACCCATGTTACAAAACAGACCCAAAAAAAGAAAGAAAAATAAAGTGTTTTTAAACAGATTTTTGTATATACATCCAGATGCCATCATGTTTTTTCTAGGAAAGTGACTAGAATTTTTCATCATCAGTCCCTCAGAAATATCTTAGACCCTTGTATTTTTGAGAATGATTATGATTCACAGTTGATCATTGATAAACTTTGATCATTATTGCTGTTACTGTGCAAAATGTGCTGGTTCTGCTCACCACTTTGTATCAGTTCACTCAAAGATTTCCAGGTTATTCTAAAATCATCTTGCTCATCATTTCTTACAACAAATAGTATTCAATCACAATCATACCCAACAAATTTGTTCAGCCATTCCTTAATTCATGGGCATCACTTCTATTTCCAATTCTTTACTGGCACAAAAAGAGCTGCTATAAATATTTTTGTACATATATGTCCTCTTCTTTTGTTCTAATCTCTTTGAGATACAGAACTAGTAGTGATATTTCTGAGTCAAAGGGTATGCACAGTTTTATAGGCCTTGAACATAGTTCTACATTTCTCTACAAAAATGGCTGTATCAGGTCACAACTCTATTAAAATGCATTTGTCCCAATTTTACCATATGAATTCCAAGATTTGTCATTACCCTTTTATGTCACATTAGCCAATCTGTTAGTTGTGAGGTGGTACCTCAGACTTGTTTTAATTTGCATTCTCTAATCAATAGTCATTTAGAGCATTTTTTCATACAACTAACGATAGCTTTTGTTTCTTCATTTGAAAACTTCATAGATTTGTAAAAAATTATTAACTATATCTAATCTAATATGAAAAATTATAATTGGGCCATAAGTCCCATCTGAGTCACCATTCAAATGTAAGAATATTTTAACTTACTGTGGCCTAATTTGGGGGGACTAATCTGACTGGAGGACTAATCTGGGGACTTTTGACTAGCTGGCTATCTGACTGCTATTAATTTCCAACTCTGCTTTCATTGCTCCAGCTCCTTTCTGCTTTCATTGCTCCAGGCTAAGCTGTGTAGACCGAAAATCTCAAGCCATGGGTGTGCCATAGTGCTGCCAGTGCCACAGTGGGGAGGTGCACAAAAACCCTGAGAAACACTGGGGTTTGCTCTACCCACTGCCCAGCTTGGCCTGGGGAGCACCAGCTTGGCAGCCCTGGGGGCGGCCAGCCCCGGATTTCACCTGAGTGAGAGAATTAATAAAAAGGGACACTAGAGACCCTGAGGGAGGCAGACTTAGGGAGGTTGAGAGAGGCTGGAAGATTAAGAGAACAGGGGGTGGTCAGTACAGAGGTGAGGACCCTAAGGGGCTTTTCAGGGGGTCCACAAAGTGAAAGGGGCTTGGAGTTAGAAGAAAGGAGCTGGAGCAAAGAAAGCAGAGTTGGAGTGAAGGAGTGAAAGTTGGAGAAGGCTGAAGCATACCCTAAGGCAAGAGGCAGCAATGGCCCTTATTATATTAAAAGCAGACAGGTTGTATAATTTGCATTTTTATTTTTACTTAATGTTGAACCAAAACCTGATGGTGACTTCTACCAACTAGCTCTAATTCTTCCTCTAAAGCCAATCAAAATTTTATTATTAAATGTCAACTCCTTAGATATTTCAAGACATTCAAGTCCCCATTCCATCTTTCCTTCTCTAGCTCTTTCTCATTCATATTATTTCAACTGATCCCCATGTGCCATGAACTAGAATCTGCTCAGCATTCTCTTTCACACTCTGGATAAATTCCAGCTGGTCAGTGTTAACTTCAGAACTATGATTTTAGACTTATAACTATAAATGTGACCTGACCAAAGAATAGTAGAATAGGAATATATTACCTCCTTAACACTTAGAACTATGTTTTTATTCATACAAATTGAAATCAAGTTACCTTTTTTGACTGCCACATCGCCTTGCTCTTTTCAGCTTTATATCTACTAAAATGACTCAGAATTTTTTACAATTACTGTTTTCTAGAAAGTGGGATAACTAGATAATGATAATGAGCAACAACAAGTAGCCCAATTGTACTCTCTCTTTACATTGTCATGTGATTTTTCATTAAAAATAAACACATCCTACTGGGCAGCTAGGTGACACAGTGTAGAGCACCAGCCCTGGATTCAGGAGGACCTGAGTTCAAATGTGACTTCAGACACTTGATACTTACTAGTTGTGTGACCCTGGGCAAGTCACTTAACCCTCATTGCCCATAAAAAAAAAGATAAAAAGAAAAATAAACACTCCCATTAATTTATATTTCTCTCTTTGAAATTTCAACTCTGAGCACTTGATTCACTTAGAAAAAATCATCTTAGCAATGGACACAGTAAAAGGCAAGCCAATGTCTACTCTTCTATCAATTAACCAAAAAGCTGCCAAATTGATATTCTTAAAAAGTGGTTCTGACTACATCATCACCTTACTCAAGAAATATTAGTGTCGTCCCATTGCCTTTGGGATAAAATACAAATTCCTACTTCTGGCATTTAAACCCCTTCATAATCTACCAAACTATTTTTCTGTATTGATTCTACACTGATATGCTCTCTTTATTCCAACCAAAATGTACTCTTTGAAATCCAGTTTGGTTGATGTTTCATCTACTAGCTCCATGACCTTGCACAGGCTGTCCCTCATTCTAGAATGCTCTCCCTGATAACCTCCCCCTTCTGGAGCACTTGATTTACATCAAGTTTAGTCCAAGTGCTACCTGTTTCACAGGGCTTTTTTTTCTTCTCTCAATTGTTAGTCTCCCACAAATTCCTGTGTAATTAATTTCTATTTAACTTTGTTTTTACTTGATTATGAACCTATCATCTTCCCTGAGTTGAATATAAACTCCTTGAAGGCAATGCAGGGGTCAAGGTTGACCATGATTAATTCCTTTCACAACCATGATTCTGACTCTACATACTCCATTACTATGACTTTCTAGTATAGATGAACACCAAGGGACAACAAAATCTCCAAAACATTAAAACTAGTATTTAAACCAAAGGGTAAAGATAAATGGTAGGCATGCACAATTTGTAGCATGTTTCAAGTAGTGATTCATATACAGGAAGTTATTTTTTTTAAAAAGATGACAATAAGAATATGTGCAAATTTTTAAAGAGTTGATACCAGTATGCAGTGAGCTAGATGGATGACAGATGGGCAACGCATTTGATAAAATGGTATCCACAAAACATTAACTGCCATCGAGGAAGGCCACCAGTACATTGTGTAAACATTCATTATAGAGCAATCATGGGACAACATAGACAGAATCACAGAATTTGAAACTGTTTTAGTGGATTGTCATAGGGATCAGTGGAGGAATTCCCTGCATTAGGGAACTCATATATCCATCAAAGTATTTAAGGAATTTAATTTTGATATTCAGTCTGGGTAATGCTGGAACCAGTTCAAATGGGCTCCCAAGACCAGATTATTAAAATTTCAGTGTGAGTACTTATATATCAGAAATCAGCAAACACCATAAATTAAGGCTCAATTCATGTTAAGATTTCAGTGCAAGCATTTGCACCTATGAAATGACTAAACACTATGAATTAAGGTCAATTTATTGGTTTTCTGATTGTCCAGACTTAATAAAGTGAAAATAATGTATATTAAGCTTAAAGTGTGTTGTGCATGCATTTTTTTCCCAAACAGTTGTAAAATATTTACCAGCATACCCCTGTTTTTAGTCCAGATTATCAGTTCTAGTTTGTCAAGCTTTCTCAGGATGTTAACTGTTATCCAAAATATAATCTTCTTTTTCATGCCTTGTTTCATATTGAGATTTCATAAACATGACATATTTACTTTTGCCTTAATCATTGAAAACAAAAATGTTAAACAGAAAAGCATCAAGGATAAAACCTTATGCCATGGGGCAGCTAGGTGGAGCAGTGGATAAAGCACCAGCCCTGGATTCAGGAGTACCTGAGTTCAAATCTGGCTTCAGACACTTGTCACTTACTAGCTGTTTGACCCTGGGCAAGTCACTTAAACCCCACTGACTCGCAAAAAAACCCAAAAACAAACAAACAAAAAACAACCTTATGACACTTCTATTCATGTCCTTCTCCAGGTTTACATTAATCCATTAATCAACACTCTTTGGAGTTGGTTGGTCAAGTCCTGAACTTTTTCAAATATAAGATCATGTGAGCCACATCTTGCCACTTTAATCAAAAAGACATCCTATGATTATTTGTCACATGACTTTCCAAAGTAATAAATACATTTGACTGATTATTTCCATTTTGACCAGTCTAATACTTAATTAGTATTTCAGATACTTTCAGGTAATTTTATGTGTATGGGCATTCTACTACCAAGATGTATTTCAGCTCTTCTATAACAAGGTCTAGAATTTCTTTAGGTGATGAAATTGATTCTATTAAGAGGAAGGAAGGAAGTTAGGAGGGGGGGAGGAAGGAAGGAAGGAAGGAAGGAAGGGTAAAAAATTAATTGTTATTTGAGGTTTTTATGCCTCAGTGCAAACTGGCCTGGGGCTCTGCAAACGCACTGTGCTCCACCCACTGGTTGTAGCCATTGCCATGGTGTTGGCACCTCACGTCAACACCACTCGCCAAAGCCTACATGGGCCTGGCAAAATTATAATGATTGGAAGCCTAGTGAGGGCAGTCATGTGACTGTCAGAGCGGCCATCCCATTGGCTGGGGCTGCGTGGGTTTTTCTGGGATTGGGTAAGGAGAATTGGGCATTCTAGCAGGATGCTGAGAATACACAGCAGTACTCCTGTTGCCTTCCAGCGAGTTGTGATGATGTGAGGTGCCAGCACCACGGCAACGGCTACAACCAGTGGGTGGAGCACAGTGCAGTTTGCGGAGCCCCAGGCCAATGTGCGCTGAGGCATAAAAACCTCAAATAACAATTAATTCTTTATGGAAGGAAGGGAGGAAGGGAGGGAGGGAGGGAATGATTCTGGTATCTCCAATCAAGTAGTTCCTCTCCTGTTCTTTGATTTTTCTGGTCAACAAAAACATATTAGCAATTTCATTGACCTTTTCTTTCAGTTTACCAGAATGTAGTTTTTCTGGACCTAGTAACCTGATTTCATCAAGAGCATTTAGGTGCTCCTGTTAATTTAGTTTTCCAGCTCCCTTTTCCCATCAGTAATGTGTTAGATAACTGAGGCCAAGGAAGGTTTTATTTTTTTTTTAATAAACATTTTTATTTAAAGTTTTGAGTTCCAAATTCTATCCCTCCTTCCCCTCTCCTCTCCCTGAGGCAGTAAGGAATCTGATATAGGTTATACATGTGCAATTATGTAAAACATAACTATAGTAGTCATTTTGTATAAGACTAGAATAAAAGAAAAATGAAAGTAAAAAATAGCATGCTTTAGTCTGTATTCAAACAATATCAGTTCTTTCTCTGAAAGTGCATGGTATGCTTCATTACTAGGCCTTTGGTATTGTCTTGGATCATTGTATTGCTTGGCATTCATAGTTCTTCATCAAACAATATTGCTGTTCATGTGTACAAGTACAAGGAAGGGTTTATTTTAACTTTAAATCTTTAGTGCCTAGTTAAATGTCTGGCACCTACTAAGTGCTTAATAAATATTGAATTGAACTTACTTAAATTCTTGGTATAGTAGAATTATCACAGGGTCTTGACTTAGAGAGTCTGGGTTTAAATCCAACCTTTAGTGCTTACTAATTGTGTGACCTTGGGCAAGTCATTTAATGACTATTGGCCTTAATTGAATTTTTTTTCTACAAAACTTAAAGAGTTGGAATAGATGTTCCTTTAATATCTCAACTTGTGATCCTTGTTATTCTCATCTTCCAGGACAAAAGATCATTACTTTTGGTTAAGAGAACAGAAGCAAACTGAAAGTTGATTAGGTCCTCCTTCTCTTAACTCTTTTATCATCTTCCCGTACATAACAGTAGTGTTGGTAAGACAGTAGTCTTACCAATTATTTGTTATTCCTATTATAATGCCATAAAAAACATTTTTACATTTCTTAATATTCATCATAAGCTTTCAGTTCATGCTAGGCTTTAGTCCTCTTGTCAATGGAACTTTAGACAAAATATGTCATTTAAAATAAAACTGTATTGTTTTTCATTGTTATAGCACACATGAAAAATAGAAGCTTTTTAAAGGTGTCCATATAATTCATATTATTTGCATTCCAAAAGCAAACTGTAAGCCTTTCCTCTAGAAAATTTTTGCAACTGTCACTTTCCTAGTCCTTAAATAGAAGTGCAAGAATTAGGACACACTCAGGGATTGGGTAAGAAAGTTAGTTTTATATCATGCCCTCCCTGCTTCCTGCATAGTAGTTACGAAAATGTATTAAACTGGCAAAAATTTTGTGTCTATTTGGGAGACTAAATAACATTACTGCTTTTATTTTTCAACAGAGTCAAAATGTACATTAGAGAAGTAATGTGGCACATGGGAAAGTGCTTGCTTTGGGGTTAGACAACTGGGCTTATAAGTCTGGCTCTGCTGATTGTTACCTGTGGTATATTGGACAAATCACTCATCTTCTCTGGCTGTTGGTTTTCTCATCTGTAAAATTAAAGTTTTAGACTACATGACTTCAAATGTCCCTTTGTGAGATTTAAAATTGGATACAAGAGCATTAAACTCCCCTTTAACATTTCCCTTATATATCTCCCAGACCAGTAAGTGAAAGAAGCCTCTGAGCTTTAGTTAGAGCTTTTATTGTTTGGGAATTAATTAGCCAACAAAACAAGGTGATGTTGAATAGAGGGATAGGAAAGTAGAAATACAAATAAATAGTCTTAGATCTAAGCTTAGTCTATATTCTGTATAGAATTCACCAAAAACCCAAGGCCACCTCTGAGGCTGAGAACCGTGTCAAGCACGTGCTGTTATGGAGGACCAGGCTGATCACCAAGGACCTGAGTCAGCGTCTCTGTGTGCCGAGCTCGAGCGAGCGAAAGAAAAAGAGACCAACTTCTGTTCTCTTCTTGCCTTTAAGCTCGCACCCCAGAAGTGGAGTGCTTAGCAGATGCACGGGCTGTTCATCATGGTCTCCTCCCCGAAAGGGTGGTCCTTCAAAAACTGGTTCTTTCAGTTATCCTAACCAACTGTTAAAAGCTTTCACTTTTTACCACATTTCCCCCCTTTGCTTCCTCAAGAAACAGAACGTTTCCTTGACGGAACAGTCAAAAATAACAGAATATAATAATCTATGCTAACTAATAATATGTTAGTAACAATATAGAAAAGGAAGAGAGGAAAGTTTTGTCCAGGGGGGGGGGGGGTTTGTCCTCATGAACCAATGTTTTGACATTGGTCTCTGCAGAGAGTACATGTTACAGATGGCATATAATAACAGAAAGGAGATAGTAAAAACTAACAAAACAAATCTGTTCATATAAAGTCTGAGTTCTCTTGTCTTCTTGAAGTGGTAAGATGTCATCAGGAGGAAACTGGATTCTGGTCTGGAAAACTGGATTCTGGACTCTGGTCTGGAAAGCTGGATTCTCTTCTTTAACTGTTAGAATCGCTGCATTTTTACTAAACCTTAGCATAGCATTGTCAACGATCAAATTAATAAATTCCATTACATTCCCTCAATGTATGCCCCTCCTTATGACAGTAACAACACACCTTAGTGCCCTTATTCCGGTGTTCACATGGCTGACTAGGAATTCCCAGCGCCAGAATGCTCTGTTTAGGGCGATCTGGACTTTCCTCACGTGAGTCAAAGACATAATTCGCAAGGTCCTTTAACACCTTATAGCTCTTAACTATCATCTAATGGTAAATAATTGAATCTCCAATCATTTAAGTTAATGATTTGGTTTAACTAGCATTGATAAGGATTGCACACACATACATGTTCTCTCTTGGTTCTTCCCCTACTTGTCTGAAAAGCAGACTCTCCTCTTTGTTGGATATTCAACCAGTATATACCTTGGATGTTCCTGTCCTGGACTTTCTTACAGAAGCTCTCATGACTTCAATTGTTATCTCTATGCAGATACCTATCAGATCTTCTTGACTAGCCCTAACCTTTCTCCCAAACTCCATTCTCCCATCTCCAGCTGCCTATTAAACATCTCAAACTGGATGTCTCATAAATATGTTAAGCTAAAGAAGTCTGAAAAGATCTTAACTTTCCCCTAACAACTTCCTTTCTTCCCAACTTTCTTATTGCTATAAAGTGTATCACCATACTCCAAGTCTCCCAGGTTCACAACTTTGATACTGCATTCTTTCCCACCTCAATTCTCATATGCAATAAGCTATCACATCCTACTTCTCTATGTTCACTATAGCTCACATATCCTGCCCCTTTTTTCCTCTGATATTTACAACTACCCCAGTACAGGTCCTCATCACCTCATACCTGGCCTGTTGCAGAAGCCTGTGGGTTTGTCCCTGTCTGAAGTCTCCCTCCATTCAAATCCATTTTTTACTCTATCAAATTGATCTTCCTAAAGTATAAGCCTGGCCATGTCACCCTCCTATACAATAAAATCTAATGGCTCCCTATTGCCTCAAGGATTAAATACAAATCATCTGGCTTTTAAAGCCTTTCATAACCTCAAACCTTTTCCCCATTCCAATCTTAGACTTTACTTTCATCCAGTGGCAATGGCCTCCTTGTTCTTCCTTCCATCCAATACATTGTCTCCAAACTGTGAGGATTTTCTTTGGCTGCCCTGCCCCGCTTTTCCTGGAACAAACTTCCTCCTCATCTTCTTGTTCCAGCTTCCTTGGCTTCTTTCATATCTCAGTTAAATCATACCTTTCACAGAAAACCTTTCCAAGTCTTTTTAATCTTTGTGTTTTTCCTCTGAGACTACTGCCTGCCAGTTTATCTTACATAACTGTCTTTGTATATAGTTGTTTGTATGTTGTCTTCCCCATTAGACTTTAAGCTCCTTGATAATAAGGACTGTTTGTTTCTGTTTTTCATTATATATCCAGTATTTAGGACAGTACCTGACACCTACTATGCATTTAATTCATATTGATGGATTTTTTTTTCAAAATTGCCTTTTTAAGCATTCAAATTTGATACACTTTAATCATTTTGTGTAAAACTATAAACTCCTCTCCTTTGAAAACTGCATATTGAACCCACCTGGATTTTTGGTTTTTATGTCTAAGGGAATTATGGAATATAACAAATACTATTCTTTATACAACAACATTGGGTTAATTTGTGGATCTACTAGGATAAATCGGGCTATTTGCCCCTACACTAAGTGCGACTAGACTGCAAAGAATTTCGAGTTTTTGTGTTTTACTAGCCTTTCTATCTCTTTCATCATGGCAAATATCATTCTTTCCTCAGGGCAATATATACCTCTAAGCATTCTCTTTGCTTGAACCTGCTGCCACTATTCTGATGCTAATACTTTTCATGATAAAAATTAAAAATCTATGCATGATAAAAATTTGAATTTTATATATGCAAAGAATAGCTTATTTTTGTTCATTTTATTTTGAAATTAACATTTATTTTCTCTCTCATACTTCCTCCAATTAAAAAGAAAAGAATGAAAAATTCATTATAAAGATACATAACTAAGCAAAATAAATTCCCACATTATGATCCATGTACAAACACATGTCTCATTCTGCATTCTGAATCCACATTCAATCTTTCAGGAGGTGATTTAATATACATCATCATCTATGCTCTGGAATCATAGTTATTGCATTAATCATAATTTTTAAATTTTCAATGTTGTTTATATTTATAATGTTTTAGTTATTCTAGAAAGTGTTGTCCTGGTTCAGCTAAATTCATCCTGCATCAATTCATAAAACTTTTCCCCAGCATCTCTGATATTTCCCACTGTATTGTATTCATACCCCGTAATTTTGTTATAATTTTGTCAGCATCCTCCCAAATTTTCAGTTCTTTACACACCATAAATAATTGTTGTAATAAATATTTTTATAAATACCAGTCCTTTTTCCCTTTTTTGATTTTAGGGGGTTTAGTAGAGTTATTGATATGTCCAAGTATATGAACAGTGACTTTTGGGGGGATTATTACAAACTGATGATAACCAGAATGAATGGCTAAACCAATTCACAGCTTTACCATGAGTGTATAAATGTGCCTACTTTCTACAACTTCTCCAATATATGTCATTTTCCTTTCTTATCATCTTTGCTCATCTAATACATGTGAAGTCGAATCTGAGATTTGATTTAATTTGCACTTCTCTAATCAATAGTGGATTTGGAGCATCTTTTCATATGACTGTTGAAAACTTAGAAGTTCTCCTTTGAGAACTGCCTGTTCATATCCTTTGATTATATTGGAATGATACTTATTCTTTTCAATTTGAAACAATTCTTTATATATCTTGGAAATGAGACAATTGTTGGGGAAAATGTACTACAAGGTTTTTCTCCCAATTAACTGCTTTCCTTTTCATTTTAGCTGCATTGCCTTTTGTTTCTGTAAAATCTCTTCAATTTTGTGTAATCAACTCATTTCTTTTCTCCTCTGTGATATTATCTTTCCCTTGTTTGTAAAAGAATTCTTTCTTTATTCATGGATCTGAAAGGAAATTTCTTCTTTATTCCTCTCATTTCTTTATGATGTTACCTTTTATATCTAAATAATGTATCCATTTGGAGCTAATGTTGGTAAATAGTGTGAGGTGTTGGTGTGTTGCCAGACTCCTCTCCCTCTATGCTACTTAGTGATCACATCAGGTCCCATGGATTTAATTATCATTTCTATGTGAATGATTCTCAAATCTATCTATCTTGTCCCAGCTTCTCTACAAACCTCCAATCTCACATCTCACATTGCCTTTCAGACATTTTGAATTGCATGTCCAGTTGACATCTTAAATTTAACATATCCGGGGGCATCTAGGTGGTGTATTGGATAAAGCACCAGCCCTGGAGTCAGGAGGATCTGAGTTCAAATCTGGCCTCAGACACTTAACACTTACTAGCTGTGTGACCCTGGGTAAGTCACTTAACCCCAATTGCCTCACCAAAATAAAAGAAAGAAAGAAAGAAACTTAACATATCTAAAAACACAGGATTATCTATCTTTCCCATAAATGTTCCCCTCCTTTCTACCTTCCCCATTACTGTGGGAGGCAACACCATCCTCCTGTTCTCTCATTCTTACAACCTAGGTATCATCCTCTATTTGTCCCTCTCATTTACTATATCCAATCTTTATGAAGGCCTGTAGATTTCATTGCTACAATATCTCTCAAATATCCCCTCTTTTTTCCTTTGATAATGCCATCACTGTATTGAAGATCCTCCTTACCTCATGCCTGGACCATTTCAACAGTCTACAGGTAAGATGGTTTGCCTCAAGTCTCTTCCCACTCCAATCACTCCTTCATTCAGACTCTACAGTGATTTTCCTAAAGCACAAGCCCAACTGTGTCACCTTGATATTCAGTAAAGTCTAGTGGCTACCTTTTGCTTCCAGTATCAAATACAAAATCCCCTTATGAAACTGGCCTTTTCCTACCTTTCTAGTTTTCTTATACCTTACTTACCTCCACCTACTCTGATCCAGTGACACTAGCTTTTTTGCTGTTCCATGAACAAGACACTCTGTCCTTTGGTTCTAGCCATTTGCTCCGGCCATTCCTCATGCCTGGAATATTCTACCTCTTTATCTCAGCTTCCTAGCCTCTCTGACATTCTTTAAATGCCAACCAAAATCCCATCTTTTACAGGAAGCCTTTCCCAACTACTCTTAATTCTAATGCCTTTCCTCTGTCAGTTAGTTTTAGTTATTCTAGAAATTGTTATCCTGGTTCAGCTGACTTCACTCAGCATCAATTCATACAGAACTTCCACAGATTCTCTGATCTTTCTCATTGTATTGTGTTCATATCCCATAATTTAGTCAGTCATTCTCTAATTATTGAATATCAATTGCATACTTGTTTGTATATATTTGTTCATTGTTTCTCCCATTAGATTGTGAATTTCTTTAGAAAAGAGACTCTCTTTTGTCTCTTTTTGTCCCCAGTACTTAGCACAGAGGCTGATACATAGTAGATATTTAATAAATGATTATTTATTGATTGTTTTTCCTAGAAATTGTTAAAGAATAGAGAGACCTCACCCCAGAAAGAAAAAGAAAAAATAAATAAAAGGGAGGGGAGGGGAGGGGAGGGAAAAATGGAAAGAAAAGGGAGAACGTAAAATGAAAGGAGAGAAGAAAAAATACTAAGCAACCTTTTAAAAATGCAAATAAAAGAATCTAAAGAAGTCAGGAAAAAACACAGATAAGGAAAGCAAGTTGTATATATTAGAGAGCTGAAGTTTCATATACTTTTTTCTGTACACATACACATACACATATGTAGGGGCAGCTAGATGGCATAGTGAATAGAGCACTGGGCCTAAAGTTTGAAGGACCTGAGTTCAAATCTCACTTCAGACACTTACTTTCTGTGCCTGTGGGCAACTCACTTAACCCAATTTCCTTAAAACATCTGGGACCTTCTCCAGTCACCCTGATATATATCTTGCCATTGGACCCATATACTTCTGGAGGAGAGAGTGAGGTTAGTGATTTTGCACAGTCCTCCTTCACTTAAAGCTAATGCAGTGCAAGTCATAACATCATCCCAATGTCATGGTCCTGTTTGCGAATGAAGAACAAACACCAACATGTATGTATATGGAAATTTTCATTTTATTTGGATTTCTTAGTTTCAAAATAATACATTTTTAAAAGAAAAATATCCTTCTAGTAATAACAACAAGAAATAAGACCCTTCCTTTGACATACGCTATTTGTGTGACCCTTGGCAAATAACCTCCTACTATCCCTAGACAACTCTTTATCTATAAATTTTGGGGGAACTGCTAATCCACATCAATGGAGGATGTTTCTACACTAGGAATTCTCTACCCCAATGATATCTAGGATACAGAAGAAAATCAAATGTGCCTCAAGAAAAACAGATATTTTTTAAAAAGTAACCAGTAACAGGTCAGGCCTATCCAGATAGGAACTCTAAATGATATCTTGTAAGAAGAGATATTATCTTTACTTTATAAAACTCTGGGAAAGATGTATTTGGAATACGAAAACACTTCCGGTCATCACAGATTAGAAGAGATAAGAAAAAGCGCAAAGAAGGGCAACTAAAAATAATGCAAGGTCTTGAGAATTTGACCTGTTAAGAGAGACTAAGTGAACAATTTTTTTAAGTTAAAAAAAGCTCACTGCAGTAGGTGGGGATGAAACAATTCAAAAGGATATAAATGTGTTATTTGAAAAGGAAACAAAGTAGGAAAAGTGACTATATATTAAAGAGCAATGTCAAAACAAAGAATAATGAATTTAAATTTAAGAAAAAATTTAAGTTGAAAAAAAGGAATTTTTTTCAGATGCCAAGCATAAACCAATGAAGCTTCAGTTTATGCTACAAGGTCATTCTCTCCCCTAATACTCTTAAAAGAAGCTGTGCTCAGTCTAGTCTCCATGAAAAAGACCACCTAAGTACTCAAGGAAGGAAGGAAGTATTTATTATGGAGCTACTATATGCAGGGAATATGATAAGTACTTAGCAAATCCTATTTCATTTAATCCTTGTAACTACCCTGGGAGAGGAGTGCTGTTATTGTGACCATATTACACTTGAAGAAACTGAGGAAGAAAAAAAAAAGGAAGTGAGTTGGCCAAAGTCTCACAGCTAGTGTCTGGAGCAAGATTCTTGAGTTTGAATCTCAGGGCTTCCTGACTCCAGGCCCAGTGTTCTATCTACTGTCCTACCTAGCTGCCTCTAAGACTCTAGTTCACATTTTCTTCATTAAGTGACAACATAAAGGGAACAGGAAATCAGGTGCACTTTACATCATAATATAATTTAATTTCCAATTATTTAGTTGTGTGTTATCATAATAAGATAGGGCCACTTCAAAAGATGTCCACAGAAGGCTTTTGGGGTGCTAGAGATCATTAAGAGAGAGGTCAGTTTTATCAGCCCAATTTATAATCAACAAAGACTGAATGCCTACAACACAGCCTACCTGGAGGCAAAGGAAATGATTAGTTGACCTCTTAAAGTCATATTTAAGATTTAAGTTTCTGTGAATATGCCTAGCTCTCATGTCAGAGTTGGAAGGGATCTATCCCAATGGTCATCTAGGTTGACATATTGAAAAAAGAATACCCATCCATAATACATTTGACAAATTTTCAGCTTTCATTTGATGACAGTCCTCCAACAAACATTTTAACTTACTAAGCTGAGGTGGTACAGTTCATTCTGTCTTTAGATAGCTCTAATGGTTATGACTTCACTGCACCCCCCAACCCCATAGCCTATCATAACTATAAGGCTAAATCTGCTGTTTTCAACTTTCAACAGTTGCTACTACTTCTGCCATCTGAGGCAAAAACAGCTTTCTAATACTTCTATAAGACAGCCTTTCAAATACTTGAAGACAGCTATCATTATCTCACTCCTAGCTACACTCCCCCCACCAAGTTTTTTCTAGATCAAAAAACCCTCTTGTTTTCTATTACCAGAAACTAAGTGGCATAAAAGATAGATCCCTGACTTGGGGTAGTCTGAGTTTTAGTCCTGCCTAAGATACCTGATTTAACTACTTTGGGCCTCAGTTTCTTCATCTATAAAATGGGGGTAATAATAGCAACTATATTCAAAAATGCAGAAAGCAACACATTTCCAGAAACGACAAAGAAAGGATCTACTTTGTCTGAATAGGCATAATTACTACAAGGATTTTTTTTTTAATTTTCTTTCTTTTTTCTTCAACTGGGATTAGGGAGATACAAAGGTAGGGAAGTGAGGGGAAGTAAATCTGCTTGGAAAGAAAAGAAAGAAAAATTACATCAGTTATAGAGTACATTCAGATTTATACAAAATATGGGGGTTTTATGAACAGAGACAAACATGTTTGTAACTACATGAAATCTTATGTTAAAAATAAAAAACTGTACAAATTATTTAAAAAAATGTTTTTTAAATAATAGTACCTCATGGATCTGTTGTGAATATCAAATGAGATAACATATGTAAAGTTCTTTGCAAACATTCGATTTATAAATGTTAGCTATTATTATTAACGGTCAAAATCTGGTTCTATAAGAGCAATAGCAAATATCCACAAAACATAATTGGAACTAGGATGCATATGGAATAACCCAGAAAGACTTAAAATTTCAGAAGAAACTGTCCATTTTCAAATACCTATTGCTACCTGTGAGGATTCATATTAGCTCCTCCAAGTAGAGGGAGAACCATTTAGAGTCCTTCACAACCATTATGAATATCACGATGTGACTTGCTCCCAGTAGAATGAACAAACCTCTTACCCAAAGTGGAAAGCAATTTAGCTGTCTTTCTTTGCCTTTCAAAGTAATCACAGCAAAACTACCAAAGTTCAAATCTATTCAACATTGAGAAAATAATATTCATTGAGTGACTATCTACAATGTGTTAAGCATATAATGGCTCTCCCAAACATCTTGAAAAACCATTGGGGCTACAAGACTTTTAAATATGTTATAGATCAGCAATACCACTACTAAGTCTATTTCCAAGGATGATTAGGGAAAAAAGGAAAAGAACCAATATCGTCTAACAACTCTCTTTGTGTTGGCAAAGATCTGGAAATTGAAGGAATGCCTGTCAATTGGGGAATGGCTGAACAAGTTGTGGTATATGAATGTGATGGAATACTACTGTGCTATAAGAAATGATGAGCTCAATGGTCTCAGAACAGCATGGATACACTTGCATGAAATAATGGAGATTGAAATGAGCAGAACCTAGAGAGAATTGTATAAAGTAACAGTAATATTGTTTTAAGAATTACTTTGGGGGTAGCTAGGTGGCACAGTGGATAGAGTACCAGCCCTGGAGTCAAGAGGACCTGAGTTCAAATCCGGCCTCAGACACTTAACACTTACTAGCTGTGTGACCCTGGGCAAGTCACTTAAACCCAATTGCCTCACTTAAAAAAAAAGAATTACTTTGAGTAAATAAGTCATTTTGACTATTAAAAATACCCAAATTAACTACAAAGCATATATGAAGGAAGACACCATCTGCATCCAGAGAAAGAACTAATAAATATTAATATGTATATAATTATTATATATATGAATATTTGTACATATTTGGGTCTAATGATAGCTATCTCTAGGGTGGGGGAGGGAAGGAAAAAGGGAACAAAAGAAATGTACATGATAACTTTCTTATATATTTAAATGGAATAGCAACTTATATATAATCGATTTGAATACAAGCTATGGCACTATGGGCAAGTCAATGAGCATCTTTCAGTCTCAGGTTTTCATCTATAAAATGTGAGGGTTAGACAAGAGATTCTCTAAGGTTACCTGCCAACTCTAATCTATTACCTTATGATGCTGTGACTGGAAGAGAGGTTGAGATGTAGGATTACACAGATTAATAATGACAGGGGTAGTGCAAAGGACATTCACTTTGGAAATAGAAGTTCTAGGTTTGAATCTTGACTCCAGTTATACTAGACAAATGACTTTTCACAAACAGTTTAACTCTCTGAGCTTCAGTTTAATCATTTATAATAATAATAATATTAATACTATGTATAATAATGTTTATCTTACAACTTTACAGGTTTCTTGTGAAATGTGAGTTTAATATTATTATTTGCTTTTAAATGGATTTTACCTGTTTCCAAAAGTTAATTACCCTCAAATAGTAAACATTTTATAGTTTTAAGGATACTCAAAAGAATTTGCCATAAGATCTGATGGTAATTTCTAAAGACAAGTTCAAAAAATGTTTTAAGCAATAGCAGAATCACTGAAATAATTCTAAATTTTCCCATGCTGAGTTTTAAGGAGAAAACACTTTTTGGTATATAATTTCTCATATATTTATTTAAACATCAATTTATCAATTTTACACATATTTCTTATATTCATGCCTTTTTCGTTAAACACATAGATACATATTCATATATAAATATAATGATACATACATATACATACATACATAAACATATTTTAAAGGAAAGTTGGACAATGTTTGCTAAATCATTCTTTAATGGTAGCATCCACAACAACAAATCATGAACTAATAGATACCTCCATTGCCCCCTTCTCATAACATGGGGATTTAAATGCCAGGAGGTTATAGAGAGGAAGGAGTGGCAACTGACAAATAACTTCCCTCTCATCCCTACCTCTATATGACATCATCCTTTCCTTCTCCCCACACATAATCAGGAGACCCCTAGTTCAGTTTTGAACAAAAATGAATGTCCTGGACCAGCATAACCCACAAGAGGATTGGGTAAGATCACTTTCCAACCAAAAATAGCATATAATTTCAGCAGGAGGGGGCTTCTGTGCCAAGGTGGGTACAGAGTCCAACCCTGAGGTCACACCAACACAGTTCCTGCCCCAGGCAGGCTGTGCCAGAGAAATTTACTCCTGAGCCTGTGAATCAACTGCAGCGCCAGCATCTTCTGGAACTAAGCTCATGGTCTGGTGACAGTGCTTAATGGCTGGCAGGTAGGTGAGGAAGGGGGCAAGGGGAACTACAGGGGTAAGGGGAACTACAGGGGTTTCTGTGGGAGGTGCGGGTGAATTAAGTTGTTCTATCCCAATGGGGAACCAGGAAGAAATCTTGAGTGGCAGCAGCACAGTTGGGGAAGGAGCACAGACTTGCCAGGGCTATCAACCATAGCAAACAAAATTTTGTTGCCTGGTTAATTAGCAGGTTGGCCTGGGGTTATTTACAGACCAGAGCATAGACTAGGAAAGTGAAGAACCTGCCCCTCCTTAAGTCATACCACCTGTGACCCCCTGAAACTTGGGACAGTGCAGCCGAGAAGCAGGAACCCACTTTAAGAAGGAGTTAAAAGTCCAGAAATAGCCTAGAAGGATGAGCAAGCTGAAAAAAAGGTATGGAAAGTATCTTTAATGACAAGGAAGCTAGAGGTGCACCCTCAGAAGAGGATAGCAATGTAAGGGCTCCTACATCCAAAGCTTCCAAGAAAAAAACATGAATTGGTCTCAGGTGATAGAGGCACTGAAAAAGGACTTTGAAGATAAAGTAAGAGAAGTAGAGGAAAAAATGTTAAGAGAAATGAGAGTGATGCAGGAAGGTCATGAGAAAAAAAGTTAACAGCTTGAAAAGTCAAACAGAAAAGCTCACCAAAGAAAATAATTACCTAAGAATTATTATTGAACAAATGGAAGCTAATGACTTGTGAGAAACCAAAACACAATAAAGCAAATCCAAATGAATAAAAAATAGAGGGAAATGTGAAATATCTTCTTGGAGAAACTGATAACATGGAAAATAGATCTAGGAGAGATAATTTGAAAATAATTGGACTACCTGAAAACATGATCACAATAAGAGTTTAGACATAATCTTCCAAGAAATTGTCAGTGAAATTTGCCCTGATATTCTAGAAGAAGAAGGTAAAATAGATATTGAAAGAATCCACCAATCACCTCATGAAAGAGATCCCAAAATGAAAACTTCCAGGAATATTATAGCCAAATTCCAGAGCTCCCAGATCAAGCAGAAAATATTGCAAGCAGCCAGAAAGAAACAATTCAAATACTGTGGAGCCATGGTAAGAATAGCACAAGATCTAGCAGCTTCTATATTAAAGGATTGGAGGGAAAGGAATATGATATTTGGGAGGGCAAAGGAATTGGGATTACAACCACAAATCATCTACCCAGCAAAACTTACTATAATCTTTCAGGGGGGAAAATGGGAATTCAATGAAAAAGAGGACTTTCAGATATTAGAAAATTTGGTTTTCAAATGCAAGGCCCTAGAGTGGCATAAAAGGTAAACAGGAAAAATAAATCACAAGGGATGTTAAAAGGTTAAACTGCTTACATTACTACATGGGAAGATGATATTTCTAACTCATAAGAGATTTCTGAGTATTAGGGCAGATGATAGGAATAAATTTAGACAGAGGGAAATGGTTGCTTATGAAAGGATGATATCTGTAAAGCATTTATTTTTTGTTTATAATTTTTTTGTGTTTTGTGTTTTTTGTTTTTTTTTGGTTTGGGGGGGTTTTGTGGGGCAGTCAGGGTTGGTGTCTTTTGTCTGAGGACGGATTTGGGCTCAGGTCCTCCTGGGTCCAGGGTGGGTGCTTTGTCCACTGTGTCACCTAGGTGCTCCATGATGACATCATTAGGGTAAAATTGAGGGGGGAGAGGATTGCACTAGGAGAGGGGGAAGGGGAGATATAGAATAGGGTGAAATCTCACATGAAAAAAGCAGAAAACAGCTTATAGAGTGGGGAAAGAGATGGAGGAGGAATGGGGAAGTGAATGAGCCTTACACTCATTAGAGCTAACACAAAGACCTTAATTTCACCAGAGTTTGCTCAATGAGGGAATAACATATACATTCAATTGGGTAGAGTAATCTATCTAACCCTGCAGGAAATTAGGAGGGGAAAGGGATACTGAGGGAGGGGTGAAAGAAGTGAGGACAGAGCATGGGATAGGTCAGAGAGAAGCAAAACACTTTTGAGGAGAGATAGGGTAAAAGAAGATAGAAAATAGAGTAAATATCATGGGAAGGGAAAGGATAGAGGGAAACAGTTAACAATAGTAATTGGGAAAAATTTTGAAGAAGAGACAAGAGTAATATAAATGATTATGATGATGGATTGGTTGATGGATTAATGATGATTGGAGGAAGATGAGGATTGATTGATGATTATATGGATTGAATGAAGAAAATGAGGATTGACAATGTTGAGAATTGACTGAGAGTGATGATGAGGATTGAGGGATGATGATTGATTGATGACTATGATGGCAAAAGTATGGTACTTTGCTGGGATATTGTGAAGAAAATTCTTTGTCATTTATAAGGTACTATATAAATGTTATCTATTACTGTTATTGCGATAATGAGCCTCATGGGTTTATTCTAAGGAAATATCTCTTTAAAGTACTATATAAATGTAGCTTACTATTAAAAAAATGATGAGCAGGATGCTACCCAAAAGACCTGGAAGGACCTGCATGAGCTGATGCAAAGTGAAATGTACTATATACAAAATAACAGTAATATTGTGAGATAAAAAAAAAGAAACAAAAAAATCCTCCAAAACATTGTGCACAGAGTATAAATGGAAAGCCATGAACAAGAATTGTCCATGATGAAAACTTAAATACAAATTAAATTCTGGACCAGTTGGTAAAATGTCCACATTAATAAGTGCATGGACATGTTGAAATGCTTCTTTAAATGTTATTTATTTTTAATATATGAAATAAAATAAGTACTTCCATAAAATAATAGAATAAAATGATTATTGCAAATGAAATGTCAAATCTATTATGTACAATTTGCTATTCCTCTTAAATATATAATAAAGTTATCATATAACTTTCTTTTCCCCTTTTTTTCTTCTCTCCACCCCTTGCTAGAGATGCCTACCATTAGACACAACTATGTGTATTCCTGCATATATATATATATATATACACACATATATATATGTATGTATGTATATATATAATAATTCTATACAGACTTATATTTATCAGTTCTTTCTCTGTATTTAGATATCTTTTTTCATAGACCTTTTGTAGTTAAATTAACTTGAGTAATTATAATAGTCAAAATGACTTAGTCACTCATAACTGCTTTTAAAACAACATTGCTGTTACTGTATATAATGTTCTCTTCGTTCTATTCATTTTTCTCTTCATTATTTCTTGCAAATCTATCCATAATTTGCTAAAATCAACAAGTTCATCATTTCTTATAGCACAGTAGTATGCCATCAAAATCATATACCATGTGGATAGAGCACCGGGCCTGGAATCAGGGGGACCTGAGTTCAAATCAGGTCTCAGACACTTAACATTTACTAGCTGTGTGACCCTGGGCAAGTCACTTAACCCCAATTGCCTCACCAAAAAAAAATCATGTACCACAATATGTCCAGCCATTAAGAATAGCTTAAACATAGCATACTTGAAATTCATGAAATTATTGGGGGGAAAACTTTTTAAGTTAAATTTTATTTTCTTCAATTAACCAAAATGTATTTCTCTCTCTCTTTCACCTCCTCCTCATTTGGAAAAAGAGAAATAAAAATAAAATTGCAACAAATATGTGTAGTAGATCAAAACAAATTACTGTAATATTTATGTCCAAAGAAAGTCTCCAATTCTTTATCCTGTATATGAAAGTAATAGAATACTATCATGTGGTCAGAAATTATAAAAGGGATGATTATGAAGTTTCTCATAATATCTTCATGGACCAAATGGAGAGATATGTGCTGGATTACCATACAGTGAGTATAGTCATTATCATATAGACTTGCAATCCACTGAAAGACCAAATCTAAAACATTGTAATTAATGAATTGATTTCATATTGATGGAGGTATAATGAATAGTGTCATATAGATCTGTGTTTATCCTTATTGTGTTCAACCTTCTTGTTAACAAATATATGAAAACCTTGAATGTAATACTAAGGATCATCCTTAGATATGTTTGGATAAAACACATATAAAGCACTAAGAAAACTTTAAAATGCTATATGTTAACTATTATTAGTCATTATTATAAAAACATAAAGGATATTCAAATTAATTTTTGTAAATGCCACAAAACTAAGGATAGCCAACATAACCAATGGTAGAATGCAAATACAAAACTTAATCAAAGGAAATTTTAAAAGGATAAATATAGCCTTAGTCATCAGCTAACAAAATCCCACATATGATGAAGACAAAGATAGGAAGCACCTTATGTGAAAGAGATATGGGAATTTTATTGGACTACTCTAAGGATATATTTGTAGGAGTACAGAGTATCCTATCAGCTATGCCAATTGTAAGGTTAAAGTAGTGATCTGTTCTGTCCTAATATGCAAATTGTAGGGATGCAGAACCTCTGTGAAAATATTAAGATCTTGAAAAAAGAGGGGCCCATGCCAGCTTGGTAGTAAAAATCATGTATGTTTATTATGGTTTGCTAGGTTAATAGGGTTGTTTGGGCAAGTTTACTCACAAGACTTAGTCCTTGGTGGCAGGATGACAGAATGATGTGATGGATCCCCGCACCAACCCCAAGCCAGATAAGGTATTACATAGAAACAGAACAAAGAGGGCACAGTGCTAAGGATGGCCAAATGTCATGCATAAGTATTCCTATGGGATAGTTGGACCTTCTTTTGATGTTTAAGTATTAATAGCTTTAAAACTACACTAGGACTTTTCTAGAAGTTTGTATAGAAGATTTTTTGTTTAGTTATTCATTGAAATCTGAATAGCCTTTCAGCTGCCTTCCACTCCTGATTCTAGAAGCAATGCATAGCATCACTTTATCCTACTTTATTACTAGGATCTTGACCAGCATAAATATCTTGTAATCATCATCACCTATCTCTGACAATCAGACACTTGAAAATCTAGAAAGAAAAAGACTAATTCAACTATTCAAGGGAAATTCTAGGGCTAGGAAGGTAGAGTGGAGGAATAAGGAGATATAATGTCCCAGTAGTGAGTCTGAATAGACCTCCAAGAGAAAAACATCTTTAAGTGGAGCATCCTAGGCAAAAAAAAATACTTTTCTAGGAGAAGCTATTTGGACATCAAGTCCATTTGTAAGGTATGGAGGCATTAATTACTATGGATACAGTAAAAGGAAAGATTTTCAACATCCCCAGGTGCCTTCAGACACCCTGCAAATTGAGCCAGAAATAAACGTAATGGGGCTTTTAAAAAAAATCTTTTGCAGATTCTGTTTTTGGTTACATACATCATTAGTTTTTAGTTATATACAGAGTGACTCTTCTGATAGCCAGAATTATTAGAATTTTATAGGATTTCCAGCTAGGTGGTACACTGAATAGAGCAGCAGGCCTGTAGTCGAGAAGACCTGTGTTCAAATCTTGTCTCAAACACATACTAGCTGTGTGACCCTAGGGACATCACTTAACCTTGTTTGCCTCAGTTTCTTCATCTATAAAATGACCTAGAGAAGGAAATGGCAAAACACTCTGTATCTTTGACAAGAAAACCCCAAATGCATTCATGAAGAATCAAACATGACTGAAACAACTGAACAACAATAACAACAATATCATTTGCTGTCTGCAAGGACTATCGTGCCCAGAAACATTCGTTGCCATTCAACTCTAATGAAAATTGGTAAATTCCATTCAGTAGATTAGAAAGTGAATCCCTATATCCAAATCCAGTTTATTGTAATCAGCCATAAATCTATGCTTCACCTCAAGGGATGCTTCATCTCAGCTCTCTTGATTTGCTTCCATTCTCCTATTTTATAGTATTTTGGGGAAACATGAATCCAGGTATTAGCCACAAAATGTTGCCTACAGGCCTCATTGCATTCTTTAAACCATCCATGCAATCACATAGGGCTTTAGATGGCACAAGGTACACAACAACAACAACACTTGAAAGATTGACGCCTGAATATTTCTTGAAGATAACAACTCCTGCTAAATGTCTGTGGGCAGCACTGCCCCTCAACTTCATTATACATTTTCCAGAGCTTTAATCAAATCCTAAGGCTTTAACCTCTGTAAAAAATCTGAGCTGTTGACTCAGATGTTCCTTATGGTGCTCTTTTAAGACCCATGAATTGCCAACTTAGATTATCCTTTATTAGAGCTCCTATTCATCATGTATATGACTTCCTTTCTCAGAGCCCTACACTTTCCTTTGCCTATCACCTTCAGAGTAATGCAGGGATAGCTCACAACCTGCACACTGAGAAGACACCAATGATGTCATGCCTGCAACCACCAGGGCTACTAATTGTGTTGTAATACCTCCTATTCCCCACCTCATGACTCACTCTTTTACTCCTATACTCCAGGATTCATCTCCTTTTTTCCTGGCTTCAGTACCCAAACCTTTGATCTCTGAGGGGACAACTAACTAGCATAGTTTTAACTATGACATCCAAATGTTCCTTCCAGAGAAGAGGCAAAGTAAAAGAAATCTATTAAATACTGACGCTCCTTGGAAGAGCTCAACAAGGTAAAAGGATCAGTTTTGTCTTCCTAACCATAATAAATATTTATAACATCAAGTAGAATGACAGTAGATCAAGTGCTGGCCTTGAAATCAGAATGAATTGGGTTCATCTCCTACCTCTAACATGTAGAGGCTGTGTGGCCATGGGAAAGTCACTTAACCTCTTAGTGACACCAGGAAAATCTTTAAGAATACAAGTTTCAATGGGGCAGCTAGGTGGTACAGTGGGCACTGGATTCAGGAGGATCTGAGTTCAAATCTGGCATCAGACACTTGACACTTACTAGCTGTGTGACCTTGGGCAACTCAACCCCAATTGCCTCACCAAAAACAAACAAACAAAAGAATATAAGTTGCAGATAAGGTGTGGCACTGCATTAGTGGAAGGAGTCTTCTCTTTTGGAAGTTCCCTTTTCCAATGAAATCTTAGGTCCAGTCCCTATCCCTATCTTAATATAGGTTATTATGCACCCCCATGCCCTTATGCTTTAAGAATGAAAAGAAAATTAGTCTGTTTCAGAGGTCACTGAGTAAACTGCCTTACTACTCACTGAAATATCAGAACCCTAACTGTAAGGTCAGGTTTTTACTGTGTTCATAAAGGTGTATATAGTCAGACTAATCATAATGCCACTTCTTGAATGTCCTGCACATAAAGGTATTATTTAGTGATAAATTCCCATTACAGATCCTAGGAAATGGAACTTACAGAAGGCTATGATTCTGACCCAGTTTGATCACTCATGCATCTCATAGCCCACTATAGCAAATGGCATAGCACTGTGGTTCATCACTAATAGGACAGGAAATACTTAGAGGGCAATGATCCTTTGCAGATTAAATACAATGATCATATTTGTTCCCCCTACTTAGTGTACTATTAAGTCAAAATTTTATTGCTGCTGATGATCATGCTAATAACTTAGTGTTATACTTCATTATCATAGGTCAAGGTGAAATCCCACCCCACCCCACCTCAAATTCCATCATTTTCATGTTGAACCCTAAACAAAATTGTTTTAGATAATGCCCTTTACTGAAGCAATATAGTTCCTTCTTAGCAACCTAAGCCTCTTAGATGAAACAAGAAAGGTATCACCTCTGAAGCCTGAAATAGTAGGTGTTTCTGTGGCAGAATTTACCCTACTAAAAGAGAAACAAATAAGAAGATATATGTTACAAGAAACTTTTTTAATGCCTAATACACATGTTGTGATGGCAAAGATGGATACTTGTTTCAAAGCCATTTTACTGTCCTCCCTTCCCACCCACCCCCCATAAAGTGTCATCAGCAACATTTTTCTTAGGCTAGCAGAATAAATCTGAAACCATTATTTGGTTACCTGAATTTTTCACCCTCCATCGAACAACTTACAAGACCTTTACTGTGGTTTTAAAGCTCAGTTGCCCATTCATTAGATTGACAAACTTGTCAAAACCCTCCAGGACTATGTCAGTTATGTCAGAAACACTTACAGGAGCCACAATACATGTCAGAACTCAACTGACTCCTGTCAACCATTGCCAAAATGACAAGAAACCCTTCTGGGGACAAAAGGATATAGAGGGAGATGAGATACTCCCACTCACATTTTTGTTGACTATAGCCAACCATTTTACATTCATGCAATTTATAGCAATTACATCTCTGTTACTTGATTGTGTGTCCCAGACTTCCCATGTTAGTTTAATGATGAATTGTTAAGAATTCTGACTTCCAGTGACTGCTTTGGCATTCAGGATGAGACACAAGCCAGCCATAGCATTTAATGCTGGAGTTGAGTGTTTAGAAATCCATATTTTTGGCACAAGAAGCCTAATAGAAAATGCATGTTTATTGAGAGCCAAGCAAATCAGAAAACAAACTCGGAAAGCAAATTTCAAATAAAGGAAACCATGAAAATACTTGGATATAAGAATTAAATTACTTTTCTTCCTGCTATAAAACCTATCAATGAATTCAGGTAAATAATAAAAAACAGAGTGGTATAATATAGGTTTTCCTTCACACACAAAACTACCATCCTGCTGAATATTGAAAATCAAACATATGGCATAATTCTTGCCTAGATAGGGGTACTATTATCTAATAATGTTTTATTAGACTCCTTCCAACAAGAAACAGAAGCAGAATGTGATCCTGAGATACGTTTTAAAGATCGTTCCCTATTCATTGTGGTAGGGCCTATACAGTGAAAAGAGAACTGGCTATGTAGGCAGATGATCTAGATTCAAATTCCACCTCAATTCTTACTGTACTATATGTGTGACCATGGACAATTCACTTAACACCCCTCCTCCATAGTAATATCATTTCTAAAATAAGGAAATTATGCTCCATGGGCCCTGAAGTCACTTTTCAGGCTTACATCTATTTATCTGATTAGTCGATCTATAATCCAACTAAAAGAGAGAAACTAAGGGGAGAAACCATTACCTTGGAAGTGAAAAGAAGGATGAAGATACAATAGATTGCTTTCAGTGATACTCTCCAAGCTTGCTAGTCCCTTGAATGCAATAAACAACCTTCTTCTGGAAGCCCCCTATATCCAACTACAGCTCAGTTATACATGAGTGGGACACTGTCATTTGCGCAGAACATGAGGGTAAACAGATAGTCCCATGAGTCATAGTTGAAAACCCAGTCTCCTTCTGGGTAATAGAAAGAAGTTAGTCATACTTTGGGCACTCAGTTGGAGTGTTTAAAAGACAAGCTAAAAAAAAATCAATCCCAAACAATGCAATATCCTTGTAGACATCTGGGAAATAACTGTGACTGAAGAAACCTGCTGGTATGCTGCTTTCAAGGATGACTGGATCGGTTCATCCCTAAAGCTAAAAGACAGAACTGAAAATAAACACAAGTTCAGCATGTCAGCATGAAACCAGACTTCATGTGTCATCCATTGTTGGTCAATGATTAGTTTGTTTGGCCGTGCTCATGCACTTGTGAGAATTTCATTTTATGGACAAAGGATGATAATGGTCAAAACTGTTGCTGTTGCTATGGTTTTTATCAATATTATCTCTTTACCTGAATCAGAGGGTGTTGTAAGGAGGGAGGAAAGGTGTGTTTTATAAGTCTGAAAGCATTATGACAATATGAATAAGATTATTGTGTGTAAAAATGCAATATACTTGCAATGCACATACACTTTTAAGCGTTTGGCATAGCAGAGAGAGCTGTTCTTGAAGTCAGGAAGCCCCATGTTCAAGTTTTATTTTTTACATGTACTGATTGGGTAACCCTGGGTGTTTCATCCTCAATACCCCAGACAATTTGCTAAGACTATAGTTGCTGACAAGGCACTGATCTACATTGGTATAGTGAGTTTCTCACTATGAGCTACCTACACTCATCTACTCTAAATCATTGGAATATCCACAAAAAGAAAACACACAGAGCAGAAGCAACAGCTTGGTACAATGGGTAGAAAGCTAGCTGGCACAAGAGGAGTCAGGAAAACATGGGTTCCAGTACCATCTCTGGAAAATATTAGCAGACTCTGGACAAGTCACCTCTCATTGTTCCCAGAAAAGTCTCTAAGGAATAGATCAGAATGTCTCTCTGCATTGGGAGAGTTTATTCACTAGAAGCACGCCACTATATCAATAAAAATGGATATCTAGTTGTTTGTAGCTATTAGAGATTTAGAGATGGAGAGAGACAGAGAGAGAGAGAGAGAGAGAGAGAGAAGGAGGGGGAGAGAGGGAGGGAGGGAGAGATACACAAATACATAGACATAGATATAGACACTCAGAGGGTATATTTAAACATCTCTACACACAACCCATTACCACACAAACACACACATGACACCTCTTACATGATGCCTTCCCTAATTTCCCTAGATATTTGTGCCTTACAAAAATCACTTCATATTCATAGTTATTTTTAAATAGATTTAAATACTGTCTCTCCCAATAGCATTTAGGATCCTTTTGACTATAGGTGCTGATTCACTGTTTCCTTTGCATTCCCAGGACAAGGTCTGACACATGGTAGGTACTTACTACATATTTGTTGATTAATTAATCCATAAATACACATCTGCATAAATCTATATTATATAATATCTTCAAGGTCAATATGGATTTTGAAAGCTATGATAGCAAAATACATTATCTAGAAGGTCATAACCTGCTTTAAAAAGCTTTGAATATGGGTCTGAAGACAGACTGACTGGCTATCATTCAATCAAGGCCCAGTCTAAATTAGTTCAGAGAAGCTCATCACCAGTTTTACTTCAAAGTATCTTTTTTAAATAATCAATCAATCAACAATCATTTCTAATTTGTTTTTGAGTGAGGTAACTTCCTTACTCTGGGCAGTGAGGGTTAAGTGACTTGCCCAGGGTCACACAGCAAGTAAGTGTCAAGTGTCTGAGGCTGGACTTGAACTCAGGTCCTCCTGAATCCAGGGCTGGTACTTTATCCACTGTGACACCTAGCTGCCCCTTCAACAATCATTTCTTAAAAACCTTTTGTGTGCCAGACCCTTGACTAGGTGCTGGGGATAAAAAGACAATAAATGAAATAGTCCCTAAATACAAAAAAACTAGGTTCTAATGGAGAATACAACCAAGATGTAAATAAATATTTATAGAATAAATATAAAGAGAATAAATTCAAATAAATATAAAGTAGTTAATTACAAGGTAGTTTGCAAGGGAAGATTCTAGCACTTGAGGACATCAGAAAAGAACCCAGTGGTTCCCAAAGACTATCCACTATCTAAATCACACAGGTTTTATAATCCCAGGGAGTGGGAGAGTTTCTGCATACTGCAGTCAGCTTGGGGGCACAGTAGATAGAGCACTGGGCCTGGAGTCAAGAAGAGCTGAATTCAAATCTGACTTCAGACCCTTACTATCTATGTGACCCTGTGCAAATCACTTAACCTCTTGTTTTCTCAACTGAATGAACATAGTAATAGCACCTACTTCCCAGGGTCCATGGTCATTGTAAGCATCAAATGAGAGAATATTTGTAAAGTGCTTAGCACAGTATCTGGCACATCTTTACCATTTAATAAGTGTATGTTTTCCTCTTTCCACACTGATAAAATCATAGATCCATAAAATAAAAGTATATATTTATGATAAGCATGATATCCTTTGAGACACATATTCTGCTGAATATTGATAAACAAAATATGATATCAGCAAGTAGACCACAAATTGCTAGGTGGAGAATCTACTATTTCAATTTATTTCAAGGATTCTGAACTTAATTATGAATCAGTGCATTGCTCACATTTGTGTGTACAGACATATACACACAGATCTCTGATGCTAAAACACTGAGCAAGTATAACCACTGTTGGCTTCCCCATCTTGTTAAGAGTTAGCCTATTTGTTATCCTACATGTAGGATAGCAAGAAGAAATACCCAGAGTTGAGAGGTGAAGTGTCTTGTTTGTAGAATATCCAATCAGCCAGTGAATAGAATGCCAACCCTAGATTCAGGAAGAACTGAGTTCTGTGAGAAAATAATGGGGTATTGGGACTCCTCAGAGGCCCCCACTGAGTCTGGCCCAACCTTTCTTAAGGGCAGCCCAGAGTAAGGAAGTTACCTCTCTCAAAAACACACCTACCTGAAAGCCTTGTTCCTGCCAGAGGATCTGTTCTCTGGGCTCTGACCTCAACAGACTGTGCCAAACCGCCCTCAAATCCTATAAAACAATAGATTTGAGTGACGCTAACCAATTAGCTTTGAACAATGTGTATGGGCAGGCTGTGTTCCTGCCCTCAGCAAGCTTGCACAGACACTCTTTCTCTTTTGGCACAGGAACTGAGCGAGAAAAGATGCAGCCTATTAGAGTTCCCCGTTTTCTCTCTTCTCTCACTCTTTTTTTTCCTAGCTAGGCTTTCCCATCTTTCAGAGCCATGTGTGCTCTTTACTAATACTTAATATGTTTTAATAAATGCTTAATGCCCCCAAAACTGGTGCAGTAGCCCCTAATTTCTAAGTAACAAATATATGATAAACCCCAGCTAAATTCCCTACACTTGGGGCAGAAATTGGGTGACCACATATAGTTTTACTTGTTGCCACAGTTCAAATCTGGCCTCAGATACTAAATAGCTGTGTGAACATGGATGAGCCACTTGATGCTATGTGTCTCAGTTTTTTCATCTGTAAAATGAGTTGGAGAAAAAAATGGCAAGATACTACAACATCTTTGCCAAGAAAACCCCAAAACGGGTCACAAAGCAACAGACATGACTAAAACTACAGAACAACAGCATCACTGTCACTGGATTAAATACCTGTCAGAGAGTAAAGCTAAAGATGACTGTAGAGGCAGTGTAGGTATTTCCCCTGAATGCCAATATAATATTTTGCTTGTATTAGGCATTTAATGACTGCTGAATAAACAGAAACAACAAGCAGATGATTTCTCTTTAAAATTTTCTCAGAGTAATCAATATATATTTTAATCCCTTGCATTTGATAAATAGATAACCCACTTTTTTAGAGAAAATCATATGTTTTGGCATCTGTCTGTGTGGGATAACTATAGTCTGCTAAAAATAAATTATGACCTTGGTCAAAAGATTTGGAATTCATGAGATTATTGAAAAACAAACAAATTTTGAAGGAATACTGAGGAGTCTAAAGAAGCTGGAGGAGGGCAGAAGAGAAAACATTTTAGTAAATAGAATCAGAGGAACAGTAAGAATTAACCTGAGAGACTTCTGGGGCAGAGCCAAGATGGTGGAGGATATGTAGCAACCTCTCAGAACTCTACCAATCACTCAAAAAAACCTCCAAATAATGCCATAAGACAATTCCTAGAGCAAAAGAATTAATAAAAGGCTGGGATGAGATTATTTTCCTGCCAAAAACAACTTAGAAGATCAGCAGGAAGGGTCTGTTGTACCATGGTGGGAGTAGAGCCCAGCCACATGGCTGCACCAACACAGATCCAGCCCCAGGCAGGACACATGAGAGAAAGAGACCTCTGGAGCTTCTGAATCAGCTGTAGCTACTTCTGAAGTTCTCTGAAGTAAATAATTCCTTAAGAGTTATGATTGAACAAATGGAAGCTATCGACTTTATGAGAAATCAAGACAAAATAAAGCAAATCAAAATGAAAGAAGAAATAGAGGGTAATGTGAAACATCTCCTTAGAAAAACAGCTGACCTGGAAAATAGATCCATTTGAGATCATTTGAAAATTATTGGACTACCTGAAAACCATGATCAAAAAAAGCGTTTAGACATAATGTTCCAAGAGATTGTAAGGGAAAATTGCCCTGATATTCTAGAAGCAGAAGGTGAAATAAAAATTGAAAGAATCCACCAATCACATCCTGAAAGATATCCCAAAATGGAAACTTCCAGGAATATTATAACCAAATTCCAGAGCTACCAGGTCAAGGAGAAAATATTGCAAGCAGTCAGAAACAATTCAAATATTGTGGAGACACAGTCAGAATAGCTCAAGATCTAGCAGCTTCCATATCAAAGGATCAGAGGACATGGAATATGATATTCTGGAAGGCAAGGGAATTGGAATTACAAGCAAAAATCACATACCCTGAGAAAGTATAATCTTTCAAGGGAAAAAATGGGAGTTCAATGAAAAAGAGGATTTTTAGGCATTCATGATAAAAAGACCTGAGCTGAATAGAAAATTTGACTTTCAAATACAAGATTCTACAGAAGAATATAAAGGTAAACAGGAAAAAGAAATCAAGAGGGATACTAAAATGTTAAACTGTTTATATTCCTATATGGGAAGATGATACTTCTAATTCATAAGAACTTCCGTATCATTAGGGCAGCTAAAAGGAATGTACTTAGACAGAGGACACAGGTCTGAACTGAATATGAAGGGATGATATCTGTAAAGCATTTAATTTTTGTTTATGTTTATCCTTTTTTGTGGGGCAGACAGGGTAGGGTAGCTTAAGTCTGGGGCTGGATTTGGGCTCAAGGCTTCCTGGATCCAGGTCTGGTGATATGTCCACTGTATCACCTAGCTGCCCCATGATTATATCTTTAAAATAAAATTAAGGGGCGAGAGGAATGGACTGGAAGAAAGGGAAAGGGAGAGGTGGAATGGGGTAAAGTAGCTCACATAAAAGAAACAAGAAAAAGTTTATGGAGTTGAGGGGAAGATGGGGAAGTGAGTGAATGTTACTCTCATCAGGATTGGCTCAAAGAGGGAATAGCATACACACTTAAGTGGGTATAGTAATATATCTTGCCCTGAGGCAAAGTGGGAGGAGAAGGGGAAGGAAAGGAGGGCAGATTGGCCGAGGGGGCAGTAAAAAGCAAAACATTTTTGAGGGGGATAGGGTGAGAGAAGATAGAAAATAGAGTATATTTTAAGGGGAGGAAATAGGATAGAGTGTAATATGGTTAGCAATAGTAACAGTGAAAAAAATGATGAGCAGAATGCTATCAGAAGGACTTATGTAAAATACAATCCATCTACAGAGAAAGAACTGATGGTATCTGAATACAGATTGAAGCATAATTTTTTTTTGGTAGTTCCTCTTGCTAAAGTTATTTCCTTCCTGCATATGCCATGAAATATGAATGTAAATAGGTACTTCTTACAGGTAAAGAATCCCTTACTCTGGAGGAACCTTGAACTGAGAATATGGTAGATAAGATCTTCATAAAGAAGGTAGGATTTTCCATGCTATAGGATTTATATTTTAATGTTAGAAGGCAAGCTCCAACTTATTATGATGAAAGGGGAAGATATTTGCAACCTTTCTCTGGTTCTGATTCAATCAATTGACATCTATATATGAGAAAAAAATTTTTTTTGGTGGGGCCGTGAGGGTTAAGTGACTTGCCCAGGGTCACACAGCTAGTAAGTGTCAAGTGTCTGAGACTGAATTTTAACTCAGGTCCTCCTGAATCCAGGTCTGGTGCTTTATCTACTGCGCCACCTAACTGCCCCTATATATGAGAAATTGTAAGATAGTTGACCACTACCTGTTTTCCTAAATATTCTTTCCTAAGTTTTCATTGACCACTCTCTTCTAGTTATCCTCTATTCTATCTGAACTCTCCTCCTTAGTTTCCATCATTCAAATTTTCTTGCTTCTTACACAAGGCTTTACTGAAGGGTTCTACCCCAATTCTCTTTCTTCCTTTCTTGTTTCTCTCTCTCTCTCTCTCTCTCTCTCTCTCTCTCTCTCTCTCTCTCTCTCTCCTTCTTTCTTCCTCCCTCCTTCCACCCACCCACCCATCCATCCATCCATCCAAAAGTGCATTAATGTCTCATTTTCCCCATGTCCCCTACAAGATTTGTCAATTTCCTCTGCTGTCCTATTATCCAACTCAATAGGTATGAGGTAGTATCCCAGAATTTTTTAGACTTGTGTATTTCTAATCAATAGTGAGTTAGAGAATTTTTTTCATATAGCTATAGATAGCTTTGATTACTTCATCTGATCACTGTTTATATCTTTGATCATTTATCAATCAGGGAATGGCTCTTATTATAACAACTTTGACTCAGTTCTCTATGTGTTTGAGAAATGAGACTGTTATCAGTCAAACTTGCTTCAAAATTTTTTCATAGTTACTATTGTAACTGAATTTCCCTCCATCCTACAACACTCCTATTTGTCATTTACTGTATTCTCTATTTCCTTTCACACTTTCCTTCTTCAAAGGCATTTTGCTTCTGACTGTCCCCTCCCCCAATCTGCCCTCACTTCTATCACCTCCATCCCCCTTATCCCCTTCCCCTCCTACTTTCCTGCAGGATAAGATAGATGAAACAATTGAGTGTGTATTTTATTCCCTCTTTGAAGAAAATCTGATAAGAGTAAGGATTACTCACTCCCAGCACCTCCCCCTTCTTCCCCTCCACTGTATAAGCTCTTTCTTGCTTCTTTTATATGAGATACTTTACCCCATTCCACCTCTCCCTTTCCTTTTCTCCAAGTGCATTCCACTCATCCCTTAATTTTATTTTTTTCTAAAGCTATCATATCTTTCTATTTAACTCACACCTATGCCCTCTGTCTAAATATACTACATCCACCCGCCCTAATAATGAGAAGGTTCTTATGAGTAACAAGTATAATCTTCCCGTGTAGGAATTTAAACAATTTAATCTTTTAATATCCCCTATGAATTCTTTTTCTATTTTCTAGTCAGCTCAGGTCGTTTCATCAAGAATGCCTGAAAATCCTCTTTTTCATTGAATTCCCATTTTTTCCTCTGAAAGATAAGACTCACTTTTGCTGGGTAGGTGATTCTTGATTGTAATCCAAGTTCCTTTGCCTTCTGAAATATCTTATTCCAATCCCTCTGACCCTTTCATATAGAAGCTGCTAGATTTTGTGTTATCCTGACTGTGGCTCCACAATACTTGAATTTTTTCTTTCTGTCTGCTTGCAATATATTTTCTTTGACCTGGGTGCTCTGGAATTTGGCTATAATATGCCTGGGAGTTTTCATTTTAGGATCTCTTTCAGGAGGTGATTGGTGGATTCTTTCAATTTCTATTTTACCTTCTAGTTCTAGAATATCAGAGCAATTTTTCCTGACAATTTCTTGGCTCCTTTTTGATCATGGCTTTCAGGTAGTCCAATAATTTTCAAATTATTTCTCTTTGATCTATTTTCCAAGTCAATTGTTTTTTCAATGAGATATTTCACATTGCCTTATGTTTTGTTCATTATTTTGGCTTTATTTTATTGTTTCTTGGTTTTTCATAAAGTCATTAGCTTCCATTTGCTCAATCCTGATTTTTAAGGAGTTATTTTCTTCAGAGAGCTTTTATCCCTCCTTTTCCATTTGACCAATTTTGGTTTACAAGTGTAAGCTCTAAAATTAGCCTTGGGTGCCCTAAAAGAGCTGCCCCTCCACCAGCCTAACTGCTTTACCCAAGACCGCCCCAGGCACATAAGTTACAGGAGCCCAGGCCCTGTGCAGCAGGGAGGCACACAGGAGGCCTGAGGGATTCTGGAGCTTCCTTCACCCAGCCCCCAGCTCCAGGAGTGCCAGGCACAAGGCTCGGCCTGTCCTAGGTAGGGTACCAGCAAATTGGCTGCGTAGGCATAGTCAGCCCATGGTTTTCAAGGAGTTTCAAGAGGGTCTGGTGAGAAAGAAGGGCTGATATTCAGGAGCAGGGGTAGTGAAAAGGGGATGCTAGAGATGCTGGGGGGGGTCACTATGGTGAAGTGGTGGGTGGCTACAGAGAGAAAAGTTAGAAGAGGGAGATGCTACAGAGAAAGGAGTTGCAAGGGGACACTAAGAAAGTTGCAGGCCTGGATGACAGTGAAAGGGGCAGCTGATGGTGAGGAGGAGATAAGAAAGTACAAGCAGCAAGCAGTGAGAGGGGGGAGGTAGTGGCAGCATACCTTCAGGCAAGAGAAGCTCAGGCAGCAGGAAAGAAAGCTAAAACACAGTCAGGTTGTGTTCCTCTTTGTACAGGGTTTAACAAACCTGGCAGAATTTATAAACAGCCCATACTAAATTAAAACCAGTCAGATAGACAACCAGCAGTTCTCAGATTAAGACACAGTTAATAATATAATTTTTACACAAGGTATGCTTTTCCTTGCTGGCTTTTTGTACCTCTTTTTACCATTTGCCCTACTCTGTTTTTCAAGGAGTTATTTTCTTCAGTTTTTTTTTTTTCATGTCTCCTTTACCAAGCTGTTGACTTTTTTTATCATGATTTTGTTGCAGCACTCTAATTTATCTTTCCCTTTTTTCTTCTAACCTCTCTTACTTTATTTTCAAAGTCCTTTTTGAGCCCCTCTATGGCCTGAGACCAATTCAGATTTTTGTTGGAAGCTTTGAATGTAGTAGCTTTGACATTGTTATCTTCTTCTGAGGGTATGTTTTGATCTTCCTTGTTACCACAGAAACTTTCTAGGGCCAGCATTTTTTTGTTTGTTTGCTCATTTTCCTAGTCTATTTCTTGACTTTTAACTCTTTGTTAAGGTGGACACTTAATTAATTCCCGGGTGGAGAGCACACTATCCCAAGCTTCAGGGTGTTAGTGCTGCTGTTTTCAGAGATACTTCTAGGAATTTGTAAGTTTTTAGTTCTTCTAAGGTGGGATTATTTAGAGAGAGGTATGATTAGTACTGCCCTGGCCTGTGTTATGGCCTGCAACTAATTGCAGGCCTGCTTTTCTGCCCTGGGACTATAAACATATTGTTGCTCCATTGTGTCTGCAAGTTCCAGGGTCCTTGTGCTCCTCCCCCTCCTGGAATCACCACCCAAAACTGTGACCTGGATCTGAGTATGGGCAAAACAGCGGGGTCCTGCCTCATACTGGCAAAGAGATCTCTGTAATCTCCTGGCCAATTGTTTGACCCTCTTTTACCCTTTGTGGGCTGAGTTCCAGAAGCAATTGCTACTGCAGCTGATTCAGAGGTTCCCAAGGCCTGCTCCTGGTTTGCTGGGGCTGGGGCTGGGGCTGGGGCTGGGGCTGGGGCTGGGTCTGTGCTGACATGGCCTGCACTGGGCTGCACTCCACTCTCACCCAGGTACAACAAACCTTTTCTGCTGACCTTCTAAATTGTCTTTGCCTGCAAAATGATTTTACCCTGTCTTTTTATGGGTTCTGCTGCTCCAGGAATTGTCCTATGGCATTATTTCAAGGTATTTGGAAGAGTCTCTGGAAGACCGCAGGAAAGTCACTGTCTTTCCTCTTCCATCTTGGCTTCACCCCCAAAAGATAGGAATTTTTTAAAAAGGCATGGAGCTGGGAGATGGAGTGCCACATCCAGAGAACAGAAGCCAGTTTTGCTATAATGTGTCCATTCAAATTGGTATAGAAAACCTTTGACATCTTTAAATTCTGGGTCTAAATTCCAGCTAATCCAATTAAACAGTAGTTACAATAAAATAACATATCTCCATAGAGCATCCCTGATAAATAAAGTTTATTGAATTTGTTGAAACTTTCCCTGATCCCCACAGGTAAAAGGAATTTCTCCTTCTTATGACTTTTCTTAGTATAGTACAGTGTTCAATTTTCTAAATGCCTCCCTTAAAAGGTGAAACCCAGAATGAGACACAGTGCTCCAGATATAGAGCGACTTGTACAATAGACAGTGTAACTATGAGTCCTTTTATGCTTGGTGTCAGGCTTCTACAAATAAAACCTAAGGTCAGATTAGCTTTTCTTGCAACCATATCACACAGTTGACTCATTTTGAGCTTGTAGTCATGTTGAACTCTTAAATCCTTCATTTTTTTCACAAAAAATGCTGCTGTCATATTTCTTTAGCTCTCTGATTGTACACTTGGTATTTTGAGCTTACCTGCTTTCCTTTTATCCCTGATGAATTTTATCATATAAAATCTAGCCCAGCATTCCAATCTGTCAAGATCTTTTTGGATTTCAAGCCTATTAGCTATATCAGTCAGATTTGTGTCATCTATAAATTTGATAAGCATTTCATTAATTATCATCATTCAAGTCATTGATAAAAATGTTCGACAGAACAGGCTACAGTGATGTTCTGGAGCACACTATTAGAACATTTCCCTTATCAACATTTATTTGTTCATCACGACAATTTTTTTTGGAAGAGAAAAGAGGGTTAACTGACTTTCCCAGGGTCACACAGCTAGTAAGTGTTAAGTGTCTGAGGTCGGATTTGAACTCAGGTACTCCTGACTCCAGGACCGGTGCTCTATCTACCCTGCTTACCTACATTATCCCAAGAATAAAGATTCACCAGACTAGCCTAACCTTCTAACAGTAACATGGTTCTCTAAAAGGGCAGAGGTCCTCATGTATAAGTCACACCATGGGTGTTCAGAGGTTTCCCCCTTCTACACGACCCCCAGAAAAGATCACTCTAGGGAAATCAGTAGTTTTGGGTAGAGTGAAGGGGAAAAGTAAAGACAGTTGTGTCTTCTGAGGCCTTCATTAAGATGCAAGGGACTGCAAGTCCTTGGGTTTAATTAGCAGGTTCAGGAAGTAACTGAGGTAAAAATGATTCTGGTTAAATGAAGTGAGATTGATAAAATGTATAGACATCTATGTGTGGTACATTTAATATGAATGACACAGTGCATGACAAGGCAAATGTGGAGATTGACCTTTTGCTATGTGTTGGGACAAAGTGTGAGAAAGGTATATATGGAAGTTAGGCTATGGCCTTACTAGTTCACTCCCTACAGGACTGATGCCAGTAGATCAGCAAGCTGAGAAGGAAGGCTTGCAATAGATAATATCACGGACAGTATATCCAATTTGGGGATTTCTAAGCTCCACCTCTTTTCTCTTGCGGAAAAGATTGCCTATGGTATAGACAGGATGATCTAAGCCAAGGACCATATGATAGTATTATGGTAACCAGTGATGGCCAGTGTTTCTCAATCTCCAAGATAAGCATGGCATAAAGAATAGGGGAAGGATGAAAAACAGTTGTTGAGGACATAGCTGCCACTTGTCTTTTGACACTGTGACATCATTATCCAGGCTATCTGTTTGGTACCTAAAACCTCAGGCAGATCATTAGAAGAAGAACACAATATGGCAAGTAAAGCCTGTCATTATTCATTTTTAACACTGAGATTCATTGTTTTCTTTTTTCTTTAGGCCTTGATGGAAGGATTTTTCATGCCAATGAAATTGCAGTTCCTTTAAAGAATCAAAAATTATGTTTCTTGTCTTTCAATGTCTATTAAGGCAGGCAGTAAAGTTCATATGTAATAGCAAAATATTTGATGAGTCTTTAGAACAGAAAGACAAGCATATAAATCCTGCAGGTCACTGGAACAGTTCTTTTAGTATCTGTGAACTGCCATAAAGAGGTGTCTAGATCAAGATTATTAGGATTTTCAAGTTTAACTACAATTCTTTGGGACTACCATTGAAAATTCTCTTGGTGCCTGTCACAGCAAATGTCCTGTTAAATGTCCTGCTTAGTTCAAAATTCTTTGTATTCCTACATTGTCACTTTTAGGTCAAAGTGTCAAAGCAATTTTATGCTATAATATCTTGCTCTATGCACATAGATCCTCTAGCTCAGTGGTTTTTAACTCTCTGAATGTGAGGATACATATGTGAGTGCAAGTGTGTGTGTATGAGTGAGTGAGACAGAGAGAAAGAGACGGAGGGAGGGAAGAAGATACTGAGAGACAAAGAGAGACAGACAGACAGACAGACAGACAGACAGAGACAGAGAGACAGAGAGAGAGACAGAGAGAGAGAGATCCCTTTGACAGCCTATGAAATCTATAGACAATTTCTAATGTTAGTGTTTTTAAAATAATTGGAGGAAATGCTAAATTTGAATTAGATGCTAGTGAAAATAAAGATGTACTTTTTTCCTACCCCACTGCATAAATTCCAGAAATCTGTCTACAAATCACTTGGGAGTCTGTGGAGCCCAGGTTAATAAGCCTTGCTCTAGTTTACCTAGGTATTAGCACTTAGGATGATCCAGATAGATTGTAATCTATTGGAAGTTTTAAATGAAAAACAATAAACTGAGAATCTATGTGATGCCAAGAATTCTTTCCAGAAAAAAAACTCAGGGTGGGTGAGAGGTTCTAGGCTTAAGTCTAAAAAAGAGCTAAATACTTAAAACATGAATCAAGTTCTTTGGAGATGTTGTTAATCTGTGGTTTTTACATCTCTTCATAATACCATTTGGAGTTTTCTTGGCAAAGACACTGGAGTGGTTTGTTATTTCCTTCTCCAATTAATTTACGGATGAGGAAACTGAAGCAGGCAAGCTCAAGTAACTTGCTTTGGGTCATACTTCTGGTAAGTGTCTGAAGCCAGATTTGAACTCAGAAGGATGAGTCTTCCTTATTCCAGGCCTGGCACTCTACCCACTGTGCTGCATAAGTGCCCTTCCTTGGAGAGAGATTTTTAAAGGTAGTTGCAACACCAATCTCAGTGGCAGGTCCAATCAAGAGGGATCCAAAAAGCAAAAACCTAGGGGGAAAGTTTAAATGTCAAATTTACCACCAAATTTTATACATGAATTCTATTGTTTCCAGTGATATGCCCTGCTAATCTTATACACTAGTGTGTACCAGTTTGGGGTTTTTTAGGTCTTTACTGAATTTTATTTTCCCCCCAATTACATGTAAAAACAATTTTAACATCCATTTTTAAAACTGTGTTCCAAATTCTCTTCCTCCCTCCCTGCCCACCCCCAACCTTTTGAACACAAGCAATTCAATATGTTAAACATGAGTAGTCACGTAAAACATTTCCACATTAGTCATGTTGTGAAAGAAAATGGAACCAAAAAAAGTAAGAAAAATAAACTAAAAAAATATGCTTCAATTTGTATTTAGATGGATGATGCATTTTTCATAAATCCTTCAGAGTTGTCTTGGATCATTGCATTGCTGAAAATAGCCAAGTCATTCATAGCTGATCATCTTGTAAAGTTGCTGTTACTTTGTATACAGTACATCTCACTTTGCATCAGCTCATGTAAGTATTTCCAGGTTTTTCTGAGAGCATTCTGCTCATCATTTCTTATAGCATAATAGCATTCCATCATAATGTCATCCCACAATTTGTTTTGCCATTCCCCAATTTATGGTCATCTTTTTCCCAGAAAAGGGCTGCCATAAATATTTTGTACATAGTTCCTTTAACTTTTGGGGTTTTATCTATTTTGAATACTGACATAGTAGTGATATTACTAGGTCAAAGAGTATGAAAGTTTCATAGCCCTTTGGCCACAGTTCCAATTTGTTCTGTAGAATGCTTGAATCAGTTTACAACTCCACCAATGGTCTATTAATGTCTCATTTCCCCATATCTGCTTCAACATTTGTCATTTTCCTCTGCTATCCTATTATCCAATCAAATAGGTATGCGAGGGAACCCCATAATTGTTTAGACTAGCATCTATCTAATCAATAGAGCAATTTTATATGGCTATAGATAGCTTTGATTATTTCATCTGATAACTGTTAATATCTTTGATTATTTATCAATTGGGGAATGGCTATTATTTTTAACAACTTTGACTCAGTTCTCTATGTTTGAGAAATAAGACCATTATCAGACAAACTTGCTTCAAAATTTTTTTCACAATTACTATTGCTAATTGAATTTCCCTCCATCCTACTCATCCCCATGTCATTTATTCTATTCTTTGTCTCCTTTCATCCTTTCCTTCCTCAAAAGTATTTTGCTTCTGACTGCCCCCTCCCCCAATCTTCCCTCACTTCTATCACCTCCCCTTTCCCACTTATCCTCTTTCCCTCCTACCTTCCTGCAGGGTAAGATAGATTACTATGCCCAATTGACCGTGTATGTTATTCCCTCTTTGAATCAATTCTGATAAGAGTAATGTTCACTCACTCCCAGCACCTCCCCCTTCTTCCCCTCTACTGTATAAGCTTTTTCTTGCTTCTTATATATGAGAAACTTTACTTCATTTCACCTCTCCCTTTCCCTTTCTCCCAGTACATTCCTCTCTCACTACTTAATTTTATTTTTTAAAAATATCATCCCTTCATATTTAATTCACACCTATGACCTCTGTATAAATGTACTCTATACACCTGTCCTAATAATGAGAAAGTTCTTATGAGTAACAAGTATCATCTTCCCATGTAGGAATGTAAACAGTTTAACCTCTTATTATTTCTTATTATTTATTTTTCAGTTTTACCATTTATGTTTCTCTAGAGTCTTGTATTTGAAAGTCAAATTTTCTATTCAGCTCAGATCTTTTTATCAAGAATGCCTGAAAGTCCTCTCTTTCATTGAATTCCAATTTTTCTGCTAAAGGATTATATTCATTTTTGCTGGGTAGGTGATTCTTAGTTGTAATCCCAGTTCCTTTGCCCTCTGGAATATCTTATTCCAATCCCTCTGATACTTTAATATAGAAGCTGCTAAATCTTGTGTTATCCTGACTGTGGCTCCACAATGCTTGAATTGTTTCTTTCTGGCTGCTTGCAGTATTTTCTCCTTGATCTGGGTGCTCTGGAATTTGACTGTGATATTCCTGGGAGTTTACATTTTAGGATCTCTTTCAAGAGGTGATTGGTGGATTCTTTCAATTTCTATTTTACCTTCTTGTCCTAGAATATCAGGGCAATTTCCCCTGACAATTTCTTAGAAAATGATACCTGGGCTCCCTTTTTTTTTATCATGGCTTTCAGGTAGTCCAATAATTTTCAAATTATCTCTCCGGCATCTATTTTCCAAGTCAGTTGTTGCTGTGTTTGTTTGTTTGTTTGTTTGTTTTTCTGAATAGAAATTTATTTGCCAAAATATATGTAAAAACAAATTTTGACATCAATTTTTTAAAACTTTGTGTTCCAACTTCTCTTCCTCCCTCCCTTCCCACACCCCCCCACCCAAAAGAAGTCAAGCAATTCAAAATAAGTTATACATGATTAGTCAAGGAAAACATTCCCACATTAGCTAGGTTGTGAGAAAAACAATCAAAAAACAAAACTTCAGATTAAGGAATTGTCAAAAATTTAATTATTTTTCATTTGTTTCCATCTTTTTTCAGATACCATTAATTCGTTCTCTGTAGATGGATTGCAATTTTCATAAGTCCTTCAGGGTTATATTGGATCATTGACTTGCCGAAAATAACCACATGCTTTCCAGCAGATCATCTTACACTATTGCTGCTATTTTGTTTACAGTACATTTCACTCTGCTTCAGTTCATGTAGGTCTTTTCAGGTTTTTCTGATAGTATCCTGTTCATTATAACTTTAATGTAGTACCTTAAACTTGGCAAAGAGTTTTCTGCATATTAGCCCAGCAAAGTAGTCAACATACGTTTTGCCATTATAATCAATTATAACTATTTCCCTCCATACTATGCCCTTCCCATGATATTTACTCTATTTTCTATCTTCTTTTAACCTATTCCCCCTCAAAAGTGTTTTACTTCTGACTGTCCCCTCCCCTACTCTGTAATCCCTTTTTTCACCCTTCCCTCTTTATCCTCTTCCCCTCCTACCTTCCTGTAGGGTTAAATAGATTACTCCTCCAAATTGAGTGTGAATGTTATTCCCTCCTTGAGCCTACTCTGATGAGATTAAGGTCTTTCAGCTGATAAGTGCAAAATTTCCAGAGAACTGATTCACCACCCAGTCCCCCCTTTCCCAGACAAATGAAGTGCTTGGGGCTCACCAAACTTTGTCATTTCCAGACTCTTGTTGGACTTATGGACCTTCCCCCAAACAACTTATCTCCTCCCAATGTTTCCCCACCTTACTCCGTGAACTTTATGATTATTATATAAAAGAGTCCACCTACATTAAGTAGTTTCTATTTAGAGTTAGTAACAGCTATACTTAAATTAGGAGCAGTTCTATTGCTTGTTTTCTTAAAGGTTCATTTGCATTAAGTAGTTGTATTTGACTCTGGAGCAATCTTTTGGTTCCTTTCTATCCTGTTACCCCATAAAAACCCTGTCCTCTCTTCCCATCTTTGGGTATTCCTAGCTTCCGAGTTTTGCAATACCATGAGATATAGTTCCTCTGCCTCGATTAAAAACCTTATTTCTCCTATATTTATTGTTTGCTTAATTTCCAGGCTAACATATCGGGGCTCTTTCTGGGATTTGAAGACTCCATGTCCAGCCAGCCACCATGTTTGACCTGCTCAGTGCCAGCAGGAATCTTTTGTGTTCCAGTCTAGACTCAAATTTGGAGGCTGGCCTGGGTAAGGGTCTCTCAAATTCAGAACTCGCATCCTTTTCACTTGACTTCCTAAAAACTCTTTCATTTCTTTCAGCACATTTGAAGAAGACTCCTACCCCTGAATGGATGTCCAGACACACTACCAACAACACCAAGGTTTGCCTGACCAGGAAAAAGAAGCAGACAACATCAGTGTAGACTACTGTCACAAGATGCCTGGATGTAGCCTGAGAATCCTACCACCAAACCCCCTCACCTGTCCGTGATCGGAGCCTCAGAAGCTGCTGGCACTGAAGACTCTGATGGGCACTAGAAGAACTGTCTGTTCCTGCTTGGGTCCAGACTGCATGCTGGGCTGTTCAGCCTGGTCAGTAGGTGATTGCAATTGCCCTCTTTTGCTGAAAAATAGTCTCACTCTATTCTTATGTGAATTAGGCTGCTGTTTTTTTGTTTTGTTTTGTTTTACTGCATTATTTGGGAGTGAGTGAATGGGTTTATTGTCAGTTGTTTTTATAATGAGATTTCATATTACCTTATATTTTAAAAAATTCCTTTGAATTTGCTTTATTGCTTCTTGAATTCTCATAAAGTCATTAGCTTCCATTTGCTCAATCCTGACTTTTAAAGAGTTATTTTCTTCAAAGAGCTTTTGTACCTCCTTTTCCATTTGGCCAATTTGGTTTTTCAAGGCATTCTTTTCCTCATTGGCTTTTTGTACATCTTTTACCATTTGGCCTAGTCTGTTTTTCAAGGAGTTATTTCTCTTTCCATTTTTTCTTCTACCTCTCTTACTTTATTTTCAAAGTCCTTTTTGAGCCCTTCTATGGCCTGAGACCAAATCAAATTTTTGTTGGAAGCTTTGAATGTAGTAGCTTTGACATTGTTATCTTCTTCTTAGGGTATGTTTTGATCTTCCTTGTCACCATAGAAACTTTCTATGGTCAGCATTCTTTTTTTCTGGTTTGCTCATTTTCCCAGTCTATTTCTTGACTTTTAACTCATTGTTAAAATGGGCCACTGCTTCCAGCATGAAGGGTGTACTGTCCCAAGCTTCAGGGGTTTTGTCCAGCTAGGGATTTGTAAGCTTTTAGTTTTTCCAAGGTGGTATGATCTAAGGAAAGGTATGTTTACTACTCTCATGGTCTATTCTCTGGTCTGCAAGAAACTACAGACCTGTTTTTATGCCCTGGAACTATGAACAAAGACCCACTCCACTTTGGCTTCAAGCTCTTGTGTGAATGTCCTCCTCCTCCATCTGAAACCACCACCCAAGACGGTGGCCTGGATCTGAGTATAGGCAAAACAACAGAGTCCTGCCTGAGTGCTGGCAAAGAGATCCATGTTATCTCCTTGTGGGCAATTGTTTGATCCCACCCCACCCCCCTTCCCTCTTTTGGCTGAGTTCCAGAAGCAGTTAGTGCTGCAGCTGATTCAGAGGCTCCCAAGGCCTGCTCCTGGTTTGCTGAGACTGGGGCTGGGTCTGTACTGGGCTTTGTACTCCATTCTCACCCTGGTACAATAAATCTTTCCTGCTGACCTTCTAAGTTGTCTTTGGCTGAAAATTTATTTCACCCCATCTTTTGGGAGGTTCTGCTGCTCCAGGAATTGTCTTATGGAATTATTTGAAAGTATTTTGTTTTAAGGAGTCTTGGGGAGAGGTCAGGCAAGTCACTGCCTTTCCTCTACCATCTTGGTTACCCCTGCCCCATGCCAATCTTAACCCCTTTAAATTTGTCATTAGCCCTTATTGGTAACTGCTCATCTAAACACCCACCCAGGTACCTTAAGCAATCATTAGACAAAATGAGTAGACAAGGTAAGCCTGATTCACAAATTTCTCACTCATCCACATTTCATGTTTACAAAACCTATTCACTATGATATGGCCCAGAGAACTGCTAGGGATCTTTCCTCAGCATTATCCTAAATTACCAAGTTTCCAAAAACTACCAATGTGATAGGCCTGATAGACATATGGACAGGTCTAATACATATAACACTCTGATAAAGCAACATTTTTTAAAGTTTTTTTTTTGTTTAGTTTTATATTTAAGTAAAATTTTTTAATTTTTTTAAAAAGTTAAAAAACATATCAATAGAATTGTCACATTATTTGTACATGCCAAAGCAGTAGCATGTTCCTGAAATTACTAAGGTATGAACATTCTAATAGCACTCTCCTCTAAGCAAATGTGAAACATCATTTTAAGAAAATAATTAATTTTAAAAATTTAAACATTTAAAATTATAATTTTAAAAAAGGTACTCCTTAATAATGTAAGAAATGTTGTGGGAGTTTTTTGCAGGGCAATGAGGGCTAAGAAACTTGTCCAAGGTCACACAGTTATTAGGTGTCAAGTGTCTGAGGCCAAATTTGAACTCAGGTCCTCCTGAATCCAGGGCCGGTGCTTTATCCACTGTGCCACCTAGCTGCCCCTAAACAATGTAATTCTATATTAAAAAAAAGAAGTGGTACAAATTCACTCAATTTTAATTGTCATCATGACTAGAATAACTGAAATATCTCTTCCTAAAATCAAGCATTACTGACCCAACAGTATTCTTGGAATGATACATATAATTAAATGAATCTCCTTTATTTTCTCCTTTTCTGGTTCAGGTACAGCCTGTAATGTGTGCATGTCATTAAGATAATGTGGTTGGGGCAGCTAGGTGGCGCAGTGGATAAAGCACCGGCCCTGGATTCAGGAGGACCTGAGTTCAAATCTGACCTCAGATGCTTGACACTTATTAGCTGTGTGACCCTGGGCAAATAACTTAACCCCCATTTCCCTGCAAAAAAAAAAAAAAAAAAAGATGCAATTTAGCGTGTGTCAAACTGGTACTATGATACCCAGTTGAAAAATTCTCAATTTAGTCAGCCAGCCAATATTTTGGTCTTGGTGATGTCAAACAACTGATCTGATTGATTTCTGACTCAATGCAACACTGATTTGACTGTATTGTCCAGAATAAGCACATGTTCTGGTAAGGCACTGACACACCCTTGCTGTTCTTTATATATCCATTTTAACATATTTTGTTCCTGCCTCCCCCATTTTTTGACAATTTTCTTTAGCTGATTGACACCATTTTCTTGTTGCCTTCCATCATTGTCCAGGGTCTGTGACAGCAAATATAGTTGATTATGTCCATATATATTCTATATGGAAAACACACCTCTGCAAAGGGGAGGAATAAGAGTGTCTTCTCATATCTCTTCTTTTGAGGCATGGCTTTTCTTTATAATTTTGTAACGTTCTTTTTTTCCCCATTTTTGGGTGTGGTTGTTCTTTCCATTTGTGTTCTTAGGCTCATTGTACAAATTAGTTTTTTGGCTTTGCTTGCTTCAAACTGCATTTGTCCTTGTAGAAATTTCCATGCTTCTATATATCTGTCACATTTATTGTTTCTTCCAGAACAGCAATGTTCTATTACATTCATGTCCCATGATTTGTTTAGTCATTCCTCAATTGTTGAACATCTACTCTGTTTCTAATTCTTTGCTATCACAATAAGTATTGCTACAAATATTACGATGTAAATAGAGACTGTCTTCTTAATGGTTTCTTAGTGTATATGCTCAGTAATGGAATCTGTGTCAAATACCATGGACATTTTAATCACTATATTTTAAAAATTCCAAATTCCAAACTGTTGTACTCATTTCATAGCTCTACCAACAATCCTTTAATGTGCATATTTTTGCACAACCTTTCCAATATTGACTTTTTCCCCCATCCTTTTTCAACTTTACCGAATGCAGGGGAAATTTGCCAATCTGGACATTGTGAGGTGAAATCTCATGTTTCTTTTGATTTGCATTTACCTTATTAGTAGTGATTTGAAGTACTTTCATGTGATTTTTAATAGTTTTTATGTCTTTTCTCAAAAAGTGTTTATAACCTTTGACCACTTATCTATTGATTTATAGGTATATACATATATACATATATAACACATGTATACCATATTCTATTTTTCTATATCTTACATACCAAAGCCTTCTCAATATAATAAATAGTTCATAAGATTTTAATTTGTTTAGTAATATAATGTATTTTCAATATTAAATACTGTTTTACTAACAATGTTGAAATACATTTATAATGTATTTTATTATTTGCTGCTGTGTACTTATTATAATTAGAAATGTATGTCATTTCCATTTTGTTTGTGCTTTTGACTTATATGACCATATCCACTAGATTACTGATGGACTTCTGGGCACATGGACAAAACTAAAAAGAAAAATTATCATAAATCAAACTAAATCTACTGGTCATAAAAGAGAAAAATAATAAAGAAATGTGCCATATAGGGAATATCAAACTAAAGAGTAATGGTGGTTTTTACAGTTTATGGGCTCTGACCTTTATGACCTCAGTTCCATTGTATATTGGAAATTTAAATTAGATGCAATGCTACCTAAGGACTAAGAAAATCTGCCTTTCACCACATGGCCCATATTTGTAATATGAGTCATTATAACAAATATCAGTACAATGAAAATCTTTGTGTAGTGATGAAATTGCAGACTTCCATGTGAAGCTTTTTAGATCAATGATTGACTGTTGCAGTAGTTTGGACGTTAGTTGTGCAATACAACAAATGAGTTTCCACAGTCAAGTGGCCTTGGTTGTAATGGCATGTGACCTTTATTATAAAGGGCACAAATCTATCTCCCTTTTCAAACATCTGTAGAAAGTAAACTGGAGAGCATCAAGGATCAAGACAAAGGAAAAATAAAACAGTAAGAGAGGAAAATAGACAGTTTTGATCAAGTTAACAGACTCCTGTCTTTCCCCCTTTCCTTCATTAGCTTATCAGCATAGATCTAAAGAAAATAATGTGGGGGCAGCTAGGTGGCACAGTGGATAAAGCACTGGCTTTGGATTCAGGAGGACCTGAGTTCAAATCCAGCCTCAGACACTTGACCCTTCCTAGCTGTGTGACCTTGGGCAAGTCACTTAACCCTCATTGCCCCGCAAAAAAAAAAAAAAAAAAAGTAATGTAAAAAGAAAGTAAAAACACATCTTTAGTTTAGTCATCATGCACTAGTGATAGGAAGCTTGATGTAAAGGAGTATCAGACATGGGGCCCAAAAAACCTACCTTCAAACCCCACTTCTGATATTGACTAGCTAGAAGATCATGAGTATGTTACTTCAACTCTCTGAGCCTCAGTTCCCTCATCCATAAAATATGGAAAATTATATCTATTGTACCCACCTTCCAGAAATACTTTAAGGATCAGAGGGGAGAATCTAGTAAAAACCCTTTGCTGATGTTTAAGGCTTTGTTCAAATGTTAATTATAAGTACACATAATTATTACACTCTGATATAGCTTTCCACATCACCACGTGATTAGTTTGGTTTGGATGATTTGGTTTTTGTTTTCTCTTTAAGTCCCCAGAAGATTCATAACTAATTTCCGCTGTAACTTGGTCACATTCAGCAGGAGGGTATAAGGTCAGGGCACAAAGATAACAGAGGACAGTAAGACTACCGGTGCAACTGTTTTAGAAGAAGAGTTTGGCCTGGACCATAAGGGTTGAATGTAGACCCCGAAAGAATGTCACTTCCACAAGGGGACACTTTTAGTCTACTACATTTGCTGATTGTGGCAGGCACTGTCATAATACTGTGAAGTAAAGTTCGGGGTAGTAGTTGTTTCAGGGAAAAAGTATGTTTCCATAGATGTAAGTGCCCAATGAGATCGCAGATCTAGTACAAAGTAGACCACAATAAAAGAATAGTTTCATAGCAACAAGTGTCCAGCTGAAGTTTATGTTCAACCAATCGACAAGCAGCATTGATTTGTATAATTGAATGCAGTCAGTCACAGTTACACCGCAGGTGAAACCTCATTGCCTTCTGCCCAAACCTCCCCCACCTTCATCTGCAATGCTAAATAAAGCACAGTAGAATTCTCCCATAATGCCATTCAGATGTATGAAGTGGATTGCAGGATCATAAATAAAATCTATATTCACTCATATTTCACATGAGATCCCATAGATTTCTCAGAAGTGCGGATGTGTAGAACAGAAAAATATGTGAAAGAAAGGTAATCTCCAAAAACAACCCCATGGCAATGATCCCTAGGAAGCTGTCTTGCTTCCCACAAGGAAAAGTTGCCATTACTCAAAACCACCTGTGTAAATCATAACCCACAACTGTGGCTAAGATACAGTAAAAAAGAATACATACTTCAAATGAAATCTCTACGAAAGAAGCTTTAGTTTTTCTTTGTATATTTACTCAGCAGAATTCCATTTGGATTACAGAAGTCATTACGGAGTCCTGTCAGTGGGAGTCAGGCTAACATATGCTGCAGTGACTTGTTTGCTTGCAGTTAAATTAATAGAAAGAATTTCTCCTAGGAAAATAACCTGCCTTCACTGGACTCATACTATCTATTCAATTAGAGTCCCCAAATATTTCTAATTAATCCTATGTTAGCCCATTCTCCTTTTCTGACTGTACATTTTATTAGGTGATTATAATGAGTTATAGCCAATATTGTGATATAATGCTTTCTCCGATAGAAACTAAGAGAAGAGCAGTGTGGAGCCTAATTGGGTAGGCATTCAATAATGTTGGCCACAATGGAATACTATGGGAAGTGATAAGGACCAGGAAACATTTTCAAACATCAGGACACAGGACTAGGTTTTGAATTCATCATCTGCAGTGATATGGGTAAAGAGAAGCTTGATTTTAATTACAGTTTCTCCAAAGAAATCTGAACAGAACCCTTTGAAAATGCTGAAAGATTTGGGTGAATGATTTAAAGAATATTATGAGCAAGCTTTCTTACAATATTTTGAGCCTATTAGATCCAAGAAATATCGTACTGGATATGTCATGATTGCCAAGCCAAATTCTTTAGCTCAGAGGTTTGAGGAAACAACTAAATTGGAGGACTTTTGGAAATCCAAATTGCATTTTGAATATTTGAGATTCACATGCATAAGACCAAATGGTGCTCTCATAAAAAGAAAAAAAAGTAGCTCTTTATGAATTCCCAATAAATTGAACAGTAAAGGAATAAATTCTAACATCCTTGGGTAGTGTAGGCATGTTCGATATGTCTTTTAGATACTCTGACTTGTAATTTTTTCTTCAAGTGAAATTTAGCTTAAATATTAAACCTAAAGCCCATTTTTCCCCTGGGGGATTTTTATCCTTCTGGGAATCTTACTTTCAAATAAAATAATAAAAAAGGAGCAAAATTTAGTCAAGAATTCATTGAAGATTAGGTGCAATGAATGGTAATCTACAGGGCAGGGGCTGGCTAAATGCTAAAGTACATAAAATCTTATCCCATGAACACATTCTCTCATATTTAGTATACCTCAAACTTCCCAAACCAGTGCCCAGTGTCCTTGTATACACTAGGCTGAGCCTATAAGAGAAAAAAATAATCTGATAAATTAAATTACACTAAGGTGTTAGGGATTTCATATATTTATCATCTGTGCTTGCATCCCTTTTCAACTGTGTGGCACTAAGCACACTTCGGAACAAAAAATTTCTTGAAAATTTAGCATTGAATAAAATCTTACTTGCACCAATGGTGTAATGAACACACAGCTAAGAATCAGAATACCAACATCAAAATTCAGGTTCCACTAATAACTAGTCAGTTTGACCCTTTGGGTAATTTATTCTAACTTACTACTCTTCTTTCTCATCAATAAAATGGGGTTAATAATGCCCACCCTGATTAATAAATCTGCTAGGAACATATATTAACACCATGATATGAACATTTTTCTAACTGAAAAAATAGAAATATGACACACTGTTGTTATTAATTATCATTATCGTCAACAACAACTCCCATATTTATTTTTATTGGTGAACCTATTTTTAAGAGAATATTGAATTACGATCTACTAGGCTTAGCCAATGTTTGGCAGGTTGCCTCCTTTGTCTACTTGCTTGCTTATGTGTGGGGCAAGATAGCTTTTCAGTCCTCAACAGAGTACCTATTTGTGAGACACACTTCCTGGTGAATGGATAACCCCACAACCCCATACCTCTAACTCCTTCCCTCCCCTTTGCCCTTCTTGTCCCTCTTCTTCCCTCCATCTCTCCTTTCTTCTCTCTCTCCTACCATCCATCCCTCCCTGTCCATCTTCCCCTCTCTGTTTCTCCTTCCCTCCCTCTCTTCTTTCCTTATTTCCTTTCTTGCATATCCTTCCATATGATTTAATAAAACCTTGGCTGAAATAAGAAAGAAAAAACAGCATATTGATTGCATAATCTACCATTAATTCAAAGGGATGAATTTTTCAGTACTACCAGAATACACAAGCAGTGGCCTCTACTAGTGATGCTTAGCCCCAGGTCCCATAGTCTTAGGGGTCTATGGTTTTATCTCAAACCCTTTTCATCACCTTTGACTTATAAGGAGGTTGCCAACAGGGAAATGTAGGGCAAAATAAAAATCCCTGAAGGTATTGCACTTTTCCAGTTAGAAGTTAGTGTTAAGAAAATTAATCAACAGTATTCTTATCTCTAAGGCACTGATTTTTGAGGGCCCTTCCTGCTCTGGATCTAAGATCTTAGGAACTACATCTAATTCTTTCATTTCACTTAACAAATTATTGTCATTGTTATGTACATCCAGAGGGAATGCCTACCTTATTATTAAAATAAAATTTTATAGGGTCCAGATGAGTATTTTATAATTTTTCATTCCATTGAAGAAAATGGAATTGGATTTTGAATACTATCCATTAAACTAGTATTAAGCTCTGAAGGTGCCATGACTGTATAGGTATTCCCAAGGAGCCTTATACACTTTTAAATACAGAGTACGTGTCCCTGGTTGAACATAAGGTGATAAGAGAGAGTGTTGGTCAGAATACAGAGAGTGAGAACAGAAAACACTTCATTCTGCTTCATCTTGTTGCATTGCAATTATGTAGTTTGGAATTGTATTTCTTCCCCAAATGTCACTGAGACATTCTATTAAAGGATTTTATTATAAGAATTTCATCTACTCCCCAGAAAATGTTGAAATGAACCAATTATGTAATGCTGGGCCTCTAAAGAACCTTTACTTCATATTAAAGTATAACCGGCATCTTTAATATTCTTTACAATTTTTTTCTGAGTCTGCTTTTCTTTCTCATTGCAAGCCTATTTTATTCCACTCCTCCTAAATATATTTGATCAGAATGATTTAAGCTAAGAAATATACATATTTCCACTTTTATGTCATTGACCACCCTTCAAAAAATAAAGACATGGTCTAAAAAAAAAAAAGGTCAGGAAAATCCATGTTTTTCAATGTAAGCAGACATAGGATACAAATGGCAGAGTGATTTATAGAAAGTGATCAAACAAAAATGAACATCAACTATACACACCACGTTAAATGAAATACAATAAATTAAATGAAATTACTTTCCTTTAACAGTTTATGCCTATATCTGTTAATTTTGAAGAAGGCACCATAGTGAGGGCTGTTTTAGCACATAGTCACATTAAGCAGATGTACTACATTTATTTATTTTTCTTTATGAAAAAAGAACATTTAAAGCCTCATAGACTACCGCAACTCTACATGCCGGCAAACATATGAACAGCTTTTATGTATCCAGCTGCCCCTTTCTATATGGACTTCTTCATCAAAAGCTTTTATGTTATCCAATTCCTGTAGCCCTTCCACCCTAAAAAAGAGAAATGAATGCTGGGAGGATTCTCCATTCTTGCCCACTGAAAATCCTTTCTCTGGATGTGATAGAACTCAGATGGAACTTGTCATTGATTTTACCCAGTCTATTCCCAGATAGAGTATCTGGAGCAGGTGCATTCACCTACCTTGTGACACCTAATGTGAGAAAACATTTCAGATCTGTGAAAGGAACAGTACTAGGTTTCTCCCCCTCCTCCCAACATGAATTAGAAAAAGGCAACAAAGCCAGGATTTGATTCATCTTGGGGTGGGAAAAGCTTTGTCCCCCTTGCAACTTCATTCTGGCCTCTTAATGTGTTGGTAGAGTTTCCTAGTCACCTAGTACCATAAAAAGTTCCACCTGTGAGGGTTCCCCTACAACTTGGTGTATCTTGAAGACCACTCAAGTCAACCCATTCTCATCTGCTGAACTTAGATGTGGACCAAGTCTTTAGGAAATAAGTGCAATATATCCTTGTTATACACCCTTTCTAGGTTATTATGGCTAAGTAAATCTTCTTTTGTTAACAATTCAACCACTTACATAATAAACAAGATGCTTCCATGAGACCTACCCCTTACAAGTGACACAAAACCACTGCCAATAAATGTGACCTTGTGGAATATCTGAAGAGATAAGTCACTTGAACATAGTCTCTGGCACAAAATAAGTGTTTAATAAATACTTATTGCTGTGACTTCAGAGGAATGCTCTGCACTTTTCTAAATACTTAAGGAATACTTGAATGTATTATCATAAATTATTATTAAAGCAAAGGCAGCTTCAAGATGAAGGTGGAATATGCTATGCTAACCACCTTCTCCTAGAACATTTTATCACAATTTATTTTAGAATTAGTTCCAAAGCACAGGTGTTCTTGTAGCTAGAAAAGATGTTATAAGGTTCTTAGAGATAGAAGCAACATTAAAAGTTATCTAATCCAAGCCACTCCCCTTTATTTTGCAGCTAGAGAAATAGAAGTTCAAATTCTTTATGAATCCACAATCAATTCTTTTTTATCTTATTTATTTAGAATTTTATTTTTCCCAAATTACATGTAAAAACAAATTTTAACATCAATTTTAAAACTTTTTGTTCCAAATTCTCTTCCACCCTCCTTCCCCATTCCACTTAAGAATTTAAGCAATTCGATATAAGTTATACATGTGTAGTCATGCAAAACATTTCCACATTAGTCAGGTTGTGAAAGAAAATAGACAAAAAATTAGAAAAAGGGACAAGCAAAAAAATATGCTTCCATCTGCATTCAGATAACATCAGTTCTTTCTCTGTAGATGTACTGCATTTTTCATAAGTCCTTCAGAGTTGCCTTGGATCATTGTACTGCTGAAAATAACTAAATCATTCACAGCAGATCATCTTACAAAATTTCTGTCATTTTGTACACAGTATATTTCACTTTGCATCAGCTCATGTAAGACTTTCCAGGTTTTTCTGATAGCATCCTTTTCATCATTTCTTACAACAAAATAGTGTTCCATCTTAATCTCATCCCACAATTTCTTCAGTCATTCCCCAATTGATGGGCATCTCCCTAATTTTGAACTCAAATGTTTGAGATTTTGTTGGGTTTTTTTTTGGGGGGGGTATCTCTTTTTGATTACCAAACTAGTAGTGATACTGCTAGATCAAAAAGTATGCATGGTTCTATAGCCCTTTGGCCATAGTTACAAATTGCTCTACAGAACATTTGAATGAGTTTACAACTTTACCAAGAGTGTATTAATGTTTCATTTTCCCCATATCCCCTATAACATCTGTCATTTTCCTCTACTGTCCTATTATCCAATCCAATGGATATGAGGTAGTACCCAGAATCTTTTTACCTGAATCTCTCCAATCAATAGTGAGTTAGAGCATTTTGTTAATATGGCTATAGGTAGCTTTGATTATTTCATCTGAAAACTGCATGTCTTTTGATCATCCATTAATTGGGAAATGGCTCTAATTTTAACAAATTTGACTCAGTTCTCATTGTGTTTGAGAATTGAGGTCTATAAAACAAACTTGCTTCAATTTTTTTCATAGTTACTATTGCTAACTGTATTTCCCTCCATTCTATTCCCTCACCATAACATTTACTCTATTTTCTATCTTCTTTCACTATATGACTCCTCAAAAGTATATTGCTTCTGACTATCCCCTCCCCCAATATGTCCTCCCTTCTATCACCTACCCCACCCCCCTAATCCCCTTCCCCTCCCACTTTCCCACAGGGTAAAATAGATTACTATACCCAATTGACTATGTATGTTATTCCATCTTTGAGACAATTCTGGTGAGAGCAAGGCTCACTCACTCCCTGTATTTCCTCCATCTTCCCCTCTACTACATAAGCTTTTTCTTGTTTCTTTTATGTGAGATACTTTACCCCATTCCATCTCTCCCGTTCCCTTTTTCCCAATGCATTCCTCTCACCCCTTAATTTTGCTTTTTAAAGATATCATCCCTTCATATTCAACTCACACCTGTGCCCTTTGTCTAAAATAGTCCATCCACCTGTCTTAATAATGAGAAACTTATTATGAGTTACAAGTATCATCTTCCCATGTAGGAATGTAAACAGTTTAACCTTTTAATATCCCTTATGATTTCTTTTTCCAATTTACCATTTTATGCTTCTCTAGGGTCTTGTACTTGAAAGTCAGATTCTCTATTCAGCTCAGGTCTTTTCCTCAAGAATTCCTGAAAGTCCTCTCTTTCATTGAATTCCCATTTTTCCCCTGGAGGACTATACTCAGTCTTTCTGGGTAGGTGATTCTTGGTTGTAATCTCAGTTCCTTTGCCCTCTGGAATGTCATATTCTAAGCCTTCTGATGCTTTAATATAGAGGCTGCTAGATATTATGTTTTCTTGACTGTCCCTCTACAGTACTTGAATTGTTTCTTTACAGATGCTTGCAGTATTTTTTTCCTTGATGTGGGAGCTCTGGAAATTGGCTATTATATTCCTAGAAGGGGGAAGCTAGATGGTGCAGTGGATAGAGCACCAAACCTGGATTCAGGAGGACCTGAGTTCAAATCCGGCCTCAGACACTTAACACTTACTATCTGTGTGACCCTGGGGAAATCACTTAACCCTAATTGCCCTGCAAAAAGAAAGAAAGAAAGAAAGAGAGAGAGGAAGGAAGGAAGGAAGGAAGGAAGGAAGGAAGGAAGGAAGGAAGGAAGGAAGGAAGGAAGGAAGAAAGGAAGAAAGGAAGAAAGGAAGAAAGGAAGAAAGGAAGAAAGGAAGAAAGGAAGAAAGGAAGAAAGGAAGAAAGGAAGAAAGGAAGAAAGGAAGAAAGGAAGAAAGGAAGAAAGAAAGAAAGAAAGAAAGAAAGAAAGAAAGAAAGAAAGAAAGAAAGAGAATATTCCTGGAAGTTTTCATTTTGGGATCTCTTTCAGGAGGTGATCAGTGGATTCTTTCAATTTCTATTTTACTTTCTGCTTCTAGAATATCAGGGCAATTTTCCCTGACAATTTCTTGGAAGATGATGTATAAGATCTTTTTTTGATCATGGCTTTCAGGTAGTCCAGTAATTTTCAAATTTTCTCTCCTGGATCTATTTTCTAGGTCATTTGTTTTTCCTAAGAGATATTACACAATGCCTTTTATTTTTTCATTCTTTTGGTTTTGTGTTTAGATTTCTCATAAAGTCATTAGCTTCCATTTCCTCAGTCCTAATTCTTCAGCAATTATTTTCATCAGAGAGCTTTTGTATCTCCTTTTCCATTTGGTCAATTTGGCTTTGCAAGCTGCCAACTTTTTTTCCCTGATTTTTTTGCATCACTCATTTCTCTTTTCATTTTTTCCTCTACCTCTCTTATTTTATTTTCACATCATTTTTGAGCCCTTCTATGGCCTGAGACCAATTCATATTTTTCTTGGAAGCTTTGGATGTAGGAGCTTTGACTTTGTAATCTTCTTCTGAGGTTGTGTTTTGATCTTCCTTGTCACAATAGAAACTTTCTAGGGTCAGCATTGTTTTCTATTTACTCATTTTCCCAGTATATTTCTTGACATTTTAACTCTTTTTAGAGTGGGGCACACCTTCCAGGGTGGATAGTGTACTCTCTCTAGCTTAACAGGATTTGAGCAGCTATGATCTGAGATACTTCTAGGAATTTGTAAGTCCCTAGTTACTCCAAGGTGGTACAATTTAAGGAGAGGCACGTTCACCACTCCCCCAGCCTGTGCCCCAGCCTCCAAGCAGCCACAGGCCCCTTCTCTGCCCTCTAACCTCTAACACAGAACAGAATCCTGCTACACTGTGGCTGCAAGCTCTGGTATGCCTGTGCTCCTCCCTCTCCTGGGCCAATACCCAAGACTATAAACCAGACCTGAGCACAGGCAAAGCAACAGGGTCCTGCCTTAGTGTCAGCAAAGAGACCCCCTGTAATTACTCCCTGGCCAACCACTTGACCCCCTCACTACCTGTGGGCTGAGTTACAGAAGCAGCTGCTGCTGTAGCTGATTTAGAACCTCCTGAGGCCTGGTTTGTTGGGGCAGCCTACACTGGGGTTGGGTCTCTGCCAGTGATGCCTGCATGGGGCTGCACTCCACTACCCCCCCCCAGTACAACAGAACTTTTCTGCCAATCTTCTAAGTTGTCTTTGGCTGGAAAATGACTTCACCTTGTCCTTTTGTGGGTTCTGCTGCTCCAGGAATTGTCTTATGGCATTATTTGAAGTTATTTGGGTGGGTCTTGGGGAGAGCTCAGGGAATTCACTGGCTTTCCTCTGCCATCTTGGCCCCACCCCACTCTACAATCACTTTTTTGCTTAATATGTGAAGGATCTGTGAATTAACAATTATAGGAAACTGTCATATCAAAAAGAGACCATAACTTAATACAGATATAGACTATGCCTTAAAGAGCTTCCTTAGGATCAAAGAGGTAAGGAAGCTGCCAAGCATTACATAGGTAATATCTAATATTAGAGGCAGCATTGGAATTCATCTTATTGTCTCAAATCCTAGCACTCTATCCACTTTATCAGGTTGTTTTTCTAACCAACATTTTTTTTAGGAACTGTGTTTTTATCCATTTATGGAATCTCCTAGGTTAGAAATTCTCTCACCTGACATGGATCAACAATTCATCTGTAACATATAGTTTTATAGAGCACAGACAGTTTAAATTATTGGACAAAGTCATTTAGATAGTATCAGAGTCAGGATTTTAAACCAATCCTTCTTTGTTCCAAGTCCAGCCCTCTATCATGCTGCACATCCATTTTTCTATCAGTGCTCTTGTATCCATGTATTCTTGTGATGTTGCATGAATTGGGTATACTAAATTACTCTCAAATCTTCCACAAAATTTCAGTAGGAAATTTTTATACATTTGCATAATGCAACATTTGGACTGAATTAGGCCACATAGTGCTACCCCTTTTAACATCAGAAATAAGAAGAAACTTTTGGGAAAATGCATTCAATCCCCTAAACTATCATTTAGCAGAATTCAACTCCAAGGCTTTAGGTTCATTAGCATTCATGCTTTTTGTTATCTTTCACCTCATTGCCCTAAGTATTTGCTTTGAATTTGCTTTGCTGGTGTATTTGGTTTTCTTCTTTTTCACACTCTACTTTTTCTTTGTCTTCTACTATTTCTATTTGACTGCTTAGTCTATTTTGAAGGAGTGTGTTTTCTGGGTACTGCACTTCTAGCTTAAAATGCCCAATTGATTCTTATTTTATGTAAGGCTATGCATACACATCTACCATTTTTCCATAGACTAGAAAATTTTCACTATGAGAGATAACTATAATTATGGTACTACCCACACTCTTCCAATTTGATTTCAGAGTGGTGACATTACAGTCAATAGAAGCACATTTTCTTGGGCAACAATGTCTGCCTAATTCATGATGGTTTGCTTCTTTTACACAAAGATGGCAGTAGGAATCCAACAATGGAACACATGTTCTGACTCATTTCCCTGGTATAGAGAATGAAACTGTACTGAATCATCTCCATTTTCTTACTTGATTCTTCTTGTGATCAATGGTGCATTGTGTGAGAGAATGTCAATGGAGATAAGGAAACCAATATGTGCCTAGCCATCTTTTGCTATGTTAAGTCAATCTGTAGCATGCAAAAATTAAACCTGTGGAGTGGCTGAATAATTTCTTTCTCAAAATCATTTCTTCCAATTTTGAATTTTTATCACATCATTAAATGAGAAAAGCAAAGAGCTAAGAACCAGGTGGACATGAGTTCTAGACCTACCTCTAACTCACATTGGCTCTGTGGTATTGGGAATGTCAAGAAACCCTCCTGGTTCTCAGTTTCTTAATTTGTAAAATGAAGGGTTTGAACTAGATGACATCTAGGATCCCTAGAATATTTTTGATTCAAATGTATTTGATTTCTATTTATACTCAAGTGACTATACTGCAATATTTACTTATTTGTTTATCTACTTATTTGTTCATATATCTATTTATCTATCACCTATCTGTGTTTGTTTACTTAGCTATTTATTTATCTCTATATCTATTAATTTGTTTGTTTGTTTGCTAGTATATATTTTAAAGAAACCTGCTTTATGGCTTTCCTATTTCAATTATCCAGTAGTATTTCATGAGAGGGGCATTACTACATGAGAAGGATATAAGGATAGGAAGACAAAGATAGGTTGTGATTAGCATCAATGGAAGGAGTAATCATACAGATGACATTACAGATTCATTCAAGTATACAAATGTCAATTATATAAAGAACTGCTGTGGGGAGATCCCAACCGAAGGGTAAACAGAGTCCTTATGCTTGAAGAGTGTATTGTCTATGCAGGGAAAAACATTACACTATTACACATGAAAAAGACTTTCAAGTCATAAAATAACATTTCAAAACAAAAAGTAAAGTAATAAAAGTCCTGTATATGTGTACTTGGTACCCATAGATCACTATAAAATAACTTTGGTGACTCCCATTGCTATCTATGCTCTATGCAGGTACAACTCTCATATATATGGTGGTAAGATGCAGTGAATAGATAAGCAGACCCTTTGTTGTTGGCGAACTGGTCTTGTCATTTAATGCTAACACTGGTGTGATAAAACTGGGTAACAAATCAGTTATGACATTTATGGTAGCTAAAAGTGTCAAACTCCCCTTTCATTCCCCACCCCCAAGACATCATATCTTGTGTAGACATTGTCTGCCAGAGAACTTGATGCCAGGTTATGGCGCTGAACAATATTTCTTGCTCCTTAACCCGCATAAGGGCCTACCATATTTCTTTTTTAATTTCTTTGTCAATTGGTTAGTGTTTTTATGCTTCCCAAATAGCAAAATTCAGCAGCAGTTTTCACATTGTTGTTATGAAAGAAAAATTTTGACTCTATATTCAGAGAAGACTTAGACAGAACTGTAAAGTTTGTCTTTAGTGTCTTTCCATCCTATTCCAGTGGCCTTCTGCTCTTCAGAAGAGCTTACTATAAGAGAAACTGGCTGTCTCTTGGTTTCTAGAGTTCTGGTTTTTTCCCTAAGCCTCTCCCTTTAGAATTCTTTTTTCTCCATCATTCCTTCTAATCTGCTCTAAGTATTCTGTACCCTTGGATGAACTACTAAACTAATTCACACAAAGATCTTAATGATTGCAACATGTGTTATTGCCCAAGGAATTTTGAATTTTAATAGGGAATTCATTTGTTTTAATGCAAATGAAAAATATCAAATGATGAAATTCAAGAAGAGGCCAGATCTGGGGGCAGCTATGTGGCACAGTGGATAGAGCACTGGTCCTGGATTCAGGAGGACCTGAGTTCAAATCCCACCTCAGACACTTGACACTTACTAGCTGTGTGACTCCGGGCAAGTCACTTAACCCTCATTGCCCCACCAAAAAAAGAAGAGGCCAGATCAAGCCTTGTGAGGTATGTTATTATAAGTATTCTTTTCACCTATAGGATGGACTGGATGGCCACTGCTGCTCCTTCTAATTTTCTGATTCTGTGAAATTTTAGGCATCAGGGCATATACATGGAACTGGGACATCTTGCAAATGATTCCTTATTGGTCAAACAGATTTAGTTTATTTGGAATGCACACCCCATATCAACTGCAAGTAAGAGCTTTTTTTGTTTGTTTTGTTTTGTTTTTGTTTTTGTTTTTTTTTTTGCTGGGGCAATGAGGGTTAAGTGACTTGCCCAGGGTCACACAGCTAGTAAGTGTCAAGTCTCTGAGGCTGGATTTGAACTCAAGTCCTCCTGAATCCAGGACTGGTGCTTTATCCACTGTGATACTTAGCTGCCCCCAAGTAAGCGTATTTTTAAGCCTACAGCTTTAGCACATTTCCTTCTACAGACAACTCAAAATTCTCCATTAATCCACTGTTCTATCAACATTATATTCTAAAGGTCATATTGGCTAAATGTATAGAACACTGCATTCAGTCCTTGGAAGACCTGGGTTCAAAATGTTCCCTTGCCAGGTACTAGCTATTTGACTCTGGACAAATCACTTGGTCACTCTGTACCTGCAGTTTCTTTATCTGTATGACAAGGAAATTGGACTCAATAGTCTCTAAAGTCCCTTCTGGCTCTAAATCTATGATCCTATGAAATGTAAACTACTACATTTTGTTTCCAAGATATATAAGACAGTTTTGTCTATAGAACTTCTATCATTTTTTACATTCTTAACTTTCTTGCTTTGATACAGAAAAGGAAAAAAGAAAGAAACCACCATCTCTGATTTTCCATATAGTTCTCTTCATCAAAAATGTATGTATCCTTTAATATAATAGAATGCATATACAGTCATTTCCAAACCTTAAAGGGATATATAAATACTAGTTCTTATCAACATTAGAGTCCCATATCCTGTACTGAAAGGTTGCTCTTCACATATTAGAGATATTTCCTTAGTATACTGAGTTCATTCAAGTCACCACTTTCACAAAACTTTTTCTGTACAAATATCACACAATCTTTGACTTTGATTAAAGAGGTATTCTAGTCCCATTGCTACCTGAAAAAGAATCCCCTCTCTACAACAAACATGATAAGTGGTCATCAAATCTGTGGAGAATTCCAGTGAGGGATAAGCTTCTTCTTCCTGAGGTTGCCCTTTCCATTTTTGGAGAACTCTGACTGCTATGAAGGTTTTCCTTTTATCAACCTAAAGTTGCTTCTTGGCAACATTTATCCACTGCTCCTAATTCTGCCCTCTGTTATCAAGCATGACTTGACAGCGATTCAAAGACTTGAACAGAGTTATTAGGCAAAAAATTCTTCCTTTTTTCAGGCTAACCATCCCCACTTACTTCAATCAATTCTATTTTCACATGATCTCCAGACTCTTTACCCTCTTGGTCACATTTATCTGGATGAGTTCCAGCTTATAAACGTCGTTCTTAAAGTATGGAACCTATAACACAGGAGAAGACTCTTCATGTGGTCAGCAAATATTTTCTTAACACCACCAGCTCTGTTAGTCCTGTATACTCAGATTCTCTTAATGCTGACTAATATCACATTAGCTTTTTTGGCTGCAGTACAACACTCAACTCATATTGAGCTTGCAAGTTCCTATATCTTGTCCAGATGAACAATTGTCTAGCCATGCCTCCCCTATCCTGAATTCATTACAAATAGGACTATGAAAGGTCACCTCTTCAAATAATGACTATCATTACATCATCCCTTTGCAACTAAACAACAATATGGCTCCAAATAAGCCAGAATTTTCACCACAGGTTTGCATTAGTCCTTCTGTTATCTTTTGGTAGCAGGCATCTATATTATCAGTATCGAACACCTATTAAACATTGTTAAAGGAGGACTGTGTGACAGTCACTGTGCTATGCATTTTACAAATATCTCAATTCATCCTTCAATAACTTTGTGAAGTAAATACCATTATTTTCTCTATTTTATAGTTGAGGAAACTGAGGGAGACAAGGCTAAGTGTTTTTTCCAGAGTCACACAGCTAATGTCTGAGGCTAGACTTGAGCTCAAATCTTCCTAACTACAGGGTGAGCTGTCTATCCAATGGGCCACTATGTACCTTGTAGAAGACTATTGTTAAGGTATATGTTGGACTTGACTTTTGATGTCCCAACTCTGAGATTCCAAAATTTCACAATTCTAAATTATATCAATGGAAATGCAAGCAAATGGAGACAGGAAAAAAGGCAGAAGGCTAATATACTAGAGAAGTGGGTGGTATTGAAAGTTGTCCCCCTAATAGTTTTAAATCCCACCTCTTTCTCTTTATTCATTTTCCCTCAATAATAAATCAGTCCTTCATCACCATAAGCCTGGAAAAGCATAATAGCCCATGGGTAATATGTGAAAAAGAATATATATGAGAGGTGATAGGAATGAAAAACCAAGACAATTTACTGATTGCACAGACATGGGATTCCCCTGATATCTCCAATTTTCTTACAGAAGTCCCTTGTCTTTCCTGTGCTGTTATTTTCACATATTTATTTGCTTGGCTCATTTAAGAAAACCTTTTCTCTCCTTGGAATTCTGCATTCATTTGGCTATCTTTCCCTTTGTCCCTTATCTTTCATTTTCCTTCTTTCCTCAGCTATTTGTAAAACACCATAAGAAAGCCATTTGGCTTTCTTGTTCTTTTTGTTTGGGATCTCTACAGGAAAGATCTTAACATCACCAATAACCATTATGTTATGGTTACTGATCTGTAGATATACATCCTGGATAATGAAATCAAGTGGGCCTTAGGAAGTAAGGGCTTGTGAAAATGATGGAATTCAACCTGAGCTATTTGAAATCCTAAAAGATACTGCTGCTATTAAAGTGCCACACAATGCCAGCAAAATCAGAGAACTCAACAGTGGCTGCTGGATTAAAAAAGATCAGTTTGCCTCCCAATCCTAAAGAAAGACAATGCCAAGGAATGTTGGAATTATCAAACAGTTGTGGTCATTTAACATGCCAGCAATATTATGCCTTAGATTCTGCCAGCTAGGCTTCAGCTATATCTGAACCAAGAATTACCAGAAGAGCAGGCTGGTTTTATAAAGGCAGAGGAAATGGAGACAAAATTGCCAGCATTTCCTAGATTAGGAAAAAAGAAACAGAGTTCCAGAAAAATAACATCTACTTCTGCTTCATTGACTACACTGAGCCGTTTGACTGTGTGTATCACAACAAAATGTGGCAAATTCTCAAAGAGATGGGAATACCAGATCACCTTGCTTATCTCTTGAGGAACCTGTATGAGGGCCAAGAAACAATAGTTAGAACCAAATATGGAACAATTGATTGGTTTAAGATTAGAAAAGAAGTACAACAAAGCTGTATCTTGTTATCTTATTTATTTAACTGATATGCAGAGTACCTCATTCCAAATGCCAGTCTGGATGAATCAAAAGCCAAAATTAAAGTTGCCAGGAGAAAAATCAACAATCTCAGATATGCCAGAAGGTGAAGAAGAATTAGGAAGCTGCTTGATGAGGGTTGAAAGGGGAGAGTGTAAAAGCTAGCTTGAAGCTTAACATCAAAAAAGAAAAAGAAAAAAGAAAACTGAGATCTTGGCAACTGGTCCCATCACTTCCTGACAAAACAAGGGGAGAAAATGGAAGCAGTGTCACATTTTCTATTTTTGGTCTTAAAGATCACTGCAGTCAGAGACTGCAGGCATGAAAATAAAAGATGTTTGCTCCTTAGAAGGAAAGCTATGGCAAAGCTGGACAACTTCCTAAAAACAGAGCCATCACCTTGCTGGCAAAGGTACACATACACAAAGATCTGGTTTTTCTAGTAGCAATGTATGACTGTTAAATTTTAGTTGAGCACTGCAGAATTGACACTTGTGAACTTTTGTGTTGGAGAAGACTTTTGAGAGTCCCTTAAACAGCAAGGAGATCAGATCAGTCAATACTTAAAGAAATTATTTCAGACTTTTCACTGGAAGTTCAAATACTGTAGCTGATGGCTAAATACTTTGGCCACAGAATGAGAAGGTGGGACTAATTGGAGAAGATCCTGATGTAGGGATTGAAGAAATATTGAAAACAAATGAAAAGGGGGACATTAGAGAATAAAGTGGTTAGATAGTGTCATAGAATCAATGAATGTGAACTTTGACAAACTTTGAGAGATAGTGGACAATAGAAGCACCTGAAATGGTATATAATCCATGGAGTCATGAAGAGTCAAACTTGAATAAATGACTGAACAAGAAGACATGGGGTAAAAGGGGGAAATTAATGTGCTAAAGATGATTCACACATTTAAACTGATGTGATAGGAAGAATGACATTTCTCTCAGACCTACATTAGCACATCAGGACAGAATTGGTTTTGGAAGAAAATAAAAAATTCAGGTTTTCTTATTTTTTTCAAATCTGATAGCAAAAATAAAATCTTGAAAGGAAGGAAGGAATATATAAATTTGAGGAATGTTCTTGAATAGAATTCCAGAAAAGTACCTTACCTTTTTTTCATCAATGTGATCCAGTGAGCTTATCATTACAATCAGAGAACGTTAAAATCAAGAGTGCTGGGAAGGTCATTTATTCCAACCACTCATTTTATAGATGAGCAAATTGAAGTTCAATGATATAAAGTGAGTTTTCCCAAGGTTTCACAGATAGTTAGTGTCAGTTGCTGTTAACTGAATGTAGGTTGGTTGTCTCTTGGTTCAGTACCTTTGATATATTTTATTGAATTTTCTTTTTTAGCTACTAAAAATAGTTTCTCTTTCTTCCGCTCAGTTCCATCGAAAAAAAAGAAAACTCCTGTAACAAATATGCAAAACAGATTTTCACAATGACCATGTCCCATTTCCTATGTGGGTAAACATATATGCATGTATGTATATATGCATGTATATTTTGGTACCCTGAGTCTATTATCACTAAATCAGCATCAGTACTCAGGAATGGTTGCTGATTATTGCATTGATAAGTCTTTCAAAGCTGTTTGTCTTTACAACACTCTTGTTATTGTATATATTGTTCTTCTGAATTCATCAGTTTATATTTTGCAATATTTCTTATACCATAATATTAATTCATTATATTCACAATTCATAACTTTTTAGCCAAATGACAGTTGAGTCACCCTGGCCCACATTCTAGTTCTTTGTCACAATAGAAGCTGCAGTGGATTGTAAATAGTTTAATCATGTGTATCCTTTCCCCTTTCTTTCATTTCTTTGGGGAAGAAACTATTGGTATCACTGGGTCAAAGGGTATGGATAGTTTAATAGCTTTGGAGGCATTCTTCCAAATTACTTTCCAGAACTTTGATCCAGTGTCTTTTCCAGTCTCTCTCTTCTTTCTTGATGATTTAGGTTCTCTAGACCAGAGATATCAAATCCCTGACCATCAACACTCCCAAGTGTGGTACTAATTAAATTAAAATGTAATTGAGAGGGGACAGCTAGGTGGCACAGTGGATAGAACACTGGCCTTGGATTCAGGAGGACCTGAGTTCAAACCCGGCCTCAGACATTTGATACTTACTAGCTGGGTGACTCTGGGCAAGTCACTTAACCCTCATGTCCTGGGAAAAAACCCAAAACCAAACAAACAAAAAAAGAAAATATTATCTCTAATACATTTAGTAGGACTATGCAAGCTGAAAAAAAGATTTTGAAGAGCAATGTGGTATTGTGTATAAATGTCACAAAACTGAGTATGCATTTGACTCAGGAACTTTCTCTTTAAAAAATCATAAACACTTTTAAAAATGATTTTTCTTATATAAAATATATATGGCTGCTCTCTTAGAAATAGAAAAAACAGAAAGAACCTATATATTCAATCATTTTAAATGGGTAAATTATTTGTGGTATACTAATACAATGGAATGCAATGGTAACAAATAAGATATCATCATTAAAAGACTTTATGAGCCACGAAGATTTTTATAAATAGTAGTCATTATAGTATTATTATTACTATTAAAAGTATATATGGGGGCAGCTAGGTGGCGCAGTGGATAAAGTGCGAGCCCTGGATTCAGGAGGACCTGAGTTCCAATCTGACCTCAGACATTTGACACTAACTGTGTGACCCTGGGCAAGTCACTTAACCCTCATTGTCCCACAAAGAAAAAATAAATAAGTAAATTAATAATAAAAAAATAAATAAATTTTAAGTATATATGTAAAACACAAAAGGAAGTATGAGAGAACGTATATGAAGTGATAAAATATTGAATCTGTAAAACAGAGAGAGGAGGATAGAGAAAGTAGGAGGACAAGGGAAAGAAAGGGAGGGATGGGTGGAAAAGGAAAGAGGTGGGAAGAAACAAAGGCAACCTAGGACAGGACCCAGAAGAAAAGAAAAAAACCTTGCTTCTGTTGTTTCTTAATTATTTGACTTTTCCTTGTTAAAGCCTGTGGTAAAGACAGTGGTAAGTTTTTGTCCCTTTTTTGTATGCTTATGAGATTATGTGTTTTTGTTGATGGTTATTAAGTTTATAACTTGATTTTTAAGGGAAAGATTTTGGAGAAAATTCTAATATAGTTATAATGTGGGTTAGAAATAGTAAATTTCCCTGACAATCTTAACTGAAAAAGAATGTGTGTGCATTTATTCCATAAATATGAACTTTGGATTATATGAAGTAGAAAAAAATATTCTTTCTGTAAACCTTATAACTCATTCAAGTTCTTGAACGTTATAATGGGATATTTTTATCAACATATATTTCTCTTTCTGCTTAGAATGATGCTATTATTGGGCTTCAGGAAATAATAATATTGTTTTAACTTCATTTAGCACTTTCCTGTTTTTGGAGTACTTTCACATACCAATTTATGGAGGATTACATTTGATCCTCATGGTAATACTAAGAGCCAGGCAAAGAAATTATTCTCTGCATTTTAGTCAGAGGAGATTGAGTTGAGTAGTTAAGTTATAGGTCCAAAATCACTCTTTGTAATGACTTATCTATGGTATGTATGCACATGTTGTATACTTTAATTAGATATGACCTTGATCACAAAGACTATTGTTATTAGTATCTTTGTTACCACTATGTCCACCAGGATAGTGGTGGCACATAGTAGGGCTTTAATAAATGCTTTTGGATTGAATTGAATTAGGAGTATAATCCACATCTTCAGCATTCTAAGTCAATACACTGTCTGCTATTCCATTCATTCCTCTTTAAATGATGCATAAATTGGGGCAGCTAGGTAGTGCAGTGGTTAGAGCACTGGCCCTAAAGTCAGGCGGACCTGAGTTCAAATCCGACTTCAGACACTTGACACTTACTAGCTGTGTGACCCTGGGCAAGTCACTTAACACCAATTGCCTCACCAAAAAATAAAATTAAATCATCCCTACAGGGGATGGGGAAAGCAATAAATGATGGTAAATTTTTCTTAATCCCTACTGCCCAAACAGAACTAAGTAGATATAAGTAGATAACAGATTTCAGAGAGTAAAATTGTATAAATCACTTGGCAACTTCACCATATAAGTACCAGGAACAAATTTTACAGTCCAGACAGATCATTATAATCACCAGCCACAAGATAGAAAAGGTAATTTTTTTTTTCAAATAAGGCTAGGATTGGTGTCACCAAAAAGAAGCAAAAAAAAAAAAAAGTCCCTTACTTTCTTTTTATTATAGGCTATGGCCAATTTGATGGATAATCATTATTATTTTTGTGTGCTTATCCACAATTCTTATGAGGGAAATTAATTTAGGATAGATACTATTAAAGCAAATGAGGTGCAGAGAAGTGAATTGACCTCCCTAAAGTTAAACAGATAGTAGAATCAAGTCAAAAAGATGTTCCTGCACATTTATCTCACAGAGCTAAGATACTTCCTGTATAAACAAGTTTTATATTAAAACTGGCATTAGACTCAGAAACTGAGAAAATGTTGGGGGTAGGAGTTTCTCTCTGGAGTACAAAGCTATAATTACAAAATTAACTACACTAAGATAGTCTTTATGATGCCCTAAAACACAGAAGAGTCTTCACATTTATTTCAGGGATGAGAAATCTTTGAAGGATTTCCTCATAGCTATCATACCACTGATCTGATCCTAAGAATATAAAAATAAAGCTATGAGGAATTCAATCTTCCTGATCTTATACACATATGTGTATGATTATCTTTCTTGTGACGCTGGTGGAAAAAGATTGTCCCTAGCAGAACACACGTATCCTTTGAAAAACAAATTACAAAACTCTTACTTGATATTCTACCTGGAAGTGGGGATTGATGCTTTGGGTAAGCATTTTGCTTATTTATTACTTTATTGATATTGATATCATCTCATAAGAGATTTTCCATCTCTTATTCTGCCCTTTCAATATTTGTCTGAGACTTGAGTTTAGTTTCTTAATCTTATTACATAAAATTAGGGAAATCAGTGGCATAAGCCCAGCCTGTATTAGATCATTTACAAAATGATATTAGAAAGGAAAAGATTAGCAGCTTTACTTTTTAGGGCTGGACTAAAGGGGGCACTAAGAGGAAAACTTAAGAGGGAGATTTTTTTTCACTTTAAAACAATAGAAATAACACTTTTAAGAAGTGTCACTAAATGCAAATTAACTTCAATTCTGATGCCTTTTAATCCAAGCAAAAAGTGACCATTAAAAAGTTGGGAATTTCCTTAAATGTCCCCGAGGATTTAAAGGAGTGGAAGTATGGAATGTGTATAAATAGGACAAGAAGTTTGCTGCATCCCATTTTCCTAAATTAGAAATTGACAGGACAAACCCAAGAAGTAGCCTTTGGCACTAGTTGATATTCAAGGTATGTGGTGAATGAGGTAAAAAGATATGACTCAATGCTGAAAAATTACTAGACCTATTGAATGCAGCCACAGAGGAAAATTAGAACTAAGGAATACTGATGCTTTTTAAATCACTAATATGGTTTTAATCCACAGTCAAATCTTTAGTCAAACTAAGGAACCAAGACTCAATAGAGTGGAAAACGACTAAAGCATATTTCAAAATATTACCAATAAATATGTGTATATGTGTGTATATACACACACATATGTGTGTATTTTATAATAATACTGGCAAACAGTTTGGTCTAAGTAAAATGGGATGTCATTTTCATTATCCCACTTTGTAAAGAGAAAGAATGCTAAAATAGATGTCACATAGCTACCAAGGCCAAATCTCCTGGACTAAATCAAGGTGCAACCTTTGTAGTCTATAGATTTGATCCATTTCAACCCCATTTTCTTCCTTCAGTTACAAATCTGGGAAGTAGAATTGAAGAGTATCAATTGAATTTGTTGTGATATGACCTCTCTCAATCATTTTCTAAGTGTCTAGGTCATATTCTTCCTGGTATCCTTACTTTAAAAAATACCACTAGGTACTCAAGATGTACAGAAGTGATGCAGAAAATACTGCCTGAATAAAATATACATGAGGGTGAGGGTGGAATGGGTAGACAGATAGCTGAGAGAGAGGGAGGGAGAGGGAGAGAGAGAGAGAGACCCAAAAAAGAGACACAGAGACAGTATCCCATGAGGTAAATAAATCTCATAAAGCAAAAGTCTAAAAAGAAGTAATTTTTATTTTTTCCCTTTACTCTGAAGCTGATCATTTAGCATAAGCTGTGAAAAAAATCACACAAGTATGTTATGATTGAAACTAAATCTTTTGAATGAAAGAAAGAAGGGAAAAGATTTTTAGGTTAGAAACTCTTGCCTTCTGGCATCAGTGTCTTATTTAAAGCTGATGTTAATAACAAAGCATTTAAGTATTGTTTGATAACAGACAAAGGCAGTGATGTAGTTATGTTGTAAATAACAATCTTTTTAGCTAAAATGGTGATGGGATAGGTGTCACTGTTTTGTTTTTTTTTCTTGATATGAGTAGTAATATTTTAGAATAGGCCCACATATCAGTGTAAACAAATAATCACATTTAACCTTTCATCTGTTGCTACCAGTTCTGCTCTCTGGGGCCAGGGAATACAGTTTTAATCTCTCATCTGAATACTTGAAAACAGCTAACATTCTCCCCATCCCTAACCAAGTCTCCTCGTTCCTATTCCTTTAAAACATTGAAATATTTGTATTACCATGTGACAAAGATGTAAAAATAAAACAACTCTGGGGTGGTGCTTAGATCCATGGAGTTCTAACATAGGATTTTTTTTTCTTTTTTTTGGCCAGGCAATGGGTGTTAAGTGACTTGCCCAGAGTCACACAGCTAGTAAGTGTCAAGTCTCTGAGGTCGAATTTGAACTCAGGTCCTTCTGAATCCAGGGCCGGTGCTTTATACATTGAGCCATCTAGCTGCCCCCTCTAACATAGGATTTTCACATGGAAAGTGAACTAGGGACCTCATTATTACCTTCATTCAAACCATTCCACTCTTCATAAATGTCTAGCAGCTGGGCAAAATGAATCAGCCTTCAAACTTATGATTTCATGACTTCTTGAGGTAATGATGGGTGGTGGTGGGGGGAGTTGAATCAAACTTTAGATGTTGTATATGTTTATTTTGCCTAGAGCTTTTCTGTTATTACAATCAAATTTTCCATATGTTCAGTTATCCAAATTTCTATGTTATGATGCTATATAAAGCATAATAAATGACTAGAAATTAAAAGGATTGGAAGTAACAGTATTCTTCTCTGTCTTTCTTTCCAATTGGAGGGGGGAAGCATTAATGGAAATGAATCATAGAAGAGTATACTGGGGATCTGTACTTGGTTTATGTAATCTGTCACAACAGGGTCACTGGCTTCATTGTCTAGTTTGGGATTGAGGGAAATCATCACCCAGAAGCAACTTCAGCCTTATGAAAAAGAACTTCTCATGGGTAAGTAAGAAAAGCTACTTCCAAATTCATTTTCCTTTACACCTTTGGCAGGAAGTGTATTTGAAGTAATAAGCTATGACTAAATGGATCACCTCTGATATTCTCTTCCTCTTTAACCTTCCCTACCACAATACTGAGTTACAGTATATAACCTAGGGTTGTGGCATGGGATAGCCAATATTTACAATTTAGAAGACAAATCAGTCAAAAGGCTTCATGTAGTCTATGGTAACAAGCCTAGATAGGGAGGAACTTCAGTTCAGAAAGAAAGGTGGTCTCTAGGGGAAGGGGACTTCTGAAAGTAACATTTCCCAGAAATAGTTATGGCATGCAGAAATATATAAAACCAAAACCTATTACCTTATAAGTAACTGCTCAAAGAACATGAACAAGTAGTCTCAAAAAGAATGGCAAATTGTTAGCTATCAGATGAAACTTCCCTATAATTCATTAATAATGAGTAAAGCGAAAATTGAAACTATGAAATCTCACTTCATATTCAGAACATTTGGTGGTGATTACAAAGAGAGGAATATTCAATTTCAATATACTGGATGAAGTTGGGAAAAGATAGGCACAGTAATATGCTATTAGTGGAACTGTGAATTGGTCTAACCATTCTGGGAAAAAAAAAATGAGAATTATTATTGAACAGTGATTAAATTTCCCTACCCCCCTGCCTAAGAGATCCCATTGCCTAGAATCTTAAAGTCAGTGATAAAAAAGAAAAGATACCTTTACTCCAAAGTAGTGGAACATGAAGAAGAGTGAATAAGACGGTACCTACCCACCTTCTTTGCAAAGATGTAACTGGAAAGGTATGTAGCATAGTAGATAGAGCACTGGGCTTGGAATTGGAAAGACTAAACTTCATGAGTTCAAATCTGGTTTTAGATACTTAATAGTTGTGTGACTTTGGGCAAGTCACTTAATCCTGTTTGCCTCAGTTCATAATATGTAAAAAATGTACTAGAGAGGGAAATGGCAAACCACTTCAGTATCTTTTCCAAGAAAACCCCAAAATGGGGTCATAAAGAGTCAGGCATGTCTGAAACAACTGAATGACAACAATTTGGAGGTAATAGAAAGTCAATGGAGTTTAGTGAGTCAGGGAGTTGGTGAGACGTTCCCTAGTTGAGCACCCAGTACTAGGTAAGGGAATGGAATTGATAGGGGTTTTACTGGGTGAGGAGCTTGCATAATGTCAGTAGATGACCTGGAGAAAGGAAGGATATACCTTTTAATGTTGGATATTAGGACAAAGTCCCAATCACTGCGCAATAGTTGTGACTTTAGTACTCATTTTAAATTTTATTTTCATAGCAAATGCAATAAAATCATGTTTGTTTCTTTTTATGTAATTTTTGCCTTTGTAAATGGTGGATTGGAGAGCCATCAGGTTGAACAGAATCTAATCTTTATAAATTTGTGTTTGAAGACATTATCCACTCTCTCACTGAATGCCCTTTATGCAAAAACTGATAGGATCAATTCCTTGTTTGAGTTTAGATCCAGGAATAGCATTTGTTTCTACAGATTAATTTTTATGCTTATTGTCAGAAAATGAAACCCATAGCTTGTTGCTCTGTTCCATTCAGCTGCTAAGAAAGTTAGATTAAAATTATAGTTCAAATATTTTTGTTTGTTTAACCCAGGCCCCATAAAAATAGTGGTTCCTTTTTAAGCATTTGTGAACCCCTTGGGGAGGAGGGGGGCAAAAAAAATGACCCAAAGTATTTGTCCTTAAAATTCTTTAATGGGCAGTTAGGTGGCGCAGTGGGGGCAGCTAGGCGACCCAGTGGATAAAGCACCAGTCCTGGATTCAGGAGGACCTGAGTTCAAATCCAACCTCAGACACTTGACACTTACTAGCTGTGTGACCCTGGGTAAGTCACTTAACCCTTATTGCCCCACAAAAAAAAAGAAAAAGAAAATTCTTTAATGATGCCTTAAGTAGAAAATATTTGCCAAATTATGTTACAAAATACATTTTTTAATTCTGTGACTATAAACATATTCATGTTTGAAGCATTATAGGTTTGTTTTTGTGTAGTAATTCAACAAATTATGATGGTACATATAGAGATTTTGGCATTTATGCATAGATTATATCAAACTCTGGCCACTTTTGACCAAGCACAATGATACACAATTTTTTTCTCACAATTTCTTAACCTGCTATCAATTTTTTCCCCAACTACCACAGATGTACAACATTCTAGCCAAGCTAATTCTGTTTATTGATTGATTTATTCCCCCAGAAAACAGCATGATTTTAAAATAGTTAAAACCTGTTTTGTATAATTCAAGAAGTATCCTTTTTTATTTCATTTGTCTAATTTTCCTTAATTCCTATTTGCTTCATAGAAGAAATGTTATATCATGTTATTGCACTGTCTCCAATATTACTGCAGTCATAATTCTATTACACACAGATCATTGTAAACACATACATGTGGGTTTGTACTTTTATTATACATATCACACACATGTGCACAGTACATATATGCAGTAATATATAAACACATATGTGTTGTGTGTACTTGTGTGTACATGCAAACATTTACCATGTGTATTCATGTATGTATGTGTGCTTGTATGTGTATTTGCATATGTACCAGAAAAAATATTTGGAGTTGGGGGTGTATTTGTAGACTTTGAAAATTCATTCTTGAATTACTTAAAGAAAATTGATTAAGTAGAAGAGAGTTAAAATAACTGAGCTAAAAAAGGATAATATTGTTAAACAGAGGAAAAAAATATGGGAAAGCAATTTGAAGTCATAGTAGTTAGGCAATGAAAGTACACACACACACACACACACACACAAATGTACTAAAATGATAAAGTCCTAGACTTGTTTCAAGAGGAAGAATTTGTAGAAAAAGCAGAGATAAAAGTAGAAACTGTAACCTTCTCCCCACTATAATCTGTCTCCTACCCTGATACCAAATTTTTCCTAAGTGTAGATATTAAGTGATTTTCCATAAATTCAGATCTGACAATGTCACTCTACTACTCAACAAACTCCAGTGGTTTCCTATTGCATCCAGATTAAAGTATAAATTCTTATGCTGAGCTTTCAAAACTCACCATAATATGACCCAACATATCTTTCCAGTTTCATTGGATATTACTGCATCTTCTTACAAGGTCAAAGTGACCTTCTCTCTGTCCTTCACACACAATACTACATTGTCTATCTCTGGAGCAATGCCTGGGAGACATTGCTTCCTTACAACTGTGAGATTTAAAATTGGATATTAGATCATAAATCTCTTTAACCTTTCCCTTAATTTATCTCCCAGACTAGTAAATGGAAGAAGCTTCTGGTTTTCTAGTTAGAGCTTTATTGTGTGGTAGTTACCAGGTGATGTTGATTAGAGGGATAGGAAAGTAGAAATACAAAACAAATAGTCTTAAGTCTAAGCTTAGTCTATATTCTGTATAAAACTCACCAAAAGCCCAAGGCCACCTTTGGGGAGAGAGAGAGACCGAGTCAAGCGTGTACTGCTAACCGCGAGCTGGGCCGAGTCGAACTCCAGTCAGCGTCTGTCTGTGCAGTGCAGTCAGAGGACCAGCAGAGCAGGAAAAAAAGATCCCACTTCCGTTCTCTCCTTGCCTTTTAAGCTCGCACCCCGGAAGTCGAGTGCTCAGCAGGCAGTCTGGCGTGCGTAGCAGGCAGACTGGCGTGCGTAGCTCATGCCGTTGGTCTCCTCCCCGAAAGGGTGGTCCTTAAAAAAACTGGCGTCTCTCCATTATCGCTAACTGACTGTTAAAACTTTTTACCACACTTCCAACTCATAGAATCCCTATTTTCCTTTAAGGTACAATTCAAACTCCACTTTATATATAAAGTCTTTCCTGTTTAACTCAAAAGCTGTTATACTCTTTTTCAAGCTACCTTGTGTTTAACTGCTTTATATTTATTTGTATTTATATACACATTATTTTGTATATAATTACATATGTCCTTGTGGTTTCCCATATTAAAAATGCCTTGTGATTAGGGACAGTTTCATTTATCATATTTACAGCAACTAGAACATAGTAAGCTCTTAATAAATGTCTATCGACGAACATGTAGCAAAAACAACTCCAAGAAGAGCAGTATAAATGCCCTTCCTAGTATCCTGTTTTTCACAAAAAGAGTTTGACAGTGAGAAAAATAGACAGAAACACATGCATGCACACACACAGAGGCAGAGAAGAGACAGAGAAAGGAAGGGAGAGGGAGAGAGAAACAGAATGGTGGCCAGAGACACAGAGGAAGGGGGAAACAGAAAGAGGCAGAGACATAGAGATGGACAAAGAAACAGAAAAGAAAGGAGTAAGGCAGAGATAGTGACAGGCAGATATACAGAGAAAGTAGATAGAAAGAGATGGAAGGAGAGAGAAAGAGAGACAGAGAAAGATGCAGAGAGATGGATAGAGAAACAGAGAGAGGGACGGAGACAGACAAAAAACAGAGGCAGAGAAACAGAGCCTGAGACAGTGAGAAAAAACATAGAAATTTACATAAAGAGGAAGAGACACAGAGACATAGAAAGAGATCAAGACAGAGATAGAAATCCTGAGACAGAGATGGACAGAGAGAGGAAGAAAGAGAAATTTGGAAAAAGAGAGGGAGAGAAATGATAATAACAACAAAAATTTGTCCCACTCTCAGTGACAGCAAGTCCCCTTTTAAACCATTCTGAAATCCTATTACAAAAGGCAGTTCATGCAAGTGCCCATCTCTGTCTCCAGTTTCAGTTTTTAATTAACCTCTAAAGTGCAATACACATAAAAATAGATATGATTGACACCCCTGCCATCCCATGTCAAAAATGTCTTCACTGGTCTTTGTTTTAATATTTTTCTGTTCACATCCAGTTGTATGACATTGTAAGCATTTCACTGTCTCTGTCAATTATAAATCCCCTTATTTACAGTTCTCTTGTGACTGGCTATTGAAGAAATTGTATGGGACTCTACCTTATTTTCTTATATCTAGAGAAAGAAGCAATAATTGGTTATTGAAGGAGACAGTGTGGTACAGCAGAAAAAGCCCTGGCTCTGGAATTAGAGGAACTGAGTTGAAATTCAGTCTCTGATACTTACTACCTATCTGATCCTGGACAAATCACATACCCTCCCTGGTCCTCATGTTTCTCTTATTTAAAATGAGAAGGTTGGACTATGTGGTCTCTGAGGTAATCGCTTTTTGCTCTGCATCTAAGTGGAACAATGGATTGAGCAGTGGGCCTGGAGTCAAGACTAGAGTTCAAATCCAGACTCAAACACCTACAAGCTGTGTGACTACAGGAATATCACTTAACGGCTCTCTGCATCAGTTTCCTCAACTGTAAAATGAGGATAGTAATAGCATCAATCTCCCAAAATTGTTGTGAGGGTTGAATGACTTACCATTTGTAAAGTACTTAGTACAGTGCCTGGCACATAGGTGGAACTCAGTTAATGCCTGCTTATTTCCTCACCTTTCTTCAATGACTAACCTCGAGTATGAAATATGGAGCATTATGAGATAAATGAGATATGGAGGAAGTATGAAATAAATCCCTGCCATGCTCTCTTCTACTAGACCATGACAGACTATCATGTAGAATGCTCTTGCTTCCATTTTCTGTGTCTGGGCTCTTTCATTCCTTTTTGATCCTGCATAGACTTTTATCTACATAGTGTATTCCAAGTAACTTAAACTCTCTTCTTCTTACTGCTAAGGAGTTTGGCCACCAGACTTAAGGTTAGCCAGACAGGGGTCTGCTTCTCTGCAGGGCAGAGAAAACAGGAGGGTCTTTGGAGATATTCTTTAACTAACTTGGGAGAACAGTTGAGAGAACTATTGTTCTTAGATATCCACCTAAGAACAATTCAATAGTCAGATGTTCCTGTCATTGCCATAATTATGTCTTCCAAATATTTTCTTTGAGCCCCTCAGGCAGCAGCACACAGACAAAAGAGGTAATGACCAGGGGGAGCCAAAGTGGTAAAGTTGTTAGCATTCTTGCCAAGCTCTCCCAAATCCAACCCTCTAAAAAAAGTCACTTCAAAAAGTCACAGTGAGCCATTTTTTCTAGCCCTGGGAAGCTTAGAAGTAAAGAAAGAGAGAAATGTAGACCCTGGGTAGGGGCTGGCACAGAACTCTTCACAACAGTGGCTGTGGGCCTTGGGGATGACAGCAGTCATGACAGCAATGACTCAATGACCAGGGTCAGTAGAGAAAATGAACACCTGATCAGAAAGAGATTCTAAGATTTCTTGTGCTAACATTGAGGGTAGGATCAGAAGATATTTGGCAGCTCCATTACCCAGTACCAAGTTCTAGGATTCAGTTCCAGGCTGATGAGAAGCAGTTGCAGTTGTGAGTGAACAGGGGCCCTACCTGGGTAAGGATCAGAGCATGAACCATGGTGGCAGTATCCAGACCAAACCATATATCAAACTAATTTGGAAACAACAAAAGCTTACAGGATTCCAGATATATCTATGAAAACAATAGGACCTAAAAGTGTGAACCTTGAAACAGATACCACCCCCACCTCTAGAAGTAAATAGAACCCAAATATAACATAAAGTCCAAATTCAAGAAATAGACTGGAAAAATAAGCAAACAGCTACCACAACAAAAAATCCTGACCAAATAAAGCTACAATATGAAAGGGAAGGTCAAGCTAAAACTCAAAAGAAATCAATGATTTTAAAATATCTACAAGCAAAGCCTAAAAGAAAAGTGCAGATTGGACACAAGCCCCATAAGAATATTTAAAAGAATAAATTATAGTTTGTTGAGTGGAAGTTAATGACTCCATGAGACATCAAGAAAGAATAAAAACAAAGTCAAAAGACTGGGAAAAAAAGACAAACTATAACATGAAGAGCAAACAGGTGGTTATTGTGATTGTTACTGAAACCCTGAAAAAAAAGAAAAGGATAGAATTGGCCTTTAGGGGAAAGAGTAAGATTGAGGTTGTGAATATAATGGTAATGGTAAGGAAAGCCTCACTCTGGTATAAAAAGGAAAGAGAGGGGCAGCTAGGTGGAGCAGTGGATAAAGCACCAACCCTGGAGTCAGGAGGACCTGAGTTCAAATTCGGCCTCAGACGCTTGACAATAGCTGTGTGACCCTAGGCAAGTCACTTAACCCTCATTGTCCTACAAAAAAAAAAACAAAAAAAAAAGGAAAGAGAGAAAGAATTGAAATTAAATGTGGAACCATGAAATGAAGTCACATTGTATGTAAGAAGAAACAGTCCTTGGGACCCTAGAAACAGTATCTCCAGCTGATCCCTAATATTGCTTGCCAAAGCACTTCTTTCCACTTTATATGAAGTAGAAAAATGTATAGAATGTAGAACCTGGAGTCAGAAATGTCTGAGTTCAAATTCTTCAGACAACTTCTAGCTATATATGCCTCAGCAAGTCACTTTCTCTCTCTTGATCTAAGTTTCTTCATCTGTAAAATGGGGGTAACGATTGAATCTACCTCACAGATTTGTTGTGAGGATCAAATTAGCTAACTTATGTAAAGTTCTTAGAAAATATGAAAGCATTATATAAATGCTAGTTTATTATTATTGCTGCTGTTGTTGCTGTTGCTCCTGCTGCTACTACTGCTGCTGCTACTACTACTACCACTACTACTACTATTTCCATCACCATTTAATGAATCAATCAACCTGCATTTATTAAGTGCCAACTCCAAGCTAGATCCTAGACATACAAAAACAATCATTAAACAATCCCTTCCCTCAAAGAGCTTATGATCACCTTATAAAAAAGAAGCATTTTGAGGAATTAAATTTGGGATTCAACTATCAAGTTCTTCATAATTCACCAGGCCTATTTCCTGACCTGTCAAATAGCATTCAGAAATGATTTAATTATACACATACAAGGAAAATTTGCATTGGTTTCAGTCAATATAAGGAGAACAGAATAGTAGCAACAAGACAAGAGACAGAAGAAAAAATAGATAGTACATCATGTCTGTGGGTGGTGCCTTTCAGCATCATTCCTACTATGCTAGAAATGTGGCACTTCCCAGCATATTTGAAGGAAGATGATATTGGGAAAGTAACTGGTGGATTCTTAGATTCAAAGAGCCTACATTTGGTGGTGAGAGACTATGCAGTGTTAGTTGACCAACTACTGAGCAAAGGTTACTGAATATTAACAAGTACAGGGCAGCCCACTTCATCCCCACACCTTATATTACTATCGTGATGCATGGGGTTGTATGGTATTATATGGATCAGGATAGAATTTAAGCCAATTCAGGGCCCAGGCACAGCATTCATCAGTATTGGGAAGCAGTCAATGATTAAGAATCCAGTTTCAAAGTGCCCAAATGAATTCTATCATCCTGAAATTATTCCCTTTTTAATCACTCCTAGAAAACAGTGCAAAGGCATGAGCATCCAGTACACATATCAATTTTGCCCTTATCTACAAATGTCAAAGATATGTATCCCTCTACCATTCTTCCTAGAAATAGGCTTAAGAAAATATTTTTGACTCCAATAAACAGTCAATATTGTCTCCAACATATTCCAGTTAAAAACAAACAAAGTAGAAAGAAAAAAGCAGGATATAATGCAGTTGTGCTGAGATGTGCTGCTTCATTTTTATTGAAACTTCAGTCAATTCTGATCATATCAGATTTTGTAATGGTCCTCAGCTGGAGGCACACATGGTATATTTCCAAAGTTGTCTTAAGAAATGTTGGGTATATACAAACTGTGCTACGTGACAAAACGGATCTCTGATTTTTAAAAAATGTAAAAAAAATACATAATTAGCCTCATGGCAGCATTGTGAAAAAAACATTTTGAAGTGATCAGATGACAATATAGGATAATACTCAAACTGGTCTTTTCTATTACTTAGCAAAATGATTAAGTCAATCACAATCTCTTCAGTCCCTACCTCTCTGACTTTGATATGCCAAAAGTTGTCTGCATCTACCTGCATGTTTGACTTTTTTACAAAATTTTCCAGTCTGAACAGTCAAACTAATGGCAACTCTGGGATGGGCAAAGGAAATTCATAATTATTTGCTTGATTGAAATGATTTTCAACTTTAGTTGGTAAATCTGTATAGATATAGTCAAAGTTTTCTTCCAGTAAGATGAGGAAAGAAATTAAATTCAGCAAACATTCACTGAGCACTGTGTACAGGGCATCATATCAGAGGTTCTTAGGTAAAAGCAAAATTTTGATAAGCTAAAGTTCCTACCCTTAGAGGCTTTTAGCCTTACTTCTTAAAACAGTTTAAGACTGTTAGATTCGTTTAACATTACAGTATACTAAAGCTCAATAGAGTTAGCCACCTGCATTATATAATCACAAAATTATAGAATGTCAGAGTTGGAAGGGGCCTTACTTAAAGGCTGCCTTGTCCAACCCATACCTAAACAAGAATCTTATCTGCAATAGAGCTCTCCTATAATCACTGGGGATGAATCTATGGCCTACCAAGACTGTCTACTTATTCTAGGTTGGGTAATATATAATGTTAGAATTTTCTTCCCCATCAAGCTTAAAGTTGTGTCTTAATAATTTCCATTCCTTGCTTTTAGCTCTTCCCTCTGGAACTAAATGGAGTAAATGAAATTTATCCCATGTTGCAGCCCTTTACTTTCTTTTCTATTCTTTGTATTTATTTATTTTTTTTTTTGCAGGGCAATGAGGGTTAAGTGACTTGCCCAGGGTCACACAGCTAATAAGTGTCAAGTGTCTGAGGCCGGATTTGAACTCAGGTCCTCCTGAATCCAGGGCTGGTACTTTATCCACTGCACCACCTAGCTGCCCCCAGCCTTTTACATTCTTGAAAACAATAAACATGCCCTTCTCTCCTCTGTCTGAGAAACTCTGAGAATCTTCCCCTCCCAGATTGATTCTTTTGGGAAAACAAAGTAGGCCACCTTTTGCCTCCAATATTACCTAGCCCTTAATTACTGAATGGGTGTTGTCTCAGACAAACTGAGACTTGGAAAAGACCTCAGCACTAAAAGTCCAAGGTCTTCATTGGAACCCTCAGGGGCCATTGCCACTCATTTCATGTCTTGGTGCAAGACTCCAATGACTCTGGTGGAGAGAGTGAGGCTGATTTCTCTGCACAAGCTCTGCCTCACTTAAATTCAAGTCACTTGTAAGTCAAGACATCACCCTTTTGATGCCATTGGTTGTCTTTGAGAATGAAGGTTGAACATCAACAATCTTGTTCTGACTAAATGATTCCCAGTCCCTTTAATGACCTTCAATTTATTCAATCTTCCAGATATTCTCCAAGATTGAAAATGTTTTTTTCTAATGTGTGGTATACAGAACAAAACATGATAACTCAGATGTTTGGCTAGGGAAGAGTACCAAGAAGCAATCGCCTCCTATCTTCTGTACCTCATGACTCTATAGATGCAGCTTAAGATAATATTAACTTTCTTGAATGGAATAGCATGCAGTTGGTTCCTATTGAGATTCTAGTTCAATTAAAAACTTCAAGAGATTTTCAGATTGACCATCTTACCATACTTTTCCCAATATGAGAAGTTGATTTGGGGAACTGAGGTTTAAGACTTTATAGTTATCCCTAACATTTTCATTTTATTGGATTTGTTCCAATATTCTATTCTGTCAGGTCATTTGGGATTCCGAGTCTATAAGCCAATATGTCAGCTATCCTTCTTAACTTTGTATCTCCCAGAAATTTCATAAGCAGGCTATCTTTGACTTTATTCACAACCTAAATAAAAATACTAAGCAGTGCAGAACTCAGCACAGATCCCTAGAGCACTTCACTAGAGACCTCCTTCTTCACTGATATTAAACCATTGTTAAATTATCTTTGGTCCAGCTATACATCCATCTCAAAGCTTAAATACTCTCTAGCTTAAATTTCTTTAATATAGCAAGAGAGACTGTCATTTTTTATGAGTCTCAATACTCTATAACTACAGCATTCATATGTATAGAGAGAGAGAGGGGGGGAGGGAGGGACAGAGGGAGGGACAGAGAGAGAGAGAGAGAGAGAGAGAGGAGAAACTTGTCATTAAAGGGAATAAAATTAGTCCCAAACAACCTATTCTTGATAAATATATTTCAACTCTTTGCAGTCATCACTTTATTTTCTAAATGTTCATTACTTGTCTTCTTAATAATAGATTTTTAGTTAGAATTCAAAGGCAATCTCAGTGACCTATATAATCTACAGATTGTATTCTTTCTCTTCTTCCAAATTCCCCCCTCTTCTTTAATGAAGATACAGATATTTTTACTTCCCAATCTTGAGGTACCCTCTATCCATTCTCCACAGTCTTTTAAGGATCACAAATAGTGGCTCAGATATGAATCTACTAGTTCTTTCAGCATCCTAGGATGTCATTTATCTGGGATTGTCAATTTCTACTCATTAAGAAAAACTTGATAGTCTCTTACTTTCACTTTATTTAGTGTGGTATCCAAGTCTCTACAATCTATTTTTGTACCATTTTCAGAAGGGTCACTTGATTTACTTTCAGGGGAAGCAGTTTATATCTTATAATTCACAATTATACATATTTTATAAAGTTGTACACTCTTTATATCTGCATGCTTGGGCAAAATCTTTAGTACTAAATTTATTTAAAAATAATTGATGGCCAATATTTTATATTGTAGCAAGGAATGTCTTTGCTACTAAACAAAATGGGCAATTTTGGTCATACATATTTATAAGTCATTGGAATAGTTTCAATAAATGCTTCATTGTATAACAAGAATAATGGACCCACGTTAAGCATATTTTGTTAATTGGTAATACAACCTCTCTCAGTTCCCCTGGGCATGCAACTCAAAGGATCATCTCAAAAACCATGATTATTTCATAAATTCTAATGAAGTGAGTTTGCATAATTGATTTCCAAAATAATTTTAATAAAATATTGAAGATTTCAAAAGGCAAGTATTAGTGCTACAAAAACAAAGAATTGCTACTGAAGAATGAGCTTGTATGTCCATCTTTTTTTTTAAAGATAACCTTTCTGGCAAAAAACATGTATACGTAGTTCAGGGAAAAAAAAAATACATAGTTAACATAAAACACATGGACAGCTAGGTGGCAAAGTGGATAAAGCACCGGCCCTGGATTCAGGAGTACCTGAGTTCAAATCCGGCCTCAGACACTTCACACTTATTAGCTGTGTGACCCTGGGCAAGTCACTTAACCCTCATTGTCCCACTCAAAAATATAGAATTTTTTTTAAAAAATCATTTTTAAAACACATTAGGGACCTGATATGCAAATGAGACTAAATTGCTTTTGAGACTTTTGAACATAAATAAATGTATCCCTTTATTCCTTTTTTTTTTTTTTTTTTTTTTAGGCAATGGGGGTTAAGTGACTTGCCCACGGTCACACAGCTAGTAAGTGTCAAGTGTCTGAGGCCAGATTTGAACTCAGGTACTCCTGAATCCAGGGCCGGTGCTTTAACCACTGCGCCATCTAGCTGCCCTATTCCTTATTTTTTTTAGAAGAGGAAACAACTTAATTGTACTCTACCTACCTGTCTGGGCTTATTATCACGTTCAATTAAGTGAACTCTACCAATTTGTCAATTAAATAAAGTAACTAACCTGATTCAATTTTTTCACTTAACTGACTAGTTCATTGAATTGACTAGCTTGAACAATGGCTTTGACATGTAAACATGAAGAGGAAGCACTCATTTGGAATTACAAAGATTAATCTTCCAATATGAGTCCTTTGCCAATTGTCTTTTTATCTGAAAAAAAAGTTAAAATATTTGGAATTGACTATCAACAGTACCATTTAAGAATTTCATCTTAATTTTAGCAAAAAAAGGATTACAAATGTGCATTATGATAAAATACTATTATTTGAAGAGATCAGCAAATAATTCTTTGCTTCCTCTTCATTCCTTGCTCTTAGAACTTACTCTTTGATAGATTTTAAACACATTACTCCGCTCATAAGAGTTTTGTAGAATCCTGACATAGCTTAAACTCTCAGATATTGTTTGAGTGACCCTATACAATAATCACAAACCAAACAAATTTATGAGTTCTATCAACTGATTAAGGACTCAAAGGATGACCCTGTTTCCCAGGCCCCCTGTAATAAGGGATTTTGAAAAGTAATTTGCAAAACATAGATTAAAATATAAGCTAAAAAAGATCATTCTTATTCTCTGACCACTAAATTGGAACTTAAATTGTCATAAAGATATATCGAAAAGCTCTGTCCTAATGAACAAAGGTAGATGTACTAGACTTATAGTTTTATTGGTATAGAGTATGACCCCTTCCTATGCAGATTGTCACTTATCTGCAATTTATGGCCTTAGAAAGTCATTTACTGGAGCACTGGAGAGGTTAAGTGTCTTGTCCAATATCACCTAGTCAGTATGTGTCAGAGCTCTAAGGCAATTTTAAGCTATAATAAAATATTAGAAGGATAATCACAATTAATATTATGGCTAACAATAATTATAAATATTATTGTAATAATTAAAATATTATCTCTGACAAGATGCTGATATTAAGAAATTCACGATCATATAAATGTACCCAATCTATACTTATATACTATAGACTTCCTCGATATTTTCTTTTTATCTTTCTTATCCACAATAACACAAATAGAATCCTTTCCTTTCTTTCCCTTTACTTCTTCAATTCCTACTGCATTTATGCTTTCATATACTTTGAAAAAAGCACTCTATAATATGAGTCTGCTAAATTGCCCCTTTAAAATGTGACCTCAGGAATACATTAGCTATCTAATTATGGTATTAAAATGTTCTGTGTAGTCTTAAAAGTTTGCATGACCATTCCCCACCCCCTGCAGTATGTTAAATGCCCCATGGTTCATATAATATTTAATTCCATAGACTCCAATTTATCTTCAGATTGGAACTAGAGAATCATACAGAAATACAAGAATTTAGTGACCTCTTTGGTCAGCTCAAATAGACAGTGAAGAGCATCCTGGGTTGTGGTTAAAAAATTCTAAGGTCAAACTCTACCTCTGGCCAAGACTGTGAGTATGGTAAATCATTAAAACTCCTAAAGCTTCAGTTTCCTCATGTGCAAAAGGAAAGTGACAATACTTGTTAGTATCCCACAAGCATAGCAAACCATAAGATTAAAATTAGATAATGTTTATGTGATTTGCAAACTTTGAAGTAGTAGAAAAATGTCAATTTTTGTTTAGTTTGGTAATTACATTTAGCCATTACATGAACCCTTCCACCTCTACCAGAGAGAGAAAGAGAGAGAGAGAGAGAGAGAGAGAGAGACAGAGAGAGAGAGAGAGACAGAGAATGAATTAAAGTGACACAGAGAAAGAGAACATGCTTTAAAAGAATCTAAAGGGTCTTAGATTTTAGGCCTTTCTTGGAATTACATATTCTTAGTCTGAAAGGGGATATAAACTACGCTTAATTTGCAAGTGAATGAATCTGCAAATGAATGAATGCAACAAACACAATGACAACATTGTGTCCAAGATTCCACCATATTGCTCACCACAGCAACTTTAACAGAATTCATTTCTCCACCATCTGCAAGAGATCTATTCTCCTATCCTACATGAGGCCCTGAAAAGTGCAAACCACTTAACAATATCTTGTGAAAGGAAGTTATGTGAAGTTGTTAGGCTGAGGATATTCCCTTAATGAAGCCCTTTTTAATAAAAAAAAAGAAAGAAACCCAGATTCAAAGTAGCATTTAAAATTCAGTTTGAAGAGTCTTCTGACCTCTTCTCTTTCTCCCCTCCCTCATTACTATCTGGTAAAATCTCCCTATAATTCACCCTGAAGGAAAAAAAAAAACCATCAAGGAGCATATATTTACAGATGGATGGGAAGTAATGGTCATCTAATCTGACGACTTCATTTTAGATATGGGAAAACTGAATGCTAGAAAGGATGAGTACAATCATCCAAAGTCACATAGGAAGAAAGGGGCAGAGTCAGGAATCCAATCCAGGTCAATTGCCTCCCCGTCTAGCATTGCAACTATGATATATTCAAGGAATTGGTGGTTTTGTGAACTTTTAAAATATTTTAGATTTTTGCAATAGGCACATTGTATATAATTAATGATAGAACCTTAAACTAGTTCAAAGATTTAACACTAAGAGACTTTATTCTCTTTTATGGCCCATTGATCTATTTTCCACTATGAGCCTGTTTCACTTTCTGTAAAATACACTAGTGCAGCTAGGTGACACAATGGATAAAGCTCCAGGCCTGAAGTCAGGAGGAATCATCTTCCTGAATTCAAATCTGGTCTCAGACACTTAAATAGCTGTGTGACCCTGCACAAGTCACTAAACTCTCTTTGCCTCAGTTTCCTCATCTATAAAATGAGCTGGAGAAGGAAATGGCAAACCACTCTAGTATCTCTGCCAAGAAAATCCCAAATGGGGTCACAAAGAATAGGGAACAATTGAAAAATAACTGAATGAGTGAGGAAAGTGACAAATGTTGTAGGGGATGTGGAAAATTAGGACACTAATTTATTGTTCATGGAATTATGAACTGATGTAACTGTTTTGGAGAGCAATCTGAAAAGAGTTATTAAACTGCCTTTATCATTTGACTCAGCAATACTACTACTAGGTCTATTCCCAAAGATGATGAGGGAAAAAGGAAAAGAACCTATATGTTCTAAAATGTTTATAGGAGCTTTCTTTGTGGTAGCCAAGAACTGGAAATTGCAGGAATGCCTATCAGTTGGGGAATGGCTAGAAAACTTGTACTATATAATCTTGATGCAATACTATTGTGCTATAAGAAATGATGAGCTCAATGATCTTAGAAAAACACGTAAAACCTCGCACAAAAAATAGAGAGAAAAACGAGCAGAACCAAGAGAAAACTGTATATAATAACATCAATATTGTCTTAGGAATGGATTTGAGCAAATAATTCATTTTTACTATTATAAATACCCAAATTAAATATAAAGGACATATGAAGAAGGACACTATCTGCATCCAGAGAAAGAACTGATAAATAGAACTATGTATAGAATAAATTTACACATCTAAACCTATTTGTGTCTAATGGTAGTCATCTCTAGGGCAGTAAGGAGGGAAGAAAAAAATGAAAAAAATATTTATATGATAACTATCATATATTTAAAAGGAATAGCAAGTTATACATATTAGATTTGCACGTTCATATGCAATCTTTATTATACTATATTTGGAAATGCTTTTTTATTCCATAAAGTTTTTAAAAAGAATGAAAAAATACACTATTTGTATTATTTATTTTAGTTTTGTTAATTCTATCATGCTGAATTTGAACAAAATTGTCTAACTCAAAACTCTAATTCAAGAAAATCTTTATGGAACCTTTACAAAAGATTTACTTGTAACCTAAACTTTGCAGTTCAGAAGCAGGTGGACTATATTTGTTTGTGTAGTAAGAATGATACATTATAAATGGCATCATACCTCTGCTATCCACAGTACTCTATGCTCATCTGCTCCAGTGCCCTAGGTTGTACTAAAACAGGCTCCTGGGCTTCCAACCCTGATTTATATCCTGGTTCCCTCAGGTAAGTTTTTGATGACATCTGTGCATTTCTGTAACTAGATCCATAGCATCTGTAATACCCTCTTCCTCCCACCTTTGAAATATGTATTCAAACAAATAAATAATACATAGGAAATTAAAGAAAGCACACTAGACTGTGATGCTATTACTTTCCTAAAGTTCCTTAAGAAATTTTGGAAGTGGCCTTTATGAATGTTTCCCACCATCCAGATTATTTCCTGAAAATACTAAACTTTCTAGCTTCTCAAAAGAGTAAGTTGAGTGACCTAGAATTTTCCAAGTATCTGGGTTCTCTGCATTATAAACTTCTCCATGGAAGTAATTTCTTCAAATTATGGCTATGGATACTATTCAGGAAATACTTTTTTTTCCCCAAGCAATTCAAAGGAAACTAGAAAACCATCTAAAGTCAGATCTAGCCTATATTACTTTCAACTAAAGTGTTTTTCTTAGAAACAAAGAGTCACTTAATGTGAAGAATAAAACATGTTTTTGGAAACAGCTAATATAAGAATTTTTTTTTAATTTCACTGGATTTTTGTTGAAAAGGTTTTTTTCTTTCCTTTCTTTTTCCTTTATGGTACAAAGAGAGTGAGAAAATGCCAGCTTTAAGAAAATTAAATTAAAAAAAAAACACCTCAGGTTATGTATGCTTATGCAGCCTATGGAAGCAGACATTTCTCACCACATGGGCACCAAAACAATAAGAAACATTTCATTAAATGTTGATAAATTTCCAAGTGAGATAACCACTCACAGATATATGTGTAGCTTTTGTTGCTAGAGAATTAATTATATTATGAAATAATTATTTGTCCCTAATACTCAAAAAATACACTAACACAGATCAGCCAATCAGAAGTGTTTATAAATCTGTTACAACAAATATTGCAATTTAATTTTAACAAAAGTTTTGGAACTTAAAAATACATGAAAAATGTATGATTTCATCAGCATGAGAACTTCATCTACCAGAGCTAATATTTGTCTCTATCTGTCTAAACTTAAGGTATATAGAGATTATGTGACAAGCATTGGGTGACATACCTAGGAGGGGCAGAGATACGATTTGAATCCAGGTCTTCCTGAATCCAAGGTCAATAGATTACCTACTATGCCATAGTTCCCCACAAAAATAGTATATTGTTTTTAAAAAATTGTTTCAAACTATACAAAGAGATTGACATCAACTATGTAATAAGAAAAAATGTATAATAAATAGTAAATCTTGTAAAAAAATGGTACCTTCTAGGTGTGGAAACCATAAACAAAGGTTGAATTAGACTATTAATGCAATTCTACTTAAAGTTCAGTTGAGAACAAGAAGCAGTATTGATAATCACACTCCTATTTTCTTTTATTTTTTAACATTTTTTCATATGGCTGTTGAAGGATTTCTTCTTTTTTTAATTTTTAATTTATTTACTTTTTTTTTTTTTTGCAGGGCAATGAGGGTTAAGTGACTTGCCCAGGCTCACACAGCTAGCAAGTGTCAATTGTCAAGTTGGATTTGAACTCAGGTCCTCCTGAATCCAGAGCAACTGTTTTATCTACTGTGCCACCTAGCAGTAGCTGCCCCTTCACACTCCTATTTTCAATGTTTAGATGACTGAGAAGCAATGTAGAGAACAGAGTGCTGATTGTGAAAAAGAAGACATATATTAGAATCCTCTGTCTTCTACTTACTTGAGCTTAGGCAAGTCATATGGTTTTTTCTTCAGATCAATTTTTGCAACTTTAAATCAAGAGATTGTATTGGATAGTCTCTAAGATCCATCTCTGAATTTTAAAATACTATGATGCTAAATCAGAGGAGATGAAGAATGTACTCAATGCAGTCTGAATGTATGTCAATATGACAAAAAAGTTGATTAGGCTGTACTTTTTCAGTACTAAGAGAAAGTTTTGTTTTGTTTTGTTTTTTAAATGATTCATATTTTGGGATATTTAAGCCAAAATAATAATTTATTTCATTATTTCCTGGAAAAATCTTTGAGAGAGTTTGAACCACCATGTTTCTGCCAGAAATAAACTTCTATTACCATGCAAATCTGAAAGCCAAATCTGCTCTATATTTGGACAATTGAAATATATTGCCTATATTCTTCTTATAGGGTAGCTGGTGGCCCAGGGGATAGAACTGCAAGGCTGGAGTCAGGAAGAACTGAGTTCAAATTTGGCTTTAGACACTTAATAGCTGTATTATCTGGGGCAAGTCATTTAATTCTGTTTGCCTCAGTTTCCTAATTTGTAAAATGGGTTAGAGAAAAAAATGGTAAACCACTCAAGTATCTTTGCCAAAAAGTAACCCTAAATGACTGAAACAATTAAACAACAGAAATTATTTTATGCCAATATTCTATTAATCTAGGAAAGAATATGATGGTTATAGTTGCTTTTTTAAAAAAAAGCTTTTTGGGGCAGGTAGGTGGCGCAGTGGATAAAGTACAGGCCCTGGATTCAGGAGGACCTGAGTCAAATCCGGCCTCAGACACTTAACAATTACTAGCTGTATGAGCCTGGGCAAGTCACTTATCCCCAATTGCCTCACCAAAAAAACAAAAACAAAAACAAAAAACCTTTTCACTGAGAAATTAGATAATCCAGCCATAAGAAATAGTAAAGCCTTTTGACTGTTCTTTCAGTTACAAAGTAAATGAGTACAAGCTCATTTTTATTTCACCAAGAAATAAAAAATTAGTTTTATGAAGGTACAAAACACTATGTTAAAAACCTACTTAATATCTTTAGTACCTAGGGAGGGAAAATTACCTTGGTATCAGGTTTTCTGAAATGGCAAGTATTAACCTTTTAAGTGTAGCCGAAGTCCCAAAAACCATTGCTGTAGCACTCTCTCCTTAGGGGGGTCAGGGGTGGGGGAGAGGCGGGGCGGGGAATATTAATTCCCTGAACCTGTTTGAGAGTGTGGTGGTGTTGATGAGATCAGGAGAAAGGAAAGTTCTTCAGTTTCCTTCAGATGATCTTTGATCTTCTAGTTGCTTTGGGAATTTCTGGCTTCCAGCTTTAAAAAGAAAGATGGAAGAGACCAATCCCAATGACGTTGAAGGAAAAGACACTGGAAAGACAAGAGGGGAGCAGGCTTTCTGCATCATGTTCATATCCCAGGCTCACTACAATAGGGACTACAGGGAATTTCCTCTTGGGTGAAATCTAGGACATTCTCTTTTGGTTGATCTTAGTTATCTAGATCCCAATAGAAAGGCCTCTTCATTCTGCATTATCAGGTATATATCATCTGTGTATACCTTCTGTTTTCTGTTTTGCTATGATTTGGATAAATGGGTTTCTTTGCTATTCTCTATGTATATTCATTGTTAAACTGGCATTTGGTGGGAGTTAAACCTCAGGTACAAAGCCCAGGGTTCTCCTTCCCCCCTCAAATAATGGCATAATGATCAGAAGTTAGTTTGAATCAGATTGTATCCATGAGACTAACAATATAAGGAGCAGATAGATATAATTTAGCCCATTATTCCCTTTCTTTGAGAACAGAAAATCAGTCTCTGTACCCAACATCCATCCTCCCCTTCTGAAAGAAATAAAAGTCTCCCTTGGAGAAGGGTGGGAGGAGAATAGGCCAGAGATATCTATTTTGCCTCCTTTTAAGCCACAAAGAGACAACCCCATGCTACATGAAGAGGGAAAGCCCTTCACAACACAGGGGGAGGGGAAAAAGGAGGTAGATGGAGAAGAAGAAACTATGCTGAAAAGTTCAAGAAAGATAGTGGTAGGGACAGCTAGGTGGCGCAGTGGATAGAGCACCGGCCCTGGAGTCAGGAGTACCTGAGTTCAAATCCGGCCTCAGACACTTAACACTTACTAGCTGTGTGACCCTGGGCAAGTCACTTAACCCCAATTGCCTCACTAAGAAAGAAAGAAAGAAAGAAAGAAAGAAAGAAAGAAAGAAAGAAAGAAAGAAAGAAAGAGGTAAAATAACAAGTCCAATTACAAACAACAAATTCTGCAAGTCAACAGGAAAAAGACTTTCAATTTTTAAATTAAGGAAATTTAAATAACACAAAGCTATTCTGGACCCATCAGAAATTACAGAAGAGAATGCAATAATGTGTTCTAAAGAACAAAAGAGCTCAAAATCAACCTAAAATGACACACACTACAAAGCAGAGATTTGTTTTCATCAATAAAAATGGGCATTCAGTAAGAGGGGCATTTAAAGCATTAGTAAAATGGGAACTGCCAAAAATGCAATATACCAAAATATGTGGATATTATGTGATTCGCAAATAACCCCAAACAATAGAAATACAAGAAAGTTCAGGAAAGTACAAGTAAGAAAATTAATTATCTCGTTTCTAGAGAATATCAAAAGAAAAAAATGAAAGAAAAAGACACCGATAGAGGGGTTTTAAGAGAAAGAAATAAGGTGCCATCACTAGATTTCTTTCTAAAAGTACATAAGAAGATAAATGCAAAAATGAAATTTTTAAGAAATAGTAGAATTGACATTAGAAAAAACAAACCAGAAACATCATGGACTAAACCTCAGAACCCTACATATACACATATGTAAATCAATGTATTTCATTACTGGATTAAGCTATAGAAATAGAGTCCAAAAAGGGAGAGGAAAGGTAGGAAACAGAGGGAATGCAATATATAACCTAATAAAGTAAGAAGTTAACAATTCAGGGAAAATAACTCCTTAAGCTTGTTACCCAATAGAAGGGCAACAGGAGAATGCTTGAGGTGGCAAACAGGGTATATAAAACAGGAGGAGAAAGGGTGTATTATCTCAACTCAGTAATGGTAGAGAGTCTCACTAAGAACATTCCCATGGGAGAGAGTCATATTCTGTAATGAGAAATGAGGACTTTACGTATAATCAGTGGGGATTTTATGCTCAGAAAGAATATTTCCTTTGATAAGATATTCTGCTTCCTTGGATAATATTCTCCCTCAGGAGAAGAGAAATCAGAACTCATGGAGGTAACCAGCATCAATTAGAGTAAAAGCTCCTAGGCACAGAGAGGCAAGTGGAAGAAAAGCAAGGCAATTCCAAGGCAAAATGGCAAGGAAAATAATCACATGGAGGGTAAAAGGTAGAATTGGACTGTACAATCACAGACATGGGGAAATGTCCTTACTACCTCCTGAAGGAATTGCTGTGAGTAAGAGTGAAATTCAACAAGAAAAAGGTGAGAAAGGGGGAGAGAAGTGAGCCTGAAAAGATAATGCAGAAATAAGAATTCAGGGGCAGCTAGGTGGCACAGTTGATAAAGCATCTGCCCTGGATTCAGGAGGACCTGAGTTCAAATCTGTCCTCAGACACTTGACACTTACTAGCTTTGTGACCCTGGGCAAATCACTTAACCCTTATTACACCCCCCCACCAAAAAAAAGAAAAAAAAAAAGAAGGAATAGGAATTCAAAACTGGTCATTTAAGCTTTCATCCCATGAAGAACACACACAAAAAAACTAAAGAAGGAATAAATAAGAATAAATACTATGAATCAAAGAATAAAATTGGCAGAAAAGGAAGAGGATCAATAAAGGAAACAAGGTAAAATTATACTTTTAGGGGGGAAAAACAAAAAAAGACTCCTGGGTACTGAGGAACAAGATAGCTCTCAAATGTCCTTAAAACAGAAAGTATAAGCTAAAGACAAAGCAACTTGAGTTGTTTCTATGTTCTAGAAAATCCAGAATACAGGAGATGGTTTTTTAAAAAAAAAACTAGGAACTGATACTCACTGACTCTGAACTAACTAACAAACTGAAGGACACAATACAGTCTGAGGAACAGAGAAGCAGAGGGAATGGGACAGGTAACAAAGAGAAAAAACGTGCAATACTATACCAAACCTGAGAGAAAGAACACAGCATTAAGCTGGGGGCAATTCTAACCATCCAAAAGACAGCATAAGCAAAGACTAAGGATGGTGAAGTGCCCCCAGTAGGAGAATGGTTCTATACTTGGAGATCCAGTCTCCAGAAATCTCAAACAGATGAGAGAAAATCAGGAAATGAGTAACAAGGAAAATTAAAGGGGGGGAGGAGCTGAGAGTATTAAAGATTTCAGGAAGGGGCAGCTAGGTGACACAGTGGATAGAGCACTGGCCCTGGATTCAGGAGGAATTGAGTTTAAATCTGGCCTCAGACACTTCACACTTACTAGCTGTGTGACCTTAGGCAAGTCACTTAACCTCAAATGCCTTACAAAACAAAACACACAAAAAAAGATTTCAGGAAGAAGAAATATCCAAGATTTTGAACATAAACAGAAATGAAAACAATGGGAAAAATAAGAAAATAAATATAGCCTCCAAATCTAGTAAACACATTCAGACATATGTGAACAAATATTATGATATGAAAGAAAATAATCCAACACTTATGAGCAAAAGGACTCTGTGGAATTTGAGGAAAACATGGAAGCAGAATACATTGTCCCTGAGTGATTTACAAGAGAAAGGAGAATGAAGAAAGTGGAATTCATATTCTGTACAGCAAAAATAATGAAAACAACAAAACAAACAAAAAAAACCCCTTTAATCTACAATGGCAAGCTCCACCAATGAAATAAAAGAAATAACAATAGATGAGAAATGCAAATACACAGAAGAGATGGACAACCTAAAAGAAGGAAAAAAATTTATAGAATATATGTTCATTATACAAGCAAAATATACAGATCTCAAAGACAATGCATAGAGACAACTGAAGGATCATAGGTTTTGTAAAATAATATTAGATAGGAAAAATCTTAATATCATAATGAGAGAAATAATAGAAGAGAACTTCCCAGAACTTTTGAACATTAAAAACTGAATTCCCAATTTAAAATTTTCACAGATAACCACTGGGGGGGGGGGGCTGGTGGGGGGGGGGGAAACAAGGCTATAAAACCTAGACACATAATAGTTAAATTTAACAATTCAATGCATAAATGCAAGCCATCAGAAGATAGACTATCAAATATAAAGGAAAAGATATATGAATAATTAAGACTATTCTGTACCCACTAGAAAAAGGAGAGAATGGAATAGCATGTTCTGAAGAGTATTAGAGCTCAGGATACAGTCCAAGATGACCTATCCTGAAAATCTGATCTTAATCATACAGAACAAAAGACAGGAATTCAACAAAAAAGAAGAGTTTGAAACATTTTAGAAAGAAAACCAGAACTTTAGAGATTATTTGCTGAATTTTAATAGAAATGAATAAATTCAGAAAGCAACATCAACAGAGTTACAACAGAAAGACCAGTAAGAGGTTTAATTCTAAAGGTATATAAAGAGACCAGTGTGGGGCAGCTAGGTGCCACAGTGGATAAAGCACCAGCTCTGGATTCAGGAGGACCTGAGTTCAAATCCAGCCTCAGACACTTGACACTTACTAGCTGTGTAACCCTGGGCAAGTCACTTAACCCTCACTGCCCCTCAAAAAGAAAAAAAAATAGAGACAGGGGTGAAGGTGAGAATATGATAGAGGTAATGATGAAAAAGCAGATGGGGGCATTAGGGATAGAACCTGGAAACACCCTAAATACAGGTGAATGCATCTTTTATTGGACTACATTACAATATGGGAGGACATATGAAAGGGGAAGAAGGGAGCAGGGGGATAGAGAGGAGTGAATAATAAACTAGGGTCAAATAAAGGGCTAGCAATGCGAAGTGACCTCTGTGGTCTTAGAAAGGAAAGAAACTTACAGGGAAATAGATGAAGAGAAGGGAAAGATTGAAATGGTGGTGGGGGGGGGGGAGGGGTGGCAGGAGCCCTTACTTTGGAGGTAAGGGTAAAGTTCACTGATGAATATCCCTATGGGAGATGGGAGATGTAGACTTTAAACTGAATGAAGCCTGGGGCATCTGGTACATGAAAAGTCTTCTCGCTAAGAGTTGTAACCCCTAAGAGTAACTGGCACCTGGAAGAATGGAAGAGCATGGACACAAGGAGATTTCCAAGAAATTATAAGAGAAAAAGGACAATAAGAGACGGTATAGATCAGTGAGGGGTGGGGAGAAAGGGAAGGGGCCCTACCATAAGCCATTGTCCTTTCTGACACCTGCAGTAATTGAGTTTCTTCTTGAGAGTGAAGGATGACAGAAAGGAGAATCCATGAGATAAGTAAACCCTACAAGGCACTGGCAGAAAATATCTAGAGGAAAGAGACTAGGATGGTTACCTTGGAAATGTTAATTATATAAAGAAAGCAAAGGAAAAAGACTAGATGATTAGAGGGGACATGAATAAAAGAATTAGGTTCTAAAATAAATGGAAAGACAAAAAGATAAGGAAGAGAGGGATAGAAATCCTTTTTGGAAGAGGGGCTCAAAAGTGAAATTTGAAAATTAATGAAAAAGTTTCAGTAAAGGGGAGGAAGGATAATTTATGTGACTAACATAAGAAAATGAAGGGGGGAGCTCTGGAATTTGGCTATAATATTCCTGGGAGTTTTCATTTTAGGATCTCTCTCAGGAAGTGATCAATGACTTCTCTCAATTTCTATTTTACCCTCTGGAGAGTCCCTTTATAATTTCTTGAAATGTGATATGAAGCTTCTTTTTTCATCATGGTTTTCAGGTAGTCCAATAATTCTTAAATTGTTTCTCCTAGATCTATTTTACAGGTAAGTTGTTTTCCTGATGACTTATTTTACATTTTCTTCCATTTTTTCATTATTTTGACTTTGTTTTATTGTTTCTTGATGTTTCATGTAGTCATTAGTTCCCACCTGCCTGATCTTGATTTTTAAGGAATTATTTTCCTCAATGAGCTTTTGTACCTCTTTCTCCATTTGGTCAATTCTGCTTTTTAAGGAGGCAATTTATTCAATTAATTTTAATTCATCTTTTACAATAAGCCAGTTTTGCTTTTAAGGTGTTATTTTCTTCAGTATTGTTGTGCCTTTTTTAACCATTCCACTAAACATCTTTTCATAATTTTCTTGCATTGCTCTCATTTCTTTTCCCATTTTTCTTCTACTACTCATCTCTCTCTCTTTTAAATTCTTCTAAAAATTTTTGTTGGGTTTGTGTCCAATTAATATCTTTGTTTTTCCTTTGCGGCTTTGCTTGTAGCTGTTTTCACATTGTTATTTTTTTCTGAGTTTGTGTTTTACTCTTTTCCTGCTACCTTGGTAGTTGTTGTTTTTTTTATATATATACTTAAGCTCTTTTTATGTTTGTTTGCTCATTTCCTAAACCTGTTTCTTGACTTTGAACTTTATTGGAAAGTTGGGCTCAGTGCACCTGGTGGTAAAGAAGCACTGTTTCAAGCTTCAGGCTTTTTGTGCTGCTGTTTTCAGAGTTAGTTCTGGGAGTCTACAGGTTTTTCAGATGCTTCTTTGAGCTAAGAGCTGAGAGTTTCTATGACAAATATGGGGGGCAGCTGGATGGCACAGTGGTAAAGCACCGGCCCTGGAATCGGGAGTACCTGAGTTCAGATCCGGCCTCGGACACTTGACACTTACTGGCTGTGTGACCCTGGGCAAGTCACTTGGCCCTCATTGCCCTGCAAAAAAACAAAAAACAAAAAACCAGACAAATGTGCTTCTGACACCTCTTATGTGATGATGTGAATGTTATAATCTCTTTGAATCTCAGTTTTGTTATCTTTAAATGGGGATAATAATGTTTATATAGTATCTCCTTGTGGTCCCTTTAGTGCTCATACCATCTTCCAGGTAGGTAGAAGATTGGAAGACTGCAGCAGTCTTGCTTTCTAGCATATATGATAGAGAACTTGTTCTCCTCCAAAACATGCAAAAGTTAGTTTCTGGCTGCTTCCTATCAGGTATTATGATTCAAGGAGGTTCATACTGTGTGAAATGAAAAGTTGTTGTTTTTTAACCAGCTGAAGAACTCTACCTGCTGGCTTCAAAGTGTAAGGATGGGGGCAGGTAGGTGGCGCAGTGGATAGAGCACCGGCCCTGGAGTCAGGAGTACCTGAGTTCAAATCTGGCCTCAGACACTTGACATTTACTAGCTGTGTGACCCTAGGCAAGTCACTTAACCCCAATTGCCTCACAAAAAAAAAAAAAAAGGTAAGGATTACTTTCAGACTTCTGAAGCGTCAGGTGTAAGGACAGACTCTACCCTGTCCACCAGCCCACAAGCAATTAGCTCATGCATGGCCTCCTAGAGAAGTCTGTACCTGGGGTCAAGCCATCTCTCATTTATGCCATATTTCCTTTGGTACAGAGACTTGTGAGATCTCAAAATGCAGCTGACATCTTTTCCTTCCTGGGCAAATGAGGACGTGTCTACTGAAGCAATTATAACAGGAAAAACAGACAGGCCAAAATAGAAAGAGATAGAAATCTAAGGGAATAGGGAGAGACAGAGACAGAGAGACAGAGACTCATAGACCAAGACCACTTGATAGATCATATTGTGCCGAAAATATAAAATTTCAAATTGGTACCCCTTAAAAAGAAACTTTTAAAAATTCTCACTGAGGCTTGAATATTAGCTTCTCAACTGATGTTACTAGTAGTAACATATTAATGGATTCTGTTGTCCTTTAAAATGTTTTTTTCTTGATGTCTTTCATTTTCTTATATCACTGTAATTTCTCCCAGTATCTCTCCACCTGCTCTCCCAGACAGCAATCACATATAATAAATAGCATTTTTAAAAAATAATAAATATTTTATTTGTAGTTTTAAGTTTCAATTTTTTATCCCTCCATGCCTCCCTCCCCTCACCCTTCCCTGAGGTGGTAAGCAATCAGAAAAAGGTTACACACGTACAGTTACGTAAAACCATTACCATATTAGTCTGTTTGTACAAAAAACTTGAATAAAAGAAACAATTAAAAGAAAGTGAAAATAGCATGCTTCAGTTCAATCAATGTCAATGTTGTGTTCAATCAATATCAGTTCTTTCTTTGGAAGTGGATTGTATACTTCATCATTAGTCCTTTGGGATTGTCTTGGATCATTGTATTGCTAAGAATAGTTAAGTCATTCACAGTTCTTCATCAAACAATATTGCTGTCTCTGTGCACAATGTTCTGTTTCTGCTCAATTCACTATATAGTTCATACAAGTCTTTACAGGCCTTTCTAAAATCATCCTGCTTGTCATTTCTTATAGCACGATACTATTCTAACACCATAATATAGCACAGCTTGTTTAGCCATTCCCCAATTGATGGGCATTCCTTTTATTATTTGTTATTATTTATTTTTTTTCTTACCAACACAAACAGAGCTGCTATAAATATTTTTGTACAAATAGGTCTTTTTATCTTTTGGGGAATGTCTTTCAGATATAAATCTAACAGTGGTATTGCTGGATCAAAGGGTATGCACAGTTCTATAGTCCTTTGGGCATAGTTCCAAATTGCTCTCTAGAATGGTTAGATCTTTTCACAACTTCACCAACAGTGGATTAGTATTCTGGATTTCCCACATCCCTTCCAATATCCGATATTTTCCATTTTTGCTATATTGGCCACTCTGACAGGTGTGAGGTAATATCTCAGAGTTGTTTTAATTTGCATTTCTCTGATCAATCATGATCGGGAGCATTTTTTTCATATGATTATAGATAGCTTATATTTCTTTGCGTGAAAACTGCCTATTCATATCCTTTAACCATTTATCAATTGGGGAATGACTTGTATTTTTACAAATTTGACTCAGTTCTCTACATAATTGAGAAATGAGGCCTTTATCAGAGATATTTGTTTCAAAAATTCTTTCTCAGTTTTCTGTTTCCCTTGTAATCTCATTACATTAGTTTTGTTTGTGAAAAAACATTAAATAATCAAAATGATGCATTTTACACTTTGTTTTGCTCTCTATATCTTCTTTGGTCTTAAATTCTTCCTCTAACCATAAATCTGACAATGATTCCATGTTCTCTTAATTTGCTTTTGGTATCAACCTTTATGTGTAAATAATATATGCATTTTGAGCTTATTTTAGTATACAGTATGAGATGTTGGTCTATAACTAGTTTCTGCCATATTGTTTTCCAGTTTTCCCAGCAGTTTTTGTCAAATAAAGAGTTTTTTGTCCCAAAAGCTTGGGTCTTTGGGTTTATCACATACTAGATTTTAAAAGGCAAAAATAGAGGAAAAATCAGCATAACTGATTGAAAAAATCTGAAAATGTGTGATATACAGTACTGGTTGACAGTGCAGTATTTTGCAAAGGGATGGGTTAAGGGGTATTTTCCCCACATCTCTTCTTTTGAAGCATGCTTGTTCTTTATAATTTTGTTGCATTACCTTTTGAATTCTTTTGGTCATTGTTCTTTCCATTTACATTGTTCTAGTTGTATATATTGTTTTCTTGGCTCTGCTTCAATCTGTATCATTTCCTATATATCTTTTATTCTCTATATTCATCACATTCACTGATTCATATAGCACTGTAATATTCCATTATATTCATATACCACAATTTGTTTAGTCATTCCCAAAATTATAGGTATCTACTTTGTTTTAAATTCTTTGTAAGGGGGGCAGCTAGATGGAGCAGTGGATAAAGCACCGGCCCTGGATTCAGGAATACCTGAGTTCAAATCCAGCCTCAGACACTTAACACTTACTAGCTGTGTGACCCTGGGCAAGTCACTTAACCCCAATTGCCTCACAAAAACAAAAAACAAAAACAAAAACAAAAAAAATTCTTTGTAAGGATTTTCTTCTTATCAATGACCTCTTTGGGGTATAAGCCCAGTAATCGATCTTCCTCTTTAAAGGATATAGGCATTTAAGTTACTTTGTTTATGTAATTCTAAACTGTTTTCCAGAATCAATGTACTGATTCACAGCTATGTCCACAATGTTCTAGTGCATCTATCTTCACATAATCCCTTCAACATGACTATTGCTATCTTTTGACATCTTTGCCATTTTGCAGAGTACAAGGTAAAATTTCAGGTTAGTTTTTACTTGCATTTTTCTTATTATTAATTAATCCTTTCATATGGCTAATAGCATGTAATTCTTTTTGTTTGTTTGTTTTTTGTTGTTATTGTTTTGCAGGGCAATGAGGGTTAAGTGACTTACCCAAGGTCATATAGCTAGTATTAAATGAGTAAGGCTGGATTTGAACTCAGGTCCTCCTGAATCCAGGGCCACTGCTTTATCCACTGTGCCATCTAGCAGCCACCAAATTCCTCTCACACCTCAATTATTGTATTTAATCTTTTTTTTCTTTTCCTTTTTCTTTTTTTTGTGGGGCAATGAGGGTTAAGTGACTTGCCCAGGGTCACACAGATAGTAAGTATCAAGTGTTAGAGGGTGGATTTGAACTCAGGTATTCCTGAATCCAGGGCTGGTGCTTTATCCACTGCTCCACCTAACTGCCCCCCTAATGATATGTAATTCTTTTGAGAATTATTTGTATCCTTTGATTTATATATATATATATGAATGGCTTTTGAATATGTAAATGAATATATATATACACATATATAGATATATGCAATTAATATATCCCATCGTTGGTCAGCCATTTTCACTCATGTCTGACTGTGAGCCCATTTAGGGCTTTCTTGGCACAGATGCTACAACAGTTTGTCATTTACTTCATCTTATTTCACAGATGAAGAAACTGAGGCAAACAGGGTTAAGTGACTTGTCAAGGGTCACACAGCTAGTACATGCTGAGGCCAGATTTGAACTCAGGAACATGAGTATTCCTGACTCCAGGCCAGGCATTCTATCCATTACCCCACCTAGTTGCATATCTATATGCACATCTGTATATGCATGTGTGTATATATCTACATATTATGTATATGTGTCTGTATGTATGCAAGGGTGACAATATACACACGTGTGTGTATGAATGTATCTATACATACATGCATTTGTACATGTTAATTGTTTATAGATTTTAGATATCAAACCTTTTATCCACAGAATATAGAGTTACGTGTTTATATGTATATATGTTATTTTTTGTGTGTGGATACCAAAAGTTAAAGAAATTTTTTCCATTCGACCATTCCATTCTCATCCTAAGTACATTCATATTGTTTGTGCAGAAGCTTTACAATTTCATGTGATCAAATTTATCTATTTTATCTTTTGTAATTGCCTCTGTCCCTTGTTTTGTTAATAATCCTTCTCCTACCCAAAGATGTGAATAGTATATCTATTCCTCTTGTAATATTTCTGGTTTCTATTCCAATAAATTTGTAGAAATAATAGTAGCTAGCATTTATGCAGCACTTTTAAGTTTTACAAAGAGCTTTATATATATTATCTCATTTGATCCTCACAATAATCTTGTGAAGTAATTGCTTTCATTAGCCTCATTTTACAGATTTGGCAACTGAGACTGAGAAAAGTAAAGTGACTTCGTCAGTGTTATACAGATCATAAGTGACTGAGGCATGGTTGGGAACTCAAGTATTCGTAACTCTAAAAACCCAGATCTCTAGCCATTGCACCACCTCACTGTCTCAAATTCTAGAATCCTTTAATGCCTAACATCCCCATTTCTTCATGAGAATAAAACTGTTCTATACCTGATATTGTTCATGTTTTAGATGCCTTTTCCATTAAACTATAACTCCTTGCTACAGAAAATCCTTAGATTAGAACCAAAAATAGAAATGTCTTTAGAGTAACTATGAGAATGGGAAGGCTTCCCTTATTAGTTAAACCTGGGCAAACTATGAGGGTAGGTTAAGGGCAGGAATAGCAGCAGCAGATCCTATAGTAGCCTCATCACAGCAGAGCCCTTTTAGCCACTGTGCTAAATTTGTATTAAATTTGCAGGGGTGTTTTGTGGAAATGTCCTTGTTAAAAGTAAAATGTTCAACAAATGTGAGCAATTATTATGTTCTGAGAGAAATGTCATAGGAGAGATATCATAGGTGGGAGCATAGATGGGGAGCAGGGATTCATATTTGAGGTTATTTAATGTCTCTTTCTGTAGAGCAGCTATTGCAACTGACCAATAATTTTAAATGGAAAGAATTTGCAGAAAATCCATTATGTTGTTAGAGTTGTCTTTTTTAAGTGATACTTAATTGATTATCTTGTTTTCTGTGGCATCAAGTATTTGGAACATTAACTCATTATTTAAAGGACAAAGTGTCACTTTGACTAAACTAGTTTATACAAACAAAGCACACTTGATAATGTTCAGCTGTTGAAGAAATAAAGAAGCTTTGCTGAACAGCATGCTTTTTCATATACTTGGGGAGAATCTTCAATCTCTCCTGTAGTTTAAAAGCCTGTTAGCCTTTATCAAACATTGAATGTTGTTTTTCTCTATTTAAGATAACAATCAAAATGAAAATTTTGATAAATTTTAAGAAAAATTGCATCAGCATTGCTCTATTCCTTTTAATTTTAGCTTTCAATACTCAGTACTTCATCCATTCCTACCATTTCCTAACTCACCCAGACATTGGAATTGAAGAACTTACAAGAAGATGAAATTCTCCTTTGACATTTGCCCTCATTCAATGATATACAGCAATAATGATATTCCTATGGAATTTTAAGGTTTTCAACATCCTTTCCTCACAATGCCCATATGACCTAGGAAATACAAATACTAACCCCACTTCACATTTGAGGATACTGGCTCTCTGACCATTTAAGCAACTTGTCTGTCAAAATCTAAAGTGGATTAAACCATGGTATTCTAAGTCAAGTATTCTGTCCACAATTCCTTGCTACACTTCAGAAAAACCAAATTCACTCATTAAACAACCTTAGTACATATAACTTTTTTTAATGGCAATTGAAGCAACATATACAAGATCATACTCCTATCTCTGCTCAAATATTCAATTAACTTGTGGCTTCTAAAAACTAAATCAAGCCTAATGAAGAAAGGACATAGGAGACTAGAGGTAGGTCTGAGAGAGATATGAAAGATGGACTTCATATTCTCTGTTGATTCAGAGAGAAGAATAAAAAGAAGGGAAGGGTAACTGCCACAAGGAGTGAAATTGTAGATCAAAATATTAAATAGCTTACTAACAGTTTTATAGCCCTCAAAAACTGAAGTAAGATTATCCATTTAGTAGTGAGTTCCCAGGACAGAAAGTCCTCAAGTAGAATGCTCATTTATTCAAGATGCGGGCTCCAGTGCCTGGAATGCACTTCCTCCTCACATTATTCAAAGTTCAGCTCAAACTTTGCATTGTAAATAAGTTATTATTTTTTCCTGGTCCCCTGCACCACAGTTTCTAGTGTCTGCCACTTCTTTCTACCCAAATTGCATTGAATTCATTTCGTATATATTGTTTCTCCCAATAAAATGTAAATTCAATGAAAAGAAGACTTAAAAAAATCTCCAGTGCCTAGCATACTGTCATAATAAATGCTTATTGATTGTATGATGATATAGAATTGATTCCTTCATGAAATCACAGAATTACAGAATTTCTCATTTGGCTTAAGCTAATTTTTTTGGTAGGGCTATGAGGGTTAAGTGACTTACCCAATGACACACAGCTAGTAAGTGTCAAGTGTCTGAGGCCAGATTTGAACTCAGGTCCTTCTGAATCCAGGCCAGTGGTTTATCCACTGCCCCACCCAGCTTCCCCAGAATTTCTCATTTGGAAAATGAACATTGACTTGGACACACACCTAAAAGAGAACTCTCTCAACAAAGTATCAACAAGTTGTTGCCTGGACTTTACTTGAAGTCCAATGAAAGTGAACCCACTATCTCCTCTAACCTTTCCTGGATGTGAGGTTGGATTAGATGACCTCTAAAATTTACCAAAACTCTGAAAATATATAATTCTATGGCTAACCTATCACCACAGTCTAGTAAGAAATGTGCTGACCTTGCATTCAAAAAGCTAAGGTTCAAGTACTAATTATTCTACTATGTGATTTTAGGCAAATCACCCAATGTTTCTGATCTTCATTTGCCTAATTGTAAAATAATATTTCTACTCTTTTCCTTATCAAAGAGTAATTGCAAGGATGGATGGAATATATTAAAATTTCTTTGTAAGCTATAAAGTACAGTATAAATGAACACATTGAATCTCATCTATTTGGATGCTCTCCATCAACATAAATATCAATCCTTTCTTGCCTTCTTATCCTACATAAATCTTGTCCACATTTTTCCAAAGATACTCCATAGAGAATATACCCAATGTGCTAGAATCTTGCCTTTATTATCATTATCATCATCAAAACCTTGTGGGTTACTTTATGATCAGTGACAAACATAAGATATTTTTCAAAATATTCATGATTCTCCAAATTAATAATTAATAATAAATCGACTTTGAAGTCACTTCCTGTAAGTATACAATTAATTATATCATGATATTCACAGAATATAACTTCAATTTTATTAGGGTATACCTGATTACTTGTTCCCGCTCCTTTTTCCATGAGAATCTCCTCCACCTCCACCCTAAAAGTCTCCTTCCTCTCTCTTGATCCAAATTCATGATTATACTAATTTAGGTTTTATGGACAATAAATTCTATGAGATTTAGAAGGAGAAGCTGGGTGCAGAGTCGACTATACAGAAAGTCAGGGAAGAGTTAGGTCTTGAACTAGGCTTGAAGAATGGGTGATATCCAGAAAAGAAAAAAGAGTGGCAGGGCACTCCAGGCAAAGAGGATGCTGTATGATGAAGCCATAAAGAACGCTATAAGTAATAAGCTAATATGGGGAATAATGACAAGACTCTTCTGATTAGAATGATACAGAAGAAGTAGATATAAATTGGGACAGAGGATAGTAGCACCAGATTGGCTTGAAAACCAAGTCATGGAAAAATTTGGTGCAGTAAGTACATGGTAGGGAATCCCTATTGATTCATGTGTAAGAAGTGATGAAGAAATGTTGAAGAAAATTAGTCACCTTGCAGTATGTAAAATGGTTTGGGAAAGGGAAAAGCCTGGGGTCCAGGCTACTGCTATAATAAATATAGAATGTGACAGAGCCTAAAGAAAGGAATTCTTTCCTCTCCTTTTTTTTGTGTTAGCTTTCCTCCATGCCAGAAATGTATTTCCAACACATTGTTACCTTTCAGAATCCTTAGTTTTCCTCAGGACCCAGATCAAATAGTACCTTCTCCAAGAAGCCTTTCCTGGTCCTCTCAGCTATTAATGTCTTCCCCCTCCACTATCTTGTATCTGGTGTGTATATATATATATATATATATATGTGTGTGTGTGTGTGTATATGTATATGTGTATATATGTGTGTGTGTGTGTGTGTGTGTGTGTGTGTGTGTGTGTGTGTGTTTGCAGGCTTACTGCTCACAATAGAATATTCTTTGGGGTGGGGGGCGCAATGAGGGTTAAGTGACTTGCCCAGTGTCACATAGCTAGTAAATTTCAAGTGTCTAAGGCTGGATTTGAACTCAGGTCCTCCTGAATCCAGGGCCAGTGCTTTATCCACTATGCCACCTAGCTGCCCTCACAATAGAATATTCTTAAAGGAAGGGATTGCTATATTTTAATCTCTGTGTCTGAGCGTCTAGCACAGTTCCTGGCACATAGTAGCTATTTAACAAATTCTGGTTGATTGATCAATTAAATTAAAAAGGAAGTAACAAGTATGAGAGAAATTTTTATGAGCAGAAGAAAAAAAACCATAGCACTTGGCTATGGAAACAAAGGAAAGGAAACAAAGGAAAGGAAAATTAAGAGGAGACTTCAAGTTATTTAATCTGTGTAATGAAGAGAATCACATGACCTCTGACAAAGAGGTGTATGGGCCAAATTCAGTATGGGGAGAGTTAACTGGGTGGCTCACCATAATGTTGGGGTTCATAAAATAATGGGAGACCTCTAGGTCCAGAGTTTTCTCTCTTCCAAACTGCCTTTTCTTTAGTTAGTTCTCTCAGACTGACAAGAAAAGAGATTAACAGCCTCTTCATCACAAGCAAATCAGGTTTTATTAATAAGAACAAAATTTTCAACATAAGTGAAGTTAATAAAGCCAGGGCCAATGAAAAAGGGGATAGAGAAAGGGAAAAATACAACCCACTTCTCAGATGGTTAGAATCTAAATCTCTAGGGTAAAAAGGCCCCAAAGGTACCTCGAATAAGATCTGCTTCTTCAGCTACTCAGAACAGCTTGGCTCGAACAAAAACTGACTCAAACCCTAAACGTGCTTCCAGCTCAGCTGGCCTGAAGTGCCAGCCTCGTTTCAACAACACAAACTCACCACTAGTTCTATGGAAAATCAGCTGTGCAGTCTCTCCTAGTCCGGTCTGAAGGTCAACCACCACCAGCTCCTCTCTCTCTCTCTCCCTTTCTGTCCCCCTTCCTGCCTCTCCCACAGGAAGGGAGGTTCTTAGCCATGCTGAGTCTCCAATTGGTTCAAGTTAACCCCTGGGCTGTCCCCATTATAATTTGGCCAGGCCCATGTGGGCGTGGGGGAACTCCTAGGTGGGGCTTAGGTATTTTATCAGATACTTTGACTCAATAAATGTTCTTTGACAATTTGACAAATGATAAATCTGATCAGAGTTCCTTTTGTTTGTTCTATAATCTCTTCAAGTTCACACCCATCTTCTCTTAGACGTTTCAAGATTCCATCTTTTCAGTCTGACCATAATGAAGAAAAGATGGGGTCATGGAAACCCCAAATCACAATTAATTCCTCACAAAGGGGAAGGAAAGAGAATAAGCATTTATATATTGCCTACTATGTGCCAAGCATTTTGCTAAACACTTTACAAATATTTTCTTATTTTGATACTCACAACAACACTGAGAAGCAGGTTGAGTTATCTCAAGGAAAATGGAGGTTAAATGACTTTTCCAGTATCACATAGCTAGTAAATGCCTGAGGTTGAATGTGAACTTGGGTCATCCTGAATCCAGGCCAAGTACTCTTTCCACTCCCTCAAGACTGGAAAATTATAAGGGGAAATATTTTGATGATAGAGTAGATAAAATAATAAATTTGGTTTTGAAGATTTTGTGTTTGGCATGTTAGAACACCTGAATACAAAGATCTGTAAATTTTATTTCTCCCACGAGATTGTTGAAGCCTGGAAAACAATGATGGTATCTTATTCACTTCCCACAGTACCTTGTAGCACTTTGAAAAATGTCAGATTCCCAATATATACTTGTTAAATGGATCTGATATTAAATTGTTTCTCTCTATGAATATTGAGCCAGAGTCTTAGAGTATAAATTGCACCCTTGGAATGAGAAAAGCTTTCAGAGACTGCATAAAATTTATGTGTCACTAGGGTGGTCTCATTTCGAAAATGTGTGTTTCAATGGCCTAGATGAGTTAATGTCCTGCCCCACAAGGCCACAAGATCTCTACTCACTGTCAGAATTGGACCTCCTAAAAAGGACAGGACTAAAAAAACCGAGTGCATTTAATCAGTAAAGTATTAGATCCAGCTAGCAAGTTCATGCTTTAGAGAATTCAACAGGAATGCTATATACACAAGAGAAAAGTCTGTACTCATATAGGCTAAAAAAGTTATTTACATAGATATGAAACTTAAAAGACAAGGAAGGAGTTTGGGGAAGGGAGGAATGTTTGAGTTGAGAAAGTGATACAGAAGTTTCCAAGAGTAGTAACGAAACAGAGGTTTCCAGCAATAAGTAGCACAAATAACTCAAGAATAAGTAATTAAAACACATAAAAGGGGCAGCTAGGTGGCACAGTGGATAGAGCACCGGCCCTGGAGTCAGGAGTACCTGAGTTCAAATCCGGCCTCAGACACTTAACACGTACTAGCTGTGTGACCTTGGGAAAGTCACTTAACCCCAATTGCCTCACTTAAAAAAAAAAAAAGGGGAAAAAAAAAAACACATAAAAGGTGCAGTCTCCCAACTCAAAATTAACAGAATTTCCAAAGGACAAATGACTTCTCATGCCTGCTATGATTTCGACAACCACTTCTGCTGATTCTAATACAAACCTGAAATGAAAACTGTTATCACCTCAATCTGAAGTTCCTATTTGATTTCTTCCCTATGATATTCCAGGGTTTTGAAGCCTGTCAGATATTTTTAACCAATTAGAATATTGGGCAGTACTCATATCCAACATGCACATAGTAGATAGACTCCTATTTCACAAGTTTAATCTTTCTTTGATAATAAAATGTATCTTGATATTCATTATCATACATTTTTCTATATGATAAAAAACACCACTAATATTAAGTAATATGTGTTTTGCGTTTTCCCTTTTTCTTTCTTATTCTTTATCTTTTGTAAGTTACTAATCCTAGTGTGAAGGAAAGACAAGGAAAACATCATATAAATCTAGGCAGTTTTCTCTACAGGTAGTTGAACCAAAGGAGGCTCAATTCATAGATATGCTGGTTATATCTTCATGTTGGTTTTGTGGTTAGTATTTGACTAGAGTAGAACAAATAGGAAAATCAATGTGCCAGAGAAACTGATCCCAGCTGCCTCATGAGGCAGGGTATGAAAGGAATTACACAATATTTGTCTGTCCTCAGCCATCCAGGTCACCTAGGCACAAAAGAAAAGTAGAGGAGGGGTTTTTATCATATGTTGTTTCTGGATAACAAGAACATTTTTGTATCAAGTAATCTCCTTTTTCGGGCTTGTAGCATGTTATAGAGAAGTTAACAAAAATCCAGAGGACCCTGGGCAATTTATTTTGCTTTCCAATTGCTGACATAATTTTATGTATATACATATACATATACATATATAAATACGCATATATACATGAGAGAGTGGGCAAACAAAAAGTGGAGAGAGAGACAGAAAAAGAGAAAAAGACAGAGGGAGAGAGAGAATATGCCTTTTTATTATGTAAAATACCATAGGGAAAAATTGAGAAATATGAGACATGATACTTGACCTCAAAGAGATTATATTCTGGGTGGAAAGGCAAAGTAGCCATAGTTACCAAGATAACTAACAATACAGCTAAGTGACATAATTGATAGAGTTCTGGTCCTGGAATCAGGAAGACTAATTCAAATTTGATCTCAAAAACTTGCAAGTTGTATGGCCCTGGAAAATCATTTAGCCCTTGTTTGCCTCAGTTTCTTCATTTGTAAAATGGGGATAATAAAAGCACCTACCTATCTCCCTGGGTTGTTGTAAGGATAAAATAAAATAATCATTATAAGCATTTATTTCACATTGCCCTCTATTTTTTCATTGAATTGGATTTGCTTTACTGTGTCTTGTTTTCTCATAAGGTCACTAGCTTCCATTTGTTCAATCCTAATTCTTAGGTAGTTATTTTCATCAGCCAGTTTTTTAATCTCCTTTTCCATTTGGCTTTTCAAACTGTTGACTTTTTTCTCATGACTCTCCTGCATCACTCTCATTTTCCTTTCCATTCTTTCCTCCCTTTCTCTACATCTTCTTTTTATTTCTCCTACTTTCTCTTCAAAGTCCCTTTTGAGAGCTTCTATGGCCTGAGACTAGTTCATATTATCTTGGAAGCTTTGGATGTTGGAGCTTTGACCCTGTTATTATCTTCTTCTTCTGAGGTTGTATTGTGGTCCACCTTATCCCCAAAGAAGTTTTCCATGGTCTTCTGCTTTCTCTGCCTACTCATCCTGGCTTACTATTTCTTGGCTTTTAACTCCTTCTTAAAGTGTGGCGCTGCTTCCAGGGCACACTATTTGAGCTATAGCATGGCCTGGGGAGATGATTGGGCTTCTTCTCAGCCTGCCTGTCCTCACTTTCATTTGATTTTAAACTCTTCACTGGGGGTTGGGGGTCGGTGTGGGGCTGGGGCTGCTTCTCGGCTCCACTCCTGTTCCCAGTTTCAGAGCATCCCAGGTGTTTTGGTTTGGGGAGGGGGGCAGGTTTTGTTGTTGTTGTTGTTGTTTTTAGTGAGGCAATTGAGGTTAAGTGACTTGCCCAGGGTCACATAGCTAGTAAATGTTAAGTGTCTGAGGCCAGATTTGAACTCAGGTACTCCTGACTCCAGGGCCAGTGCACCACCTAACTGCCCCTGGGGAAGCAGGTTTTAATCTCACCTGGCCTGTTCTCAGGTCTGGAGATAACCTCAGGCCAACTTACTAAGCAACCAACCAGCAAAGCTTTCTGTGGTGTGGTTCTCAGCTTCTGATGAGCCTACTCCCCTGTTCCCCTCCCCCACCTGGGCCTTCAGGCATTCAGGATTTCTTCCTGGTTGCCTGCTGGGATGGGACAGTCAAATCCTTTCCCCCAGTCCACTGGTACCCCTGCACTTACCCCCCCAGGCCAGCCATTCAACCCGACCACACGCTCAGTTCCAGAAGATGCTGGTGCTACAGCCGATTCTGAGGCACTGGAGCAAATTCCTTAGGTAAGTATCTGGTATGTCGGCCAATTGTGGGGTTAGGCTTTATTCATGGCCCAGCATGGCCCCCCGCTATCTATCTATAGCTGGAGAAAACTCTCAGCCCCAAGGGTTCTTTTATTGCTGTTTTGGGGGTGATTGTATCAGGAGCTCTGTACATTTAATGTTTTTCCTCTGCCATCTTGACTCCACCCCTCATTGTAAAGCATTTAGCACAGAACCAGGCATATAGTAAACCCTACATGAATAGTGGTGGTTGCTGTTGGTTGTTGGTTGTTGGTTGATGCTTGGTGCTTAGTGCTTGGTGTTTGGTGCTTGGTGGATGGTGGTTGTGATTGTTATTACTATTCCTATCAAATGAATGGATCAGATAATTACCACAGGACCTCAAAGAAAGGACTGATTATTGTGATTCTTTTGTTGAAGTAGAACATTATTCTATCCTAGGATTGCTGAGGGAAAAATGAGTTGTCTATTTTGGTTGAAGTAGAAGAACCATGGGATTTAAAGTTGTATGCAATCCTAGAGGTTATTTTAGCCTAATCCCTTCATTTTACATATGAATAAACTGAAGCCCAAGGAGGTTATGTGATTTTCCCAACAGGAACAGCAAATAATAGAATCAGGATTAAGGCCTATCCCCAAATTCAATATTCTTGCTTTTACCCCATGTTGTCTAGAATGGAACACAGGGGCAGTTAGTTATGTGGCACAGTGGGCAAGAGCAATGGACCTGAACTCAAGAAGACTTGAATTCAAATTCCATCTCAGATACTACATGATCCTGGTCAATTCATTTGCCTTGTCCTCAGTTTCTTCATCTGGAAAATGAGGATAAGAATAGCACCTACCTCCCAGGGATGTTGTGATGATTAAATGAGATAGTATATGTAAAGAGCTCTACGAAACTTAAAGCCATATATAACTAGTAGTAGTAGTAAAATAGTGTAATGAGAATAACTTTGAAAATATAAGCAATGGGATGGCATTGGAGGCTCAGAAGAGTAACATGATAAAAATGAATGTGGGTACATATTCATTCCATGGTTGAGCTCATCAAAGCTTCAAACTTCAAGACATGTATACTTTGTCAGGTTGTATATACCATTCAAAATACATCAAAGGGAAGTCCAGAATATCAAATGATTGTAATTATTCACAAGATAGCATAGCCTTACAGTTGTGTTATATTCAGAGAAAAGAGAGCAAGATGCCTCAGGACAGTGTCTGCAAGATGGATTTTGTCTCCAGGTGTAGTCTACCTATAGATGTAACATTTTTAAGTGGAAATACCATTGAATTTGAAGACACAAGACTAAATCTCAGCCTAGAATAACCTTGGCCAAGTCCCTCTAATCTCTTTGTCCTTCACTTTGCCCATATATAAAATGAAGCGTTTAAACTACATGATCTTTCAGACTCTTTCTTGCTCTATATATTATGACTTTATAATTGGAAAAGATACCTCCCATGACATTTTCAAAAAATCAATCTCCACAAGTTTTGAGTTTACAGAGATCCAGTACTCCAATGTATAGGTGATCTTATTAACATGGATATTTCTCTCAATGATAGAAATCTCAACCCATCTTTAAATTTGCCACAGAGGTCTTTCTGTGGAGGATCCTGTGGAGGATCCTAACTTAAATGTTTCAAAGACTGAAGTGTTTTATGACTCAATATCATTGGAGACTATATTTGCTTTTATAATTGGGAGAGGGTTTTTTTTGTTTCAGGGAGAAACTTGGAGTCATTAAAAGATCTTTGGAATTTTCAGAGGTAATCAATCCAGTTTATAATGCATTCTTCAAATTTTTGATGATCACTTAGTCTTGCTGGAAGCTATGTTTTTGGTGTGCAGTGTGACTCCTTAGAGAGTGATTATTTGAAAGGGATTTGAAAAAAAAAAAAACTTCGCATTTTTTATTTAAACCATTTCCAACAACTAGGATTCAATATCGAAGACATTCACATTTAGACCAGCCTACACATAGAAATTTGTCAACAGAGTATATAGGGTATTCCCTGACTTTCAGAAAGGAAAAGGTTTCATTAATTTTTTATTCAGATATTGTACCAAGTCACTTGGAAATAATGCATGCATTTCACTAAGAGAAACTAAGGAGTTTAATCATATAATCAAGGAAACTGTCCTTAAGTCAATTGTCGAAACCCTGCAGATTATAACATTTATGCTGGTGCTAAAGCTAGATGGTAAAGCAAAACTTTGACGAGAATCTTCTCCTTGCTAGTCTTGCTGCAAGAAGGTCTCTCTCAAATTTTACTGTATCCAACTTATCTGTAGGTGATCAGAAATGATACTGCTATAGATGCCCAAAAGAGATGGGTCTGCAGTGGACTATTAGAGACTGGCCAGAAAAGCCTTTGAGGTTTTAAAATGATTATTTGTTCAACAAGAGGAGTCGGTCCAGCTGTAGTATCTCAAGACTTAAATAAACTGCTTCCATCTGTGAGATTTAAAATTGAATAGTAGATCATAAATCTCCCCTACTTACCCTTTCCCTTAATTTATCTCCCAGACTAGTAAATGGAAGAAGCTTTTGGTTTTCTAGATAGACCTTTTATTGTTATGGTAGTCACAAGGTGATGTTGATTGGAAGGATAGGAAAGTAGAAACACAATACAAATCGTCTTAAGTCTAAGCTTAGTCTACATTCCTTATAAAAAACTTACCAAAACCGAAGGCCACCTTTGGAGAGAGAGAGACCATCTGTGCAGCACAGTCAGGAGACCAGCAGAGCAGGAAAAAGCCCCACTTCCGTTCTCTCCTTGTCTTTTAAGCTCGCACCCCAGAAGTCGAGTCTGACGTGCACAGCAGGCGGACTTTTGGTCTCCTCCCCAAAAGGGTGGTCCTTCAAAAACTGGAGTCTTTCAGTTATCCTAACCGACTGTTAAAAAACTTTCATATTTTTTTTACCACACATCCAAACTCAGAAAAGGGTTCAAATCACAGAAAGCACTATTAAAACATTTTTTGAATTTTATTGACTGGCCAAATTAAAAAAAAAAAAGACTGGAGGAAGGAAATAGGGATCAGGAAGGGAAAAGGAAGAAAGAGAGGGAGAAAGGAACAAGGGATGAAGGGAGGGAAGAAGGAAAGGAGGACAAAGAATTGAATCAAATATTTATGAGGTCTTAAATGATAAGAACATATACCAGATGCTATTCTGCCAATGGATATTCTTTGCCCTTTATTAACCCTAAAGAAAATTGCTATAAATGTTGAAATTATAACAAGGTAGTATCTTGGTTTTATCCAGCCAATTTATATTTCTCTGAGTGAGGCCTAATAGGACTACAACTGAATAGGGTCCATGGTACAGAATGAACCTGTCCTTGCTAGAGACTAGGAACAGTTTGTACTAAAGCAATTCTCAAAAACTGAGTGGAAAAGTCAACAAGTAGGAAAGGACAAAAGTACAAAAGAGACAGTATAAAAGGCAAAGATAGGGTCAAATCCAAAATATAATATCAAAGACCAAGAGGAAGGATGACAAGAAGTAATGAAAGAATATCAGGCCGTGGAGTTCCATTCAGGGTAATAGAGGGACAGGCTAGACAACGAGCATGCATTGATTACCTACTATGTGCCAGATAATGTGCTAAGCACTTTACAAATGTTATATAATTTGATCCTCACAGCAACCCTAGGAGGCAGGGGCTATCATCCACCTTTTATGTATGAAGAAAACAAGGGAGACAGAGGTTAAGTAATTTCCCCAGTGTCAAATCCCTAGTAAGTACTTGAATCCAAATTTGAACTCAGGTCTTCTCAAACCCAGCAGTCTATCCACAGTACCACTAAGTTAATCATTGGCTCATGAGACTTATATGCCCATATCCTCCAGACTTACCCAAATATCTTTTGGCTAGAGAGCTTTTGATGTTGTCTGAATTAATATCCACAGAATCTGAAGGGTGGCTAACAAGAGGATTCCCTCCTCCATAACTGTGGTCATGTCACCTGTGTGATGATACCAGAGAAATGAGCTGTGAAAGCATCCTTTCAAAGATGAGTTGAAAATGAAATAGGAAATACCTGTCCTATAGGACTATTTGTCCCTTATCTTTTAGCCACACATCCCAAGGATTCCCCAAAGCCACAAATTAAAGAAAGCAACAATCCTCTAGTGAATATAGCTGCTAAACATAGTCTTCAGGACTTCTCACTAACATAACAGCGAAACAGCCTCATGAAAGGGCACTCCTGTAATAGTTCAAAGATGCTGCTAGCTGACAGGTGAGGAATGTTATTTGTAATATGGTGATACTGTGCCCTATGAGTTCTTTGGCGTTTTCTACCTTTTGAGTTTCCATAATTGACACTGTAGTGTTTTCCAAAGTAGTGCTAAAATAATAAGGCTCAGTCATGTCGAAGGCCTGTTTGACCCTTGTCAACGTGACAGAAGACATCATGCAGGTCTATACAATAACATCTTTGGAAATCTACCTGTTTGTGGCAAGCAGTGTACTTCCCAGACCTTTGACACCACCACAAATATTGAGAAAAGAAGAAAAACCAACAGCTCCTTCACTACCATTTTATTTCCAACCTGGACCTCTGCATCTCAGAAGGATTTATATTTCTACTACTCACAGCAATGAAAGCTCACACCATATCTAAAGCTCTCTATCCCTTGTCCTTGGGTCCCGTCAGCAATGATTACTGACAAAGGTTAAGTACAAAATGATAGACTGAAACAGTCACAGCTTTCTAGGCCTTCTGTTAATCAGTCCCTACCAATCAATTCTTTTCTTGCAAACTACCTGTCCAAAAAAATGCAAGAGCACTGACAGACCATGGTGACGAGTGTGTTCAGATGTGTATAAGGCCAGAGGGGGATTGATTAAGCACTTAGTCATTGGAGCCACCAATTTAGAAGACCATTTCAGTAGAGTGGAATCTCTGCAAGTAAACACACTATATCATCAATGGCTTCAGAAAAGCTGAGTATATTCCAAGGCTACAGTCTAGGTGATTGATTTTTTAAAAGGTATCAGGTCTCACTGAATGACCTCAAAGGACTCAGTTTCAGTGAGCTACAGCATAATTCCAATGATGGCCTGAATCCTGAAAATGGCTGAGAACCAGGGCAATCTACAATGAGAGCATTCACTTCTTAAGACACAGCTCATTATGTCTGACTTCATACTATGGGTTCCTCTTTGCAATACTGATCAATGCAGATCTGATAGCTTCTGATGTCTTTGTGTAAGCAAAAAATAAAGTTTATTTAAAATGCATAGAAGCCAAGGATGATATTTCTGAACATTACTATTTGAATTCAAATAGTTCAAGTGTTTCACTGGAAGTCTTTGTTTTTAAGATACTTTTAATTCTTTCAATCCCAATATTCATCTCTAAAATGACCCCTGTAGATGAATGGCATCAAAAGACATTTCAAGGGGGCAGCTAGGTGGTGCAGTGGATAAAGCACTGGCCCTGGATTCAGGAGGACCTGAGTTCAAATCTGACCTCAGACACTTGACACTTGCTAGCTGTGTGACCCTGAGCAAGTCACTTAACCCCCATTGCCCCACCAAAAAAAAAAAAAGACATTTCAAAAACATTTGCTAGAGAGATACACTTTTTGTTGTTGTTGTTGTTGTTGTTAGTTAGTTAGTTAGTTTGTTTGTTTGTTTTTCAGGCAATGAGGGTTAAGTGACTTGCCTAGGGTTACACAGCTAGTAAATGTCAAGTGTCTGAGGCCGGATTTGAGCTCAGGTCCTCCTAAATCCAGGGCCGGTGCTTTATCCACTGTACCACCTAGCTGCCCCCACTAAGAGATACACTTAAAACCAAGTACCCATTATTAATATTCAATACAAAAAGTTATGGTAACCATGATATTATCAGATGTCTGTTATCATCCAATACTATGTGAATTTTCATCATTTGCTTAAATTTTACTCAAATTTTATTTTCACTCAAAGCTATAATGTAACCAGTTACTTTAAAGCAACCTAGAAGTCTTCTAAACACAAACAACCATCCCATTTCCTGAAATGGCCTAGAAATTTATATAACTTTTAGGTTTCTTCCCTGCTTCTTACTGTCCAAATGATCAAATTTTGTATATGTCTCAGTTGTTTTTAAAGTTAAGTCCTTTTTTATATTACTACTATATCATCCTAATGTTCTACTCTCCTCTAGGAATGAAGGATTTTATGGTATTTTCTCCAACATACTTTCTTCAACACTTGGGATTAACACAGATTGCTTCAGACAACAGGCAGAGTTAAGAGGTACAAAAAAATGATTGTATTTATGTTTTTATTCTTCATGTACTGCCTCATGAGAGCTTGGGCAAAGAGAAGGTGCCCTATAAATATAATTTATTTTTAATAATTTATGTCAGAATTGTTTATGGTTTAAAAAGAAAGAAAAAGGAGAGAATCTGGGAGGAAGTATAAAAACCCCTGAGAAGGCCAACAAATGTAGATCCCTAATGGAATCAGATATATACAATCTAAATAAAAGGAGTCCTTCTTGTAATTCTTTTTATGATCAAGGAAAGACAATGGTAAATCATAGCAAGCACTGGACAATCCCCTCAAAACATTCCAGGTAAATTCCCATAATTCTTCCTCAGTAGGCAGGGTTTACAGGGAAGCTAGAACCTTTAGTTCTCTCTCCAGTGGGAGGAAAAAAGTAGTTTACCATAGGCTGCTAGGCAAATGCTGGGCATGATCTGTATGCCCACACTCTCCCTTCCCAGTTTTCACTGTATTGCCTGAGACTGATTTTAATAATCACAATATTCTGCTCATGGGGCCTTCACATAATAGGTGCTAAATAAAAATGAGCTGAATTGAATTAAATCTACTTTCCCCATAGCTATGTGCTTGCCCTTGCCCTGTTTCTTAAAATGCACTGAACTTTGACCTGTGGGTAGAGACAGCATATATTACAGCCAAAATGCAGAACCTGCCCATTTAGAGTCAGAGAAACACTTAGGGTTTATTCTAAACCCTAGAGAATGTTCATTCTGAATTCACAGAGAGAATAATGACTTCAGCTGCTTTTCTCTGCTTATAAAATGTCATCAGGATAAAGTTCTGCTTGCCTAAGTCTTCTAATACTTTGGTGGTGGGTTATGGGTTTGTTTGTTTGTTTGTTTGTTTTTAGTTCTGATAAAGCTCCAGTCATTTATAGTCCATTAGAAAAGCAGAGGAACATAGTAAAAGGTCATGTGATATAGGAGAAAAAGTGCTCTACCCTAAGTCAGTTGATTGGGTGTGAAATAGACACTCCCTAAGGGTGTGAATATAAATGTCAGTTAACCTTGCAGCCTCAATTTCCTCATCTGTGAAATGGGCATAATGTCACTTGTATTAATTTCCTCACAGGATCATTTGAGGACTAATTCCCCACTTACAAAATGAGGGTTTGTGTCACTTACTACAAAAAGTATCTGCATTACTGTGTATCAAAATTATCTAAGTTTTAGTCCTACAAATGGAAAGAATTATGTTTATGGTAATACACAAACCTGGTAGGTAATTAATTGTAGAGTCAGAGATGGAGTATCTGTCTACATGAGTAAGAGAGAGGAGGAGATGTTTGTCTGGAAGGAAGGAAATTTATTGGCCCATCATAGTAAGTAGGTGTTAAAAAACCAACATGAATTTTCTGGTTTTCATCCGACATTTTTTAAACCTTTAATTAGACTACTTGTTAGAAGAGTATCTAGTAGCACCTGAACTCAGGCAGACATATTTGATGGAATAAGCTCCACTAATGTACAAAATTGTTTTGGAAACTCTCTGAGAGGTTGGCAAGGCCATTACATAAAACAATATTTTCAAAGTGTTTAAATCCTTACTATCTCAATAATTCATTAGGAGGTATAACAAATGGACTACTGATAAATTTAACAGCTTGTTTATCTTCCTTTCTATCCTTCAAATTCTAGATCAAATTCAATGTCCAGGAAGTCTTCTTTGATTCCCTATTCATCCCCAAAGTCAAAAATGATCTCTCCCTCCTTATAAATCCTAAAGTACTTTGATCCTTTTTTCCTCTACTTTTCTATCCCATCTCCTATTAGAGGGTTTGGGGTGTGTGTGTGTGTGTGTGTGTGTATGTGTCTGTGAGGGGGGCATGTATGTGTGTATATGTGTCTGTGAGGGGGGCGTGTATGTGTGTATGTGTGTGTATATAATGATCTTAGGACAGCTAGATGGTACCATGGATTAGAGCACTGGGCCTGGAGTCAGGAAGACCCAAGTTCAAATTTGACCTCAGACACTAGTTTGTGACCTTGGGCAATTCACTTAACCCCGTTTGCCTCAGTTTCCTCATCTGTAAAATTAGCTTGAGAAGAAAATGGCAAATCATTCCAGTATCATTGCCAAGAAAACCCAAAGGAGTCACAGAGTCGGACATGACTGAAATTATCCTATCTGCTGTTGGAGTTTTCTTTAAAAACATTTTCAATTAGCCTACAGAAAGTGAATTTCTATCCCAATCCTTTCATTCAATTACAAAAGGCAGTTCTTTTATCCACCTATATAACAGTCTACATAAAAGTAAATATAAAAGAACAATATCAAGGCAGTAAATTGACCCAGGATCACTTCTATCTAAACTTCATTTAAAATGTTAAGAATGATATTATTATTATTAATAATAATAAAACACATTTATATGGAATGTTAGCATATATGGAGTGCTTTCTTCACAGCTCTCCTGTAAGATAAGCAATCAATTAATCAAAAGGAATTAATTTAATTTTTTTTTGCAGGGCAATGAGGGTTAAATGACTTGCCCAGGGTCACACAGCTAGTAAGTGTCAAGTGTCTGAGACTGCATTTGAACCCAGGTCCTCCTGAATTTAATGCCAATGTCTTAGCCACTGCACCACCTACCTGCCCCCTCAAAAGGAATTTATAAATCATTTATTATATGCTTGAAACTGTGCCCAGCAATGGCACAAATAAAAAGACAAATAAAAGAAAGCAACGATTTCTATTCTTAAGGAATTTATATTCTACTGTATTATTATTCTTATCTTCCAGATAAAGTAACTGGCAGGTTAAGAGACTTTCCCAGGGTCACAATTATAGTACATTTGAGACCAGAGGGTGTAAGGATAAAATGACTGGACTCTGAGACAGGAAACCTGGGTTCTAGGACCAACTTTGTGTTGTAGCCTGGGAATGCTGATAAAGGGCTTTGTACCTAATGATGCTGAAGCGCACAGCGGCCTATTAGTTCCCATAACCATTTAGGAAGAATCAAGATTTACTCTCATTGGTCCTAAAGCAATAGTGAAAAAAGCTAGCTCAAGGTGTGAGGAAAGAAATTCAAGAGTGGTATATCTGTGGAAATAAAGGAGAAGAAAATTTGTGTATAGGAGAAAGAAGGGGTGACTTAAAGTGAGCAGAGATTGACTTGAGGAAGGGAATGTCTCCAAGTTTGGAGCCCCAGAAATTTGAATGAGAAACTTGGGGAGAGCCAGAGGTTGAGTTGTGCTCAGAATCCTAGTTACATCTCCTTCCCACACTCCCTCATACGCCCCTTCATTGGCATGCAGCAACACCAATACTTAGGAGCTATAATGACAAAGTTGGGTCAGCTTCTGTGTTTTATGGGTGAGTTTCTTACCTCTTTATAGTCTCTGTGTAAGAAGAGAGTGTGTCCAGAAGCAAAGGGACTTTGACTTCATAGCATGAATGTGACTGAGAATGGGAAGCCCCTAAAACTACTCCATTAACCAGTTGTACGACCTCGGATAAGTCATTTAATTTATCCGTCCCTCTTTTTTCTTCATTTGTACAATGAGAGATTTGGACTAAATGGTTTCTAAATTTCTTCCAAGCTCAGCCTTGATTAGACCTTTCACTACACTGAATGAACCTAGGCCCCTTCTTGGAAATACAAATATAAAATTCAAATATAACCACATGCTTCCCTCACGACTAGCTAATATGGGAAATTTTCCATGACTACTCATGTATAACTTATTTTGAATTGATTGAGTTCTTGTGGATGGGGGGTGGGAATGGAGGGGGGAAGAGAAGTTGGAACACAAAGTTTTTTTTTTAAATTGATGTTAAAATTTTGTTTTTACATATATTTTGGAAAAGAAAATTCTATTCAGAATAAAAAAAGAAAAAACTCAAATATATTTGTGGAAATTCAAGCATACTATCATTTGCTCATAAACACTAACTGCTTTAATGAAGGAAGGCAAAATGCCTTATTTGAAAGAAGCAGATAATTAACCTTGACAGTTAAAATATACACAGGATTTCCAGTTAGTAAATTTGCTACTTCTGCAACCTTGCTTTGTACATTGACCAGTCTTCAGTCTAACTAAATCATAAATTTCAGATATTTGATCGTTATTTGGTTATGTTTAATATAATACAATCCTTTTTCAACAATAATAAAAATTAAAGTGGTAGAATATTTTCAGGAAAATAACAGAAAACATGACCTGCTTTTGGTGGTTTATACATTTGCCTGCCTAAAGATAGGGAACTGAACTAGACAATTTTATAAGGCCTCTGACAGCTATGTCTATCTTTTTCTAATGTTAGGCAACAAAGTGTCATAGTGGAGAGAGTCCTGGACTTGGATTCAGACTGCATTTGAATTCTCCATCAGCTGTAAGTCATTGGGATAACCCTTTGACCTCTCTCGATCTCACTTTCTTCATCTGTAAAAGAGGGAATAATAATAACATCTACCTTACATTGTTGTGAAGAAGATGAAATGAGAAACTACCATATAAAGGACTTTGAAACCTTAAAGTGCTATATAAACGTTAGCTATTAATAGTGTTTAGGAAGATGGGCTTTCATTCTTAATTTATATATGACAAAATAGAGGAAGTGATGGCAAATGGACTTCCTAAGGTGTTAGAAAGGATGTCTAGCTAAGCTAAAATGATTATTTAAGGCTTTTTAAATATCTGCATAATGACACAAACTACTGTACAAAGCACCAAGTTATACTTTATGTGAATATAAAGCATGATGTACATTTCTTCTCATGTCAAGGAAATTATATCAAGTAGGCAGCTTGCTCTGCTTTTTGATGGCTATTTAGACTTGGAATTTGCATCAATTACATGAGTTTGGGGGGAAGTCTGTTGTCCAGGCAAGGTAGAAAATACCATAAAGGGCTAATGGACTTGGTTATGAAATAATTGACCTTTGAATTTTCCAGGTCTTTCAAGTTCTCTTTGTGGGCCTTTCATATTGTAAAAATAAATGTATTTGAATGTAGGAAAAGCACATAATACTACTACAAAGCTATCAAACCTAATGTTGAAAATTGTAAAGCAATCTGTGTCCCCAAATGAAGCAAAATGTGAAATATCTGTAATGTATGAGTCTTGATATTGAACTCATTTCATTAGACTTACCATGTAAACAGCTACAATTTGAAACTAGAAGATATCTGTAGATTTATTTGTTCTTGACACTTTTACATGAATTCTAGTAAGTGGACATACTTTGCAGTAAGAGGCATGCTGTCAAATGTTTACCAAAATTGTATTCATGGCTCACTTTTCAGTTTAGTACACATATTTAAACATTTTTCTAAAGTCTAGGCAATCAACAGAATAATAAAGCAAGCCTTAATTTAAAGGATTTAGCAATTTTTGAGGTATAAGTTCTCACATTGAAATTTTAACACTAAACTCTCTATAACTGCTATGACCTGGCTCCAGAACACCTCTAGCTCCATCCATCTTATTATCTGTCACCATCTTCATTGAACTCTTCTTTCATATGAATGAGCTTTGTAACCTGTTGGCTTGCTAGTTTCTGATCCTACTCTATTCCAATGACCTTAATTTCTATTTTACTTGTTACCCACCAGCACTATACCTTGGAGCTCATTCTCACTTAGAACTCCTCTACTTCCATGTGGTCAGAATCTGAAAGTCCCCTCTGACCTCTTACTCTTTCTTGTTGAATATGCTTTAAACCCTTAGTGTGTCCTGCAGTTCCTCATCTTTTCCTTATTCTTTCATCCAAGAGTGGCTTACCTGAGCTGGAATGTCTCAGGTTTGGTGTGCATTACTGCCAGTTGAAAACCATCCAAACTATGGGGAGGAAAGAGAGTGGATCAAGGATTAACATGTGGTCTGAAAGGGAGTATGTCTTGAGAGGAATAGGAAGAAAGATGTTAACTCTAGGAGCTTTGGAAGAGTAAGTTGAATTGGGAAGGCTTTCAGTGAATGTGAACAGAAAAGGGAAATGGGGAAGGGCATTTCTTAAGTGCCTACCATATGCCAAACATTGTGCTAAATGTTTTATTTTTATATATTATCTCATTTGAGGAGAGGAAGAGGGAGTCAGAGAGGCCCAACACAAGGGTGGAGATGGCAAATTCTCTCTATGGATAGATTCCTAATGTGAAAGACCATATGGAGGTAGGGTGGTGACCTCAATCCTAATTATACGCTCTTATTCAGCTATTAGGCTCCTATATATTCAGCCTTCCTTAGTAACATCATACGTATCATTTGTGACAGTTATTCTCTAGCTGTTTAGAATTGGTGGAAGGATAGCATTATAACCCTTCCTTCCCCTACTCTGTTCCAGTTAAAATAGGTGAAACTCAATGGATCATGTTGACTGAACTGAGGAGGCTGTTACTAACAAGAGAGGACACTCATGGTTCAAAACTGACTTTTCTGTTGGAAAAGGTAAAACCTTAAACTTACTATCTTCTACAGGACATGGAATATACAAAGTATTATACATATCCAACACGGTTCCCTCCAACCCTTAGAGGCTAGACTCAAGCAGACCTAGTTCCTGACCTAGAAAGATACCTGGTATTTGATGATCTGATTAGAATAGAAATAGCAGAAAGTCACAAAAGATAATCTTCTGAGAGATCTGGCCTTTAAAGAAAAACAAGCAGCCTTTATGTCAGCATGGAGAAGACAGCAATGAAATGTTGTTAAGATATGATTTGTCTGAATCCAGGTGTTTTTAAGTCCTAGGCTGTATTATAAAGAGATTGAGGGTGTAGAGGTGGGGAAAGGTGACCTATGGCACAGGATGTGTAGGTCTGTAAATGGCAAGTCATTGGCATAATATTCATGAAAATATAATAACAGCTAACATTTGTATAGATTAACAATTTTTTTTTAGTGAGGCAATTGGGGTTAAGTGACTTGCCCAGGGTCACACAGCTAGTAAGTGTTAAGTGTCTGAGGCTGGATTTGAACTCAGGTACTCCTGACTCCAGGGCCGGTGCTCTATCCACTGCGCCACCTAGCCGCCCCTAGATTAACAATTTAAAAAGCACTTTATGAGGATTATTTCATTTGATTCTCAGAGCCCTTCCTATGAAGTAGTTGGTGCGTTATTCATTCCAATTTACTGATGAGAAAACTGGTATTCAGAGAAATGTAATGATTTCTTTACCCAAGGTGCCAGAACTAGGATTAGAAACAGCTCAGATTTGAACACAAGAGGTATGCTGACTTCAAAACATACACTCATCCCACTATGCCACAGCTTATTTTTAAACACCAAAGGATTTTTTATCTATTCCATAAATTATTGTGACCAAGAAGAGCAACAAAAATATCTCCAGAGTACTAGGAACACAATCTTTGGAGAAATCATGAAAATACATAGAGAACTTAGGGGAAATTTTATATTTCTAAATGCTTACATGAATAAAAAAGAGAAAGAAGAGATCTATGAATTCAGCATGCAAGTAAAAAAAGCTAGAAAAAGAACAAATTTTAAATCCCCAATTAAATACTAAATCAGAAATCCTGAAAATCAAAGGAGAAATTAATAAAATTGAAAGCAAGAAAACTACAGAATTCATCAATAAAACTAAGAGCTGGTTTTATGAAAAAAAAACCAACAACAAAATAGATAAACTTGTGGTTAATTTGATTTTAAAAAAAGAAAGAAAACCAAACTACCAGTACCAAAAATGAAAGGGGCAAATTCACCACCAATGAAGTGGAAATTAAAGCAATAATTAAGAGGTACTTTCCCCAACTGTATGCTAATAAATTTGGCAATCTAAATAAAATGGATAAATATTTGCAAAAATACAAATTGCCCAGGTTAACTGAAGAGGAAATAAAATCCTTAAATAGACCCATTTTAGAAAAAGAAATTGAACAAGCCATCAATGAACTCCCTAAGAAAAAAACTCTAGGACCAGATGGGTTTACAAGTGAATTCTACCAAACAATTAAAGAACAATTAATTCCAATACTATACAAACTATTTGGAAAATAAGTGAAGGAGTTCTACCAAATTCTTTTTATAACACAAATATGGTGTTGATACCTAAACCAGGCAGAGCCAAAACAGAGAAAGAAAATTACTGACCAATTTCCCTAATGAATATTGATGCAAAAATCTTAAATAAGATATTAGCAAGGAGATTACAGCGAGTGATCACCAGGATAATACACTATGACCAGGTGGGATTTATACTAGGAATGCAAGGCTAGTCCAACATTAGAAAAACCATCAACATAATCAACCACATCAATAACAAAACTAACCAAAACCATATGATTATCTCAATAGATGCAGAGAAAGCATTTGACAAAACACAGCATCTATTTCTAATAAAAACACTAGAGAGCATAGGAATAGGTGGATCTTTCCTTAAAATAATGAGCAGTATCTATCTAAAGCCATCAGGAAGCATTATATGTAATAGAGATAAGTTAGAAGCATTCCCAGTAAGATCAGGGGTGAAACAGGGATGTCCATTATCACCTCTATTATTTAATATTGTATTAGAAATGTTAGCACTAGTAATAAGAGAAGGGTTGGGAAGAAGGAGGGAACAGCAAACATAAGTACATGGTAGCACACTTCAGAGATGGCCAGAAAGTGACATAGTGGACTTGCTCCAGGCAAGCATATAGTGAGAAATCTCACCTCTCAGACCCTGAAATCCCAGGGACAGGAGTCAAAATTCTAGTGGGAGGAGGAGGGGGAGGAGGAGGAGGAAAAGCAGTATGGTAAAACATTTTAAAAGTGGTCTACATTAACTGCCTCTATTACATTTATAAACATACAGTCTTTTATCCTGTTTGGATAAAATTTTCTCCTAGCTCTGTAGAAAAGAGTTTCTCTTAATCTTATTCATTGGGTTCATATGAATTTTTATACTTTGCCACTTTCAAATGTTATGTGCTCTAAGATGAACATTTGAATTTGACTTTATTCTAAACTTAACATTTAGTGATTCTATATAAATCATAGAATCATAAAATCTCAGAGCTGGAAGTCATCTAAGGTCATCTAATCCAGCTACTCCCAGAATCATTGTAACTCTCTATAGTATCCCTAGCAAGTACTCACCCAGACTCTGTTTAAACATCTCTGGTGGCTATAAATTCACCAGGTCAGAATGAAACCCTTTAGGTTTAGACAATTCAGTCTTAAGCTAAAAGCTACCACATGCTTATTTGCACACACTGGTCCTAGTATTGCCATCTGGGGCCAAGGAGTACATGTTTATTCCTTAGTTTATATGGCAATAAAGACATCAAAAATTTGCTTCTCAAATAATCACTTTTTTCTAAACTAAGGCACCTCACTTTATGTAGCTGATCCTCATCATCCCTGAACTCAAGTGCCCTCACCCTCTTAGTCCTTTTCTGAATATGCCTGGATTCTCAATGACTGTTTGAAAATGTAGCATCAAGAACTGAAAATAATGAGAATGAGAATCACAAAAATAACTAGAATTTTATAGCACTTTAAGAATTGAAAAGTGATTTATAAATATTATTTCATATAATCCTCACCATAATCCTGGGAGGTATGTGCTGCTGTTATCCTCATTTTACAGATAAGAAAATTGAGACAAATACAGGTTGGGTGTATGGGGCAGCTAGGTGTCACAGTGTATAGAATGCCAGGGCTGATGTCAGGGAGAGTCATCTTCCAGAGTCCAAATCCAGCCTCAGACATTTACTTGCTGTGTGACCCTAGGCAAATCACTGAACCCTGTTTGCCTTAGTTTCCTCATATGTAAAGTTAACTGGAGAATGAAATGGGAAACCAGTTTAGTATCTTTGCCAAGAAAACCCCAAATTGGGGTTACAAAAAATCCAACACGACTTAAAATGGCTAAACAATAACACCTGGGGTTAAGTGACTTGCCTGGGATCATGAAAATGGTGTCTAAAGCAGGATTTGTATTTGGGCCTTCAAAGTCAGGACTCTATCAACTGTTCCAATTAGTTGTGTATACAATATGCCAAATACTGTATGACTATAATAGAGGAAAGTAGTACCTCCCTCAATCCCTTGTTTAGCTCAATGAGCTGAGCCCACATTGATCTGAGTCCATAAACAGCAGGGCATAATGGACAGAGATCTGGCCTCAAAGTCAAGATGTTCTAAGATAAAGTCTTCCTCCTTTATCACATATGCTTCCATGAACTATAGTCTCCTGGTTCTACCAATAACTTCCTTGGTCTCCTTTGCTAGACTACTCCCTCCTTTGATAATTTTATTTATTCTTGTGGATTTGACCATTACTACTACACAGATAAATTCTATTCTTAAACAAAACCCTGATTTTCTAGCCTAATCTTTTTCTTTTCTATACAACTACTTATGCCAGATCCTTTGATCTGATATATTATCTCTTCTTTCCTGTTCTTTCTTCCATGATACTAGAAGACCATCATTCCTGATCCTACAATCAGAAAGCCATAGGAACACAGATTGAGGGAGAGGACAAACCTTAGAGGTCATTTAGTCTAACCCCTTTATTTTACAGATTGGGAAACAGAGCATCATAGAGGTTAAGGGATTTTCCAAAGGTAACTCTAAGTAACTGGGATTCAAACCAAGATCCAAATCTATTATGCTTTTATTATACCACACTAGTTGTATCTCTTTCTCTTTCCAAGTCCTGATTTGCAATTATTCATCTAGATCCCCATGAGGTGGGGGGAGGAATGATGGTCTGAGGATTGCCCATGTTTGAAGGTATCAGTCCTGACCTCACTAAAGATGACAGTGGGTTGAAATAGTATCCCCCTTCTTCTCCCTAATTCTCCCCTAAAACCTGCTGCAATCAATGCTTCCTTGGATATTTCCAAAGCTATGTAGCCTTCCCTCAAACACATCAAATCAAAGAACCTACTATTTTCAGTACTGCTTGGCCCAGCCTGAAAACTCTAAAATCTAAATATGCAGCCCTAATCTCTGTCAAACTACAGTATTTTGCTTTTGGGGGGTTTTGGGGTTTTTTGTTTGTTTGTTTTTAGTGAGGCAGTTGGGTTTAAGTGACTTGCCCAAGGTCACACGGCTAGGAAGTGTCAAGTGTCTGAGGCCGGATTTGAACTAAGGTCCTCCTGAATCCAGGGAAAGTGCTTCATCCATTGTGCCACCTAGCTGTCCCCCAAACTACAGTTTTACCAACTGTTTGCTGCACATCTCCATATAGATTTCCTGTTGTCATGAAAAATAAAATGTCTCTAAAACTTAATTGATCATGCCCACCCCCCAAAAAATCTGTCACTTCTCCAAATGTCCATAATTCTGTTAAGATCATTTCTATCCTTCATTTAACTCAGTGTGTAAATTTAAAACACTTGATTTGTCCCTATCACACACCCCATATCCCATCAGTTGTGAAATTATAATGCCACAACTCTAACACTGGCCCTGGCAAAAAAAAAAAAAAAAGCCTAATTGAGATTATTGTTGTTGTCATTTCAGTCATGAACAACTCTTCATGACACAGACCATATAGTCCTTGGTGTTTTCTTCCCAAAGATAACAGAGTGGTTTGCCATTTACTTTTCCAGTGTATTATGGCAAACAGAGGTTAAATGACTTGCTCAAGGTCACACTAAATATCTGAGGCCAGATTTGAATTCAGGTCTTCCTGACTTCAGACCCAACTCTCTATTCACTGAGCTACCTACATGAGATTGTATAGCATAAATTTGTCAGGAACTCAGTTCACATAGTCATATACTCTTCTCCAACATCTGAATAGGAAGAGAAGAGAGATGGTGGGGTAACCCAGGATTGGGATCTGGCATGGTCATTATTTTTTTTGCAGGGCAATGAGGGTTAAGTGACTTGCCCAGGGTCACATAGCTAGTAAGTGTCAAGTGTCAGGCTGGATTTGAACTCAGGTCCTCCTGAATCCAGGGTCAGTGCTTTATAAACTGTGCCACCTAGCTGACCATAGGTCATTATTTTTAATAAAACAAGGAAGCAAGGGATTCAAGAATAGGTAACAATATATGGAAAATCTAGGCAATCATATGATCAATACAATTAAAGGAGACCAGAACACAGATAATGAACTGGGGAAAAAGAGAAGTATATATTCAATGTGGATTATAATAAAGACAAAGAATAGATTTAGGAAGGGTGGAACTCAAAGAAAGGATAGGAGGTTATGATCTGAAAAAGGAGTTAAGATATTTAGATGATGAAATTGGAATTAGAATGATGATAATTTTGGTGAGGTGAAGATAGAGATCATATGTTTAGGAAGTAGGAGAACTAAGAGGCAAGGGAAAACAGTATATTCAAGGGGACAATGAAAATATATGTTGAAGTTTACAACTATGGGGAGAGGGCAGAAGTGGGGTGTTCAGAAAAGTACTCAGCTCCTTAATATATGAAAGGAAATGTTCTGGAAATTTATAAATGATTGTTTAAAAGGAATTGGACTGAATAATAATTTAAAAAATGAATGGAGCGAGCCTCAAAGGAAGAAAGGTCACTAAATGATGAGGGCAAAAGGACAGTCTACAATTCAGAGTGAATCTTGAGAAATATGCCTACTCTCTCTTCTCTTCTCCCAGTGTATCAGGAGGAATGGGAGAAAGAACTTTCAGTTCTGGAGGTGGTGATGGAGATGTCTAGCCTGAGGTGATGGATAGAGTATAGTGAAGGAGGAGTCCAGACAAGTCACTTAACCTGTCTTCCTTGGTTACCTCATCTGTAAAATGAGAATGACAAAAGTACTTACCCGGGAAAGGTTTTGTCAGGTAAAATGAGATAATATTTGTAAAACACTTTGCAAACCCTAAGGAACTATAAAAATGCTTGGTATTATTATTCAATTCTAGGGTCATGTGGTGACTGAACACAGAGTCATAGAAACAGAATTTTCAAATTGGCAAGGATGCTAGTTGCCATCTGGTTCAATCCATGTCCCACCCAAAATCCTACTCTGAGCTACTTTACCTTTCAGTCTCTGCCTGAAGACCTCCCATGAGAAGGAAGCCACCATCTGCCAAGGCAGCCCCCCCCCTACTTCTGGACAGCTCTATGCATTAAGAAATATTTAATAAGGGGCAGCTAGGTAGTGCAGTTGGTAGAACACCGGCCCTGGAGTCAGGGGTACCTGAGTTCAAATCTGGCCTCAGACACTTAACACTTACTAGCTGTGTGACCTTGGGCAAGTCACTTAACCCCAATTGCCTCACTAAAAAAAAAAGAAAGAAATATTTAATAACACCAAGCCTAGATTTGCCTTCTTTACTATATCTACTCATTGCTCCCAGTTCTTCCCCCGAGATGAAATGAAACAAGTTCATTTCCTCTTCCCTATGACAACCCTTCAAATACTTGAAAATGTCTTTAAAGTCCCCATAAGTATTCATTTCTCTACACTATCCATTCCCAGGTCCTTCATGTGGGATGTCCTCAAGGCCCTGCACCAACTTGGCAGCCCTCCTCTAGACACTCTCTAATTTAGCAATGCCCTCCTTAAAATGTGATATAGAGAACTGAGAACAATACTTCATATACAGTCTGATAGGGACAAAGTGTAGAAGATTTATCACATCCTTTGACTCTCTTAATCCAAGCCACATTTTTGTCCACCTTTTTGTTGTCATGTTGTATTGTGATTCTCATTCATCTAGCAGGCCAGTAAGATTTTGGCAATCACCAATGAGGTAAAGATCAAGGTGTGGGTAAAAATAAAAACTGAAAGGGAGTAGGGATAGGGAAGGTGTGTATTTTACCAAAATATATGGGAAAGGCAAAGAATTTGAAAGGAATTTTTTCTTTTAAAAAGAATATGGGGGGGGGCACCTAGGTGGTGCAGTGGATAAAGCACCAGCCCTGGATTCAAGAGGACCTCAGTTCAAATCCAGCCTCAGACATGATGGGTTTTTTTGTTTTGTTTTGTTTGTTTTTGTGAGGCAATTGGGGTTAAGTGACTTGCCCAGGGTCACACAGCTAGTAAGTATCAAGTGTCTGAGGCTGGATTTGAACTCAGGTCCTCCTGACTCCAGGGCCGGTGCTCTATCCACTGCACCACCTAGCTGCCTCCTTTTTTAAAATAAACTTTATTGATGTTTTCTGTTTCACATAGTATCCCACACTTGTCCCCCCCCACCTCCCCCAAGAGTCATCCCATAAAACAAATAATGATTTGTTTGGTTTTTAGAGAGTTTACAAAATCAGCATAACTGATTGATATAGATTGAGAAAGTCCAAAAACATGTGCATTGAGTGGGTAACATCTGTGAACCTCCCATTGCCACCAAATTGAGACTAGGGATCTGTTAAATATAGGATTATAACTAAATAACAATATAGAATGAAATGTTAAATTCTTAGAAAAGAGGAGTGGCATAGGGGGAGAGGCCCCAACCAAGGTAGAAGACCCCTATAGTTAGAAGGAAATGAAATGCCTGGGGAATAGGTACTCCAAGCAGGAAGGCACCATTCAATCACTATATGAAGAGCTGAATGGCATCATTTGCAAAATGTTTCATCTCGCATTTCATTTGAACTCATTCTCTTCCCTCAGGTCTTTTCTGTTCTGATTTAAAAGGCTAGTGGGACACATCAGGGTTGTAGAATGTGTGGATAGATGGCATAGCACGTGGCCTACAGTTTCTCTGTCCCCTTGACCCTAGCTCAGCATTCCTCCATGGTCTACTGGTCCATGATTTACAGAGTCTGGGTGAGGGCGTGGGATTTCGAAAATGGGACAGTGAAGGACAGAGAGCCCAGAGTATCGGTGTGCTTCTCATCACTGGTATTGCTAGCAAATCACCTAACTGGAAAAAAAAAAAACATCCTCACATGACTGGTTATATATTGGTAAATCAATCTGACTTTTTCAAAGAATGCCAAAATGTGACCACTGGGGATCTTCCCAGTAAGAAATTAACCAACTCTGTCCTTACAGCAGGAAGGCAATGAATAATGAGCAATGTCTTTACTTTTAATCTAAAACTATAAAACAGAATATATGACATGATAATTCAACAGGAAGAGGGTTAGTGCCTCTTCACAGGCTGGCAGCTCTTTAAATGAAGATGAGTCCTAAGAGAAAAGGCAAGGTTCTTACAGGTCACACAACAGGCTCTCTCTTTGCAAATATTCTTGGACATTAGTCAACTAGGGTTTTAAGGCAAGAAAAAAAAAATAACAAGATGGTGAATAGTCCAATAGGTCATCTGGGAAGAGGTCATTTATTCTCTGTTCTTATGTAAGTTTATAGCTATTCTTACCAATCACCATAATTTATTCTTACTGCTCTTCATATAGGAAATGCTATTCCCTCTCTCCACACCTTTGCCCTGCCTGTCTCAAAGACCTAGAATGCTCTCCACATAGCACATCTATGCAAGAGGCAAGACTTTAACCCAGCTCTCCCTTGCTCCAAGGTCTCTTGGCTCTCTTTCCACTGTCACATTTGTAGTAGATAAAAATGTTTATTGATTGATTGTTTAATATTGTTAGTGAAGGATAAACCTTGAGTTCTCCTCCTTGTACCTCAGTGCCCAGCCTTAGCCTAGCAAAGATTTCTGAAAACCAAGGCATTCCCCCTTCCCTTGTCCTTAGGTTGGACCTACCTCTCAGAGCAAAACTCCGTCCTAAGTTTGATCCTTACTAGGAATTGTTTCCTTCACTGTATTTGTATCACCAGCACAGTACTTGATACACAGCAGGCAATCAATAAGTACTTATTGATTGAATTATTAACTGATTCCAAGGTCCTAAAATAATAAATGAATATGTTCTTCTTCTCCCTCCATTATTTTTAAATTATTGTTCTTACATTAAAATTACACATTTTACCAATCCATTCGGTATGCCAGTGAAAGAAGTGAAATAAACCTTTCAATAGTACCAAGTTTAATAGATGTAAGTAAGTAGTTTTTGCCTTGCATGTCTCTTTTTATTTTAAAGCTCTCTTGACTGGATTTTTTGGTATGCCAAGAAAATATAATTATGCCAGCCCTCATTAAAAGCACAACATTACTGATTCATTATGCCTATATTTTAAGCTTTGGTTTGAAAATCCAAGTTTCGGGGTGGCTGGGTGGTGCAGTGGGTAAAGCACTGGCCCTAGATTCAGGAGGACCTGAGTTCAAATCTGACCTCAGACAATTGACACTTACTAGCTGTGTGACGTTGGGCAAATCATTGCCCTACAAAAAAATGTCAAAAAGTAAAATTTAAAAAATTCAAAGATAAAGATCCAAGTATTGGTTTTAGTCACCATTTTTTTTCAACTAATTGATGACTTCCCAAATCTGCCTTCTTTTGAAATCCTTGCTTTCATTTGGCCAAAGTGGTTAAAAAAATTAAAAGGTTCTATACCACATCTTGAATCCATATCCAAAGACGGCAGTAAAACTTTCTATTATCTGTATAAAATCAACAAGTACTTGTCACCAAGCCCCTCAACAGGGAGTTACCAACAATCGCTACAATCACACACATTTCTTCTCTTGAACCTTATTAAATGACCTCTCACACTCCTGAAAATATTGATAGACATATCCTTCATTTCTCCATGCCTGAATTCCTCCAGCTACTGAATTATAGATGCTATCTACCCAATTATTTTAAATTATTTTGTTATAATCAGAATACTCACATTTGCATGGTGTTGTGGATTTGGAGAGCACTTTCCTCAGTGCAATCCTACAGGCTGAGTATTACATGCACAATGATCTCCATTTGCAGCTGAGAAAATCAAGGCTCTGAGAGGTTAATTAACTTGTCCATGGTTTCATGATTCCATAGGTAGTAACTATGTGAACACAGAGTTCAAATTCAGATTTCTAACTCTGTTCACTAACTGTGTAGACCTAGTTGGACTTTTTGAAGAAATCTTAATGCAAGTTACATATTATATATAAGAGATCTTAACCATTGTTACTGGGAAAAGGTTATAGCTAAACTTTTCATGAGTAGCTTCAGCTGATGTCCTGTGATCAGAAGCCAGATTGCAAAGAACTGAAGTGAATAGATGACAAGCAAGTAAAGGCACTGGATACAGGCTAATCTTATAAATTTAGCTGTGAAAGGAAGGCAGATACAGGATGATAGCTTGAGGCAGTCAGTTCAATTGAATGCATTTTTAAAAGACCCAAGCATGTTTCTAGGCAGCAGGGAAGAAAGAGATTAAAGATAAGAGAGGCAGGAGATGATAGAAGGAACACAGTTCTACAGAAAAGGGCAGAAAAATGGACCAAAAGCATAGTTAGAAGGAGTATTGGGAAGGGGAAAGGTCCTGAATCCACAGTCACTCCACTGACTCAGACTATAGATGATGGGCTAAAATGGTGAGAATTTTTGAAGTTTGAAGTAGGGGAGAGAAGGAAACTCATGACAAGTGGTATCAACTTCTTCAGTAAAATAGAAAGCAAGGTCATCTTTTAAGTAAGCTGGTTCAGGTAATGCTGGGAGTTTGAGGAGATGGAACTTTTAAGACAGCTGCTGTGTGGAGGCCAATAGAGGAATAAAATAATGTTGTAAAGTGATAGTCTAGTGAAAGTCAAAAGTACGAAAGAGGAATAAAGGTATTGCTAAACATCAAGGATAATCTACTCAAGGTGAGATTACATGAATTTGTAGCATATTCATTGAGCAGTCTTGTGATTTACTTCACTAAAGTTCAGCAGCTTAGAATGGGAGTAAAAAAAGGTGGGTTGCAGAGAGTATCCCACATTCAGAGTTGGCAGTGTATGGAAAGAAGGACAAAGGACAAAATTGAAAAAATAAATGGCAATGTCTTTTTTAACATTTTAGGCATAGAGTCAAGACTAGAAAGTGAAACAAGAACAGGGTAAACCTGTCAGGGACTGGAAATCCCTGTAAGGAAGAAAAACAGTTTAATGAGAAGTGATGAAAGGAGGTAAACATATGCTGACCCATTCTCTTTGACCAGAGAGAAAAGGCCAGCAATCAAGAAGTTCACAAGGCTGAAGAGCCTTTAGGAAAAAATGACCTTCCCATGAGCAACAGAATGTGGATAGAGCAAGAGGAAGGATATAGGCTGAAGGGGAAAACAAGGAATTGATGGTTTCAAGGGGCACAATGGTAGAGGACAAAGGATTTAGGAAATGGGGAGTGTAAAGTTTTAATTGAATGAGGATGAAAATACGGGAGAATTAGAAGAAAGAGATTTGCAAATTGGTAGGCAGTACCTTTAAATGCTAGGAATGACTAGAGCAGGATATAGGAATTTACTAGCCATAGGATAGAGGTATTAATTAATCAATCAGTAAACATTTATTAAGTACCTACTATGTGATGAACACTGTGCTAAGTGCTGGGGATATAAAAGAGGCAAAAGACATTCCTGCTCTCAAGGAACTTACAATCCAATGGGGGAGACAACTTGCAAAGAAATACAAAGAAAGCTATATACAGAATAAAAAAGAAATAAATAGAAGGAAGGCGTTGAAATTAAAAGGGATTGGGGAAGGAGTCCAGTAAAAAGAAGTAATTTTAACTGGGACTTAAAAAAAAGTGAAAAAGGTTAGTAGGTGAAAGGGAAAAGGGAGAGTATTTCAGGCATGGGGGACAGCTAGATAACTCTCTGGGGTTCAGAAATGGAGTATCCTGTTCATGGAAGAGCCAGCAAGTCAGTGTCACTGGATCAAAGAATACACCTTGGAGAGTAAGATATAAGAAGACTGAAAAAGTAGGAGAGGACTAAGTTATAAAGGACTTTGAATGCTTAACAGAGCATTTTGTATTAGATCCTGAAGCAACTGGAATTTAAAGAGTAGGAGAACAACATGGTTGGACCTGAACATTAGGAAAATCATTTTAGTGGACAAATCAATGATGGAGTGGAGAAAGCCTTGAAGCAGGCAGACCCACCAGCAGGCTATTACAGTAGCCCCGATATAAAGTGATAAGGGCCTGAACTAGAGTGGTGGCAGTGTCAGAGAAGAAAAAGAGATATATTAGAAAGATGTTGCAAAGGGTAAATTGATAGGTTCTGGCAACAAGTTGACCATGGGGTAAAAGAGAGTGAGGAATCCAGTAGACTCCTTGGCTGTGAACCTCAGGGACAGGTTCTTTTTTTCTAGGATAGGGGAGATGAAGTCATGATTATAGGCAACAGGGAACAGACTAGAGATTGAACATAAGTAGGGATGACAGAAAGGGAAATATGTAGGAGGAGATAAGATGAAATAGGATCACATGAACAAGTATAGGAATTAGCCTTGTTAAAGAATAATGCCATTATTTTAAGATGGGTAAAATAGGAGATAGTGGCAGAAGGCAACTGAATGATAGGAAATGAGGAAGAGAGAGCTCACAGTGAATGGCCTCAATTTTTTTTTGTAAAATATGAGTCAGTTTTCTACTGAGAGAGTGATAGGATCAGGAGCTATATATTGTTCGAGTAGGGTTGAGAAGGTTCTGAAGAATCACTGTGGAGTGGGATAGTGAGTTGATAAGAGAGGTATGGTAGGCTTGCCTAGCAGCACTGAGAACACAGTTGTGAGGTTATGTAATATACATTTGGAATGGACCCAGTCAAAATGTGTAGGTAGAAAAGAGGCAAACGGTGGAAGTGATCTAAAGCTCAAGTTTGGTTGGCAATGCAATAAAGGGGGAGGGAGGAGATTCAAGAGAGGAAGACAGTGTAGACTGAATTGGTTCATGAAGAGGTCAAAATGGGCAAAAGAGTATAGAGTTGTTCTTACAGGAAATATGGGCTGGGGGAGAAATGAGGGTTTAAAGGGTTAGAAGGAATACTGTGAATAAAGAGTAGGGTTTTGTAAGGAAAAGCAAAAGGAGAAGTAAAAAACCAATAGATTTTTGTTTAGATAAACGAATTTCAGAATTCATGAACATGAAGGTAATACATTTGTGGGTAATAGCAAGAGAACTAGTGAAAGTACAAGCAGAATTAGAATGTCCAGGAAGGCTAAGTCATTCATGAGAAGCCAGGATTCAGTAATAGCTAATAGATGGAAGAAGTGGGAAGGAAAAAAGATTTAAGATTGGAAATTTGTTGTCCATGGAACAAGCATTCCAGAGGATACAGTGAAAGGGCTGGATGATATTTGATTGAAACTTTGGTGTGACCCATCAGATTGGCTAATATGACAAAAAATGGAAAATAATGTTGGAGAAGTTGTGGAAAAATCGGAACACTAATGCATTATTGGTGGAGCTGTGACTGATCCAACCATTCTGGAGAGCAATTTGGAATTATGCCCAAAGGGCTATAAGCTGTGCATACCCTTTGACCCAGAAATACCACTATTAGGTGTTTTTCCCAAATAGATCATGGAAAAGGGAAAAGACCCACATGTTCAAAAATATTTATAGCTGCTCTTTTTGTGGTAGCAAAGAACTGGAATTTGAGGGGATGCCCATCAATTGGGGAATGGCTGAACAAGTTGTGGTATATGAATGTAATGGAATACTATTGTGCTGTAAGAAATGATGAACAGGAGGATTTCAGAGAAACCTGGAAGGACTTACATGAACTGATGCTGAGTGAGATGAGCAGGAGAATATTGTACACAGTATCAACAACACTGTGTGTTGATCAACTGTGATAGACAGCAATACAATGGTCCAAGATCTTTCCAAAGGACTAATGATGGAAAATACTCTGCAAATCCAGAAAAAAACAAACTGTGGTATCTAGATGAAGATTGAACCATACTATTTCTATTTTTTTGTTTTCTGAAGTTTTCCCCTTTTGCTCTGATTCTTCTTTCACAGCATGACTAATGCAGAAATATGTTTAATGTGATTGTACATATATAACCTATTTCAGATTGCTTGTTGTCTTGGGGAGGAGGAAAGGAGAAAAAATTTGAAACTAGAAATCTTATAAAAACCAATGTGGAAAACTATACATGTAACTAGAAAATAATAAAATACTTATATGATTAAAAACAAACTTTGGTGTGAGAGGGTTGGAGTGGATGAAAATGAAGAATAGGGTGATAGGAGTATGAAATGGAGTTTTGATGATGATCTTTAAGAGTTCAGATTCACTGGGCTGTGAAGGATATGGCCACATGTAAAAATGTTCATCATTGAGTAGAGGACCCAACTACCCTTCTCCACATAAGTCTGAGATCAGGCTGGCTGGAGGCAAGTACAATATAAGATAGGAGGCACAGGGTCAGATGGTCACATGGGAGGCCCTGCTTCACAAAGTCTTCTATTCAAAGACTAGAAATTAGACAGGGAAAAGGTGTAGCTAGAGCTGGAAGATAAATTCTCTCTCAAACATATTTATTTTACACTGATAGTAGGTCATCCAAGTAAAAATATCGAGCAAATGGGAGGTAATGAACATATGATCTGAAAAAGAGGCAGTTAGACAAAAAAAAGCAAAGTTAGAATTGTTTACAGTCAGACAGTAGAAGCAAAGGCCACATTCAGTATTATTATTATTTAATAATCTATAGTAAAATCCAATAAATTGTATGCATGTACATTAACATCTGACTAATATTCACAGTGTCTACAACAGCTACGATTATACTATTTTATTAATTAGCAATATATATTTTCCAGGTGTCTTGTGGTTAACAATTATAACACCCATGTGAGATAAATCACTTTAATTCTCTCTTACAGAACAGGAAACACTCAAAAGAAAGGATGCCACTTTTCCAAAGTCCTACAACCAAACAAGATTAGATCAAGTAGTCATGGCCCAAATTCTTTACTTAATAACCTTGGACCTTTTTAACTATCGCTTTTTAATCAATTTGATCCTGCTCCATAACAGAAGCATCCAGTATATTCCCATATCAAACAAATATTTTCTATCAATTTTTTGAACATTTTCCAAATGATTCAAGTCGGCATAGTTGGCTCCAATAAACAGAATGATTCAGCAATGTTTGCACAACCTAGGTTAAAAGATTTTTTAAATCAGCAAAATATATAAAGATACTCATCAATTAAGCACTAAACCTGTTCTTCAGGTGTTGTAGATCAATAAAATGACAAATATAAAACTTAACCTTAGAAAGGTATTATTGCCTTCATGGTAATTAAGCCCAGGAAGATTCCAATTTTTTCTCATCATAGAGTTGGGATATTTTGCTCAAAAATTCCTCAGATTTTGTTTCCTTTTTCATTTCTCTGACTCACAGAAAGAAAGAAAGAAAGAAAGAAAGAAAGAAAGAAAGAAAGAAAGAAAGAAAGAAAGAAAGAAGGAAAGAGAAAGAAAAGAAAGAGAAAGAAAGAAAGAAAGGGAAAGAAAGGAAAGATAAAAGAGAGAAAGAAAAAAGAAAGAGAGAGGAAGAGAGAGAAAAAATGTCTTGTCTTTAAAAAACCTTTCTTGTTAGGCACATACTATTCCGATGAGTGTATTGGCTTATCAGAGTGGGATTTTCAACAACTGGAAGAGTTTCTCTGTGGTGAGGGGATTAACTAAGTAACTCTTCAAAGTCCCTAATGCCTCAGAGAGTTTGATTCCATTATTTGATTGTTACTTAATACCATGCTTTCCTATTTCTTTGTTCAGGTTCCCAGAAATATTCTGATGCATGTAAAACAAATAAATGCTTTGTCTCTGTTGTTTCAGAGAAGTGAGGAAATGACATAGCCAGTCAGCTCTCCAAGTTAGCATGTGCACTGTGATAAGACATGAATAGAAGATGACCTAAATGCTGTTTTGGAAAAGGAGTCAAAGAAAAGTCACATCTTTGAGATGACATAGCACTTCTTTTGTTATTGTTGTTCAGTTGTTTCAGCTATGTCCAACTCTTCCTGGCCCTATTTGGGGTTTTCTTGGCAAAGATACTGGAATTGCTTGTCATTTCCTTCTCCAAATCATTAAACAGATGTGGAAACTGAGGCAAACATGACTAAGTGACTTGCTCAGGGTCACACAGCTAGTAAGGGTCTGGGGCCAGATTTGAACTCAGGAAAATGAGTCTTCTTGACTCTAAGCCCAGCAATCTACCCACTATGCCAGGAAAAGAAAACAATGATAATAAAAAATACTTTACTCAACTTTACACTAGATCATCATGATAAGAAATAAACAGTCTTTTCATTGATGAAAAATTGCGACTGTTATTACCTGGACTTCAACTTCTATTAAGAAACTCAATTCCAAACCAAACCTCTACAGATTTTGTACTGAAATGACACTTGGCTCACCTTTAAAAAAGGTTAACAAATGTGCTGATATTAAAGAAAGACAAAGTATAGTGAAGTATGCCAATTCAGTTTTAATTTGATAATTCTATTCCCATCACCTTACCTTTGCATAGACTGGCCCTCTTGCCTGAAATGCACTCTCTCCTCGATTCCTACCTCCTAGAACCCTTGGCTTTAATCAAAGGGTAGCTCAAGTGTAGCCTGCTAGACTAGATCTATCTTGATTTCCCTAGTTAGTTCCCCCACCTCAAAATGATATGTAGATATTATATTGTCTATGTACATACTCCCCCATCCACCCAAGAGTATGTAAACTCCTTGAGAGATACTTGCTCTTTTGTTTTGGTTTGGTTTGATTTTCATCTTTGCATTTCCATGAACTTATATAGTAACTGACATATGGTAGGTATCTAAATAAATGTTGCATGAATGACTGAAGAGTCATTGTTAGTTATTGGGGATTCAAAACAAAACTAAAAACTGACCTAAAGGAGTTAAAGTTCTACTTGGGATAGATTTAGGGGCAGAAAATGTTGACAAATAAATATAATTTGAGTAAAGATATGGCACTAATAAATACAAGAATCCATGGATAAGAATCCTGGATGATGAATGAGCAAATTAGACTTGTTTAGGACCCAACTCCACAGAGTATTCATTCCATGACTATGCTCTTAGATAATTCATCCATTATCTATAGCACACCCTCATCTGATTCACACCCTCACTGCACTCACACAATCCTGTTACACACCCAGTCATGCACTGAAGTGACTCAAACATGCAGTCAAATGTTACCTAGCCTCCCACTTTCACACATGTCACAGGCTCATATCTTTTGAGTTACTTCACACACTGGTACTTGCTCTCAACTTCAGAGGCCTGGCCAAGGCAAGGGAAAGAATGGAGGAGAATTAGGGACAAAAAGAGAGCAATCCAGTCTGATTATTCTCAAATAAAGGCCAAGCAATCTCTAGCAAGAAATCCTTTCTGACTTCAACACAAGTCTGGAAGGCAGAACACTAAGAAAGTAACAGAACTGCTAGATTTTCGCTATCTAGAGTTCCAGAATCTACACTATAACCCCAAGAAAAAGAAAGTAGTCTAGCTCTGGAGTCCCCAGCAGCCTATAGACTCTAGGTCTCAGGCAAGAAGACAGAGAGTAGGCAGCCACTCCCCTTCTAGAGGCTGAGTCAGAGAAGAGAAGAAACTAGAACTTACATTGAGCCATTAAGCTATCATCCCTCCACTAACTCACACTCATACTTTCCTTCAACTTATGAGACCTAGCCTGTACTAGGGTTAGGAGGACTACTTTTCTCTTGGAAAATAATTATTTCAAGATAATACAATTACAATCTCCCTGGCCTAATTTCTTTTCATATGTATTCTGTTGTAGGATTTGTGGAGTAAAATGCCAGAATTTCAGGTTTAAAATTATGAAGATTCAAATTCAAATTCTACTTGTGACACTTTCTAGCTATGTGACCCTGAACAAATCACTTAATTAACCTATCTGTGCCTCAGACTAATACCCTAGTACTTATTAATTAAATAACAGATAAGTTGCAATCTGATTTGGTGTGACACTCCCTAAAATGACAAAATCATAGTTAATTTATGAATTCCTATATTTCTTCTCTCCTTTGTATGGTTGATATCATAACATTGCCTTAAGAACTTGCAAATTTTACAGAGTTCTTTAAGTTTTATTGCTATTTTGGCAATAGTTACTTCTTTCATATAGATTAGTAAATAAGACTTACTATCTGTGTGACCCTGGGCAAGTCACTGTTTGCCTCAGTTTCCTCATTCTTAAAATGAACTGGAGAAGGAAATAATAGACCACTCCAGTATCTTTGCCAAGAAAACCCCAAATGGAGTCACAAAGAGTTGGATACAACTGAAATGACTGAAGAAGGATAAAATTGTCAAGTATGGGGGAAAGATATATGCAGTTATTTCTGGTTTGGAATCTAGTTCTAGTTCCAGTTCAGGGATAGTTGAGCACTGAAATTTTCCCTTGTTTCCCATTTTCTCCATGAATATGATGTCCCAATGGTAGACATTAAAGGCAATATGGGGAACATCTAGTGAGTGCAAAGGGAAAGAAGCAGAGATGGAATATCCCATGAAAAGAATAACAAATAAATACGCCAGTGTAGTAGGATTGTAGATTGCATAGATAAGATTGCCAAGGCTAGAAAGTCTTTAAAGATTAAGCAGAGAAGATATATTTGATCTTGAGGTAATGGTACGTTCCTGGAATTTATGTGGTAGAGAAGTGATGTAGTAAGGTCTACACTTTCCAAAATCATTTTGGCAGGTGCATGTAGGGTGAAGTGGACAAGGAAGTGGTAGTTGTCTTCCATAAGATTCCACAAAAATGTCAAGATTATAAGAAACAGGAGGTTAAGTCAAAACATAAGTCTTGTCATAGAAAGGAATAAACATGAGGTTTACACGAGATGTGATAATTAAGAAATGTATCCCTTCTATCATTTTTGAGTTAATCTCTATCAATAAAAGAAAAGATTATCTAGATTATTGATCCAACTACACACAGAATTGCTAAATTCATCAAATTAAGTTCCTTTATTTTGTTCACATTGGTGGAGAGTAGTGAAAGAGAAAATAAACTAATAGGAGATCTCATTCCACTTTTGACATTTATTAGTCAGATGACCTTGAACAAGTCATTTGATGACTTTTAAAACTTCAGGATTCTTATTTGTAAAATGAAGATGATGCTATTTGTCCTGACTACCTTATAGAGTTATTGTGAGGACAAAATCAATACAAGTACATTGCATGCTGCTTAATAAATTATTGTTTTGCAGCAAATAATAATGAAGAAGAAAGAACTTTGAAATTTTTAGTAAAATGCCACACAGATATAAAATAAATTATTTCTTCCTGTGTCCATCTCACATAATAATGTTAAACCTGCCAAAATATTAGTAAAACAGTAGTTACAAATCATTAGAAGGTATCAAGATAATTCTTGAGAAACTGAGTATAGGATTGAAGAATATAAGGCAAATAATCATAGGATTGGGATCTGGACAGTACCTATGACATAATCCAGCCCAACTTGTCATTATATAGAAATAAAAACTGAGGTCAAGAGAAATTAGATGACTTTTCTCCCAAGATCACACAATAAGTAGCACAAGTAATATTCATGCTAGGGTCCTCTGACCCCAAATCCACAGTTCTTTTCATTAATCCTCATTATTTTAAAAGATGTCTCTTAGGAAACTTAATGACTAAGAGAATTTTTAAAATTGATGGGTGTATGGTCAGGCCTACATGCACGACAAAGGAGGGACTGTATTCTCTAAAGTGATACTCGAAAAACAGAAGGGAAAGGGGATCAGAGAAAAGGCATCCTGGAAAGATGAAAGATAAATTGGACACAGTTCCCTATGCCACCTCAAATAAACAAAAAAGGTGATCCAATTATAGCAAAAGAAGCAATGAAAAGAAAAAGTGAAATAATCCTCTTCCTTAAAAAGTAAATCAAAATCCCTTGAGAAATTTGTCAGTGTTCCCATAAATTCTATTGAGTCTTAAGACAATAATCCAACAACTTTCAGAAACACCAGAATTGTTCAGAAAAATAATCAAAACTACCTAAAAATATCAAAGAAATAAGTATGTAAATTAGATGTCTAAAGTAAGAAAATAAGTTTAACAAGAGACTAAAGATTTGAGACATGTTCTAAAACAAAATACAAAACTGGAGAGGTATGAACAAAACCAAAGACAACAGATCAGAGCTCTATAAATTTAGAATATTGAATTTGAAGATAGAATAAAAAGAGATAATATAACAATAATGAGAAGAGATAATATAACAATAATGAATTTTCCAAAAATTCACAAAATAATACTCAAATATTGGAAAGCAGAAACAGCAAATTAGAGTTCAATAGACTCCACAGAACACCAAGAAGAAACCCCAGATTTAATTCAACAGGAAACATTATAGTTAAACTTTAGAGTTGCAAGAAATAATAAATTTAAGAGGTAGCCAGATTTTAAATAAATAGATAGATAACATCCTAAGAAGAGCCAATCAGTATAGCACAGAATTACTTCTTGTTTATAATAAATCAAAGTTTTCAAATTTAATGATATTTTGGGGGCAGCTAGGTAGCACAGTGGATAAATCAATGGCCCTGGATTCAGAAGGATCTGAGTTCAAATCTAGCCTCAGACACTTGACACTTACTAACTGTGTGACCTTGGGCAAGTCACTTAGCCCACATTGTCCTGCCCAAAAAATGAACAAACAAACAAGCAAAAATAAATGCAACAATATTTAACCTATATCAGTTTGCTTGATGTCTTGGGGAGGAGGGAGGGAGAAAAATTTGAAACTAGAAATCTTAGGAAAACAAATTTTGAAAACTATCTCTACGTGTTACTAGAAAATAATAAAATACTTTTATGATAAAAAAGTTAATGTTATTTCAAAGAGCAAAAATGAGCTAGCCACCCCTAAAATAATATATACTTTAAGGCTGAGTCTAAACAACAAAGGCAATACTTAGGACATTTGACTTATGACAGTCAGTCATTCCCTTCTTCAAAACAACCCAAAGTAATCTGTATAATTAACATACATATTGTTTAAAGAGAAGTAAGTTAAATTTCTAAAGAAAGCAATAAGCATTTTTAAAATGAAATATGTTTTTCATATGAGTAAATACAGGGAAGTTCTTGAGTGTGGGTTAAAGCAGTCTTTTGTGTGTGTGTGTTTTTTAATTGTCTTTGGACAGCTAGGTGGTACAGTGGATAGAGCATTGGCCCAGATGTTGGGAAGATCTGAGTTCAAATCTGACATCAAATGCTGGATAGCTGTGTGACCCTGGACAAGTCAACCCCAAATGCCTGTTAAAAAACAAACAAACACCTGGGGCCATCTCCAGTTGTCCTGATATATATCTTGCCACTGAACGCAGATGACTCTGGAGGAGAGAGTAAGGCTGGTGGACTCTGAACTGCTCTGCCTCACTTAAATCCAATTCACTGCAAGTCAGATAACATCTCAATGTCATGGTCCTCTTCCAGAAAGAAGAAAAACAATAATTGTCTCTTTTTTTTTTAATTGCATTTTGCCTGAGAGAAACTGAGAAACCAAGGGAAAAAAATCAATGAACTAAAGATTTAAGGAGCAAAAAATATCAATGGAAAAAGTCAAAAGTAGATTAAGAAGAGAAACTGAATTAAAATAACAGGGACAAGAAAAAGTTTCATTCCTTCCTTAGTAAATCAATATCATTATTGTTCAGATGATATGGAGAAATTCCTCTCAGATGGAAAGAGAGAAGAGTAGGACTAACACATCAAGGGAAGGGAGATGATTAATCAAGATTAATCAGGACTTTAAAAGAGAGGCAAATGAGAGACTTTTAATTTCTTCCCCAGTCTTTTTGGTGGTAGGAGAGTAGGAATATATGAGGTGGCAGACAGGAGAGTAATGAGTTGTTATTGGTTCCCATCAGAAGAAAAGGATGGCACCTTCCTAAAGTGATCCCACAAAAACATAAAGAATAAGGAAAGGAAATTGTAATAAAGTATTAGGAAGCTTGGTCACTACAGAAAAATATGTTTTCAAGCTAGGTACCTATTCCTCAATACTAATTTCAACTTTATGGAGAAAAGTGGTTGGGAATCTAGGGGTACATGGCTGAGGCAGGGCTGAATCACATGAATTTAAAAGATATAATCATTTTGGAAAAGTGAAAGAACAGGCCTGGGAATCCTAGCTTCCCGTTATAAATAATTTACTACCAAATCCTGCTTCTTTGAGAATTCACATTCTGAGGAATACGATGGGAGTATCCTAGAAGTAGAAAGATTAAGAAAAAAGTACAATTAAAACATTCTTAAAAAGGGGTAATACAACTTAATGTCACTGAAATTAAAAGAATGAATAAAGTAGGGATGGAGGGAAGAGGCAGGCAAGTAGGATTTAGTACTGTACTTTTATCTGAGCTAGAAAACAGAAGTGTAAAACAAATTAGAAAAGAGAGGAGAGGAGAGAGAAGAGACGAGAAAGAAGAGAGGAGAGAAGGGGGAAAATAGCAATAAAGGTAACCTCAACAACTTGAAGTGAGGTAGGAAAATTACAAATAATGTAATACAGATAGGCAGCTAGGTGCAGTGGATAGAGCACTGGCCCTGAAGTCAGTAGGACCTGACACTTGATACTTAATAGCTGTGTGACCCTAAGCAAGTAACTTAACCCCAATTGCCTCACTAAAAATATTATTATTATTATTATTAATAATAATAATGTAATGCAGGGCAGGAGATCGTATGAGTAGGATGAAATTACTCCAAGCCAAACAAACTACAGATTCTAAGTACTGATTAAAGGAAATGGAAATGTGTATACATATATAGTTATTTGTATATATGTATATAGACACAGACACATATATTGTAAGTATGCATGTGTGTATGCAAGTATAGTAATGGTTTTTGTTATTGTTGGGTTTGGGGGGGGGATTGTTTTGTTTTGGTGTTAATTTTTGTTTGTTTTGGTTTTTGTTTTTTTTGTGGGGCAATGAGGGTTAAGTGACTTGCCCAGAGTCACACAGCTATTAAGTATCAAGTGTCCGAGACCACATTTGAACTCAGTTCCTCCTGAATCCAGGGTTGTTGCTTTATCCACTGTGCCACCTGGCTGCCCTATAGAAATGTTTAATGGAAAAAAAATACAAACCAAAATTACTGCTATAGTTGTAAAAGAATTAGACTTCCCAATTTAAAAAAAAAAGAGACTATGGAGGACAATTTTTTTTTTTAGTTCAACATTTTGCTACATATAAAAATGTTTATAAACTCTAAGGACCTAGACTGAATAAAATAATGTGGGTGGAACAGAATTTCTTATTCTTGATGGAATGCTATAAAAGTTCCAATCAGGATTTTAAATAAGCCAAAAATAAAAGCTGATAATGTCAAGAGACAAAGAAAAGACATTATGCTCCAAGACAAAGTAGATAATAAAAATGCATTAGTTAGTGTATATATGTATATTCACTAGGGCATCTAGGTGGCATAGTGGTTAGAGGAAGACCTATGTTCAAGAAGACTCATCTTCCTGAGTTCAATCCAGCCTTAGATACTTACTAGCTTTGTGACCCTTGACAAATCACTGTTTACCTTTGTTTCTTCATCTGTAAAAGGAGCTGGAGAAGGAAATGGCAAATCACTCTGATATCTTTCCCAAGAAAACCCTAATGGGGTCATGAAGAGTCAGATACAACTGAAACAACTGAATCACAATTACAACAAATGTGTATACACATGGATATATGTGTGTGTGTGTGTTTGTATGTGTGCATACATACATACATGCAATATCAAAGTTCTTAAAAGAAAGCTAGGCAGATTTCAAAAAAGTCATCATTGAAAATGGGACACGAAAATAGTGGGAAGTTTTAGTATTCTCTTTTCAAAGTAGAATAAAGCTAATGGAAATATGTTTTAAAGAAAAGAAGGGGAAATGTAGACTTAAGTTGTTGAAAAAAAATAGATTTGACTAACTTTTTGCAATTTTTTAATGAGAATATTAAAGAATACAATTGTTTCTCAGCATCCTACAAAACCTTTACCTAAATTGCTCATGTGCTAGGAAAAAAGAAATCATAAACAACTGTAAAAAGGCATAAATAATAAACAACCTTTACATAACATAATTTTTTTTCTTTGTTACAATGGAGAGTTCAATCTGGAATGGGGAGAGGATTTCCAAAAATGTAATGGGAATGATAGGGAGGGAGAGAGCAAGAGAGAGTAAAAGAAGAAGAAAGAAGCGGAGACAGAGAAGCATTTTATTTTTTTTAAGGGAAAATAATCTGAAACAAAGTAGAAGATAGGAAACGTATCTGGAGGGGGATATAGAGCTTCATAGTCTCTTTTTCACATTGCCTTTTTTACTTTATGTGAAATTTCATGTCTCAGGTTTTTTGCATAGTACTTTAGAAGGAAGGCGCAATAATAAATAATTCAATGGTTTCTATAGATAAGGATCAAATTGAGAATAAGGAAATAAGAGGTTCATAGGTAAAGAAATTAAAAGAAGCAGATATACTACGTTCAACTAAGTTTGGCCATGGGTGGAAACTGAAATGAAATTTGATGAAATGAAGATGCATTTAAACCAATAGCACTGACAGCATTTGCTCAGTTTTTCCTTATTGAAAAACCACAAATGGCAATCCAACCTTTTCTTGAAGACCTCCGGAGAACTCATTACTTCCTGAGGCAATCTATTCCACATTGAATACCACTGATTTTAGGAAGTTTTCCAGCATTTTGAGTTGGAATCTGTGTCTATGAACTTTCTATCCATTAGACGAAGGTCTTCCCTCTGGGTCTAAGAACAAGTCTGATCCATTTACTATATGACAGCCCTTCCAATACTTGAAAACAACTATCATATCTCCCTTAATCCTTCTCACTAGGCTCAACATCCCATGTTCCTTCAATAATCCCAGACCTTTCAGTACAATAGTAATTATGAATATAATTCAGAAAGGTTATGGCAGAACAAGTTGAATGAATGGAGAAAAAAACACCTTAGGATTGTCTTGAAGTACAAATTTCTGAAGCTTTTATGACCTGATGTAACCAATGTTATTCTCAATAGCCTATCATTTTAGGTTTTATTTTTAGATATTCTTTTATGTTAGAAATAAGCACTTGGAAAGAGCCTCAAAAACAAGCTCTTTTCTTAGGGATGCACTTAAGTTATACCTAGAACACAGTAACTTTAATCCCTTCCTATCTTCCTGTCTTAAAAGTGTTGTGAAATCAGTGGTTTGATTTGTAAATGTCCAAACTCAAAATATCCAAAAAAGAACTCAGTACTCCCCCTCAAAACAAACAACAATAACACACAGGTTTGTCATCTTGGTGTCATCCTTTATTCCTCACTTTTCCTGTCACATCCATTGCAAAATCTTTTCATTTTTGCTTCCACAACATTTCTCATATCAAATCCTTTCTCATTATTCACACAGTCCTTTATCACTTCTCACTGGATCTATAGTAATATTCTCCTAATTGGTTTCCCTATTTAAAATCTTTTACCACTGTAGTCAATCCTCTACACTGTAGCTAAAGTGACTTTGCCTAAAGCACAGATCTGAACATTTCATTCCCCTAGTCCCTAAGGGATCTCTTTCACTTCTAGAATAACATATAAAGTCATCTATTTGACTTTTAAAGTTCTTCACTAGCTGGCCCCAAACAATCTTTCTAGGTCCATTATTATTCTTCCTGCATTCTTTGATCTAGCCAAATTGGCTTTCCATATCTTCCTTTCACATTGTTCTCTATTCCTCATCTCCATGCCTTTATACAGACCACTATCTCTGAAATGTTCTACCTCTTTGCCTCTGCCTCACAGAATCTCTTAATTTCTTTAGAATGTTTCCAGAGTACCACTGCCTCTTCTGATCCTCCTCAAATCCCAGTGCCCTCATCAGATAGACAGACAGATAGATAGATGAATGGATGGAGAGATAGATAGATAGATTATAAATAGATTGATAAATAAGATTGGATAGATATATAGACAGATACAAAGAGATATTTTTCTTGCATTTATCTTATATCTGTATTTGTACATGTTTTCTCTTTTGGTAGAACTATGATGGAATATACTTAAGGACATTGTTTCATTTTTTTGTCTTTGTATCTCCTATATCTAACACATAGTAATAGATAATTGATCAATATTTGTTAATTTGTTGAGATTTAGAGTAGATATAGAGCCCATCTAGAAGATAAAAAGACCTAAGGTCAAGAACTGCCTAGGACATAGACTAGCTGGGTGACCCTTACAAAAACAATTAATCTCTCAATGCTTTGGGCAACTTTCTAAGACTTAGGTTAAAGATGAGGTGCCAAGCTACTTCAATAGAGAATGTTTTCATGCTGAGGGTCACTTACACCCAGGATATCACAAGCCCAGCTCCAAAAGGAGATATCAATATGCAACCAGTTTAACTAAAGTAATCAACAACCTAATTATATCACATATGAATGATGTTAAAAGCTACCTTCTTTTCTTTCTATTGGGAATTCATAAATTCTGAGAGCAAAATGTTACAGGTTATATGCACAGCAATGGCTATATCAGACTCTTTTATGTAACTTTTAGCAGTTTGATTCCTTTATTGAAGGAGGTACAGGGTAAAGACAGAAGACAGTGAAGCAATTAACATGCTAAAATAATAATTAAATTACAAAATACTTTAAAATAAATCAACTAACTCATCAAGTCAGCTAAACTATTAAAACTAATTTTGTTCCTACTTTTAAATTGGTACTCTTTCCTCTCCTGACTTGATGGAAGAACTTGTCCATGTAGAAATAATCCAGGAGATGTGAATCTCATTTATTTAGTAACAAGATCAGTTTGTGTATATGTGTGTGTGTTTATCAGTGAAAGATTACCACTTCATTCTACATCATGCATCAAGAAAATAGTTGGCCCTACTGATAAATCCTTCCTCAGAAACCAAAGTAAAAAGTAGAAATAACACAACTGTGTTTTGACATTGCAGAATAAGATTCTGTCAGTATGATATCACAACAATCAATTAAAAGTCAAAGGATACCATTCATAGAGTTTTTTCTACTTAATGTCAAACAACAGGTTTGATCTTGTTTTCTTGATTTGATTGATATTTTCAGACTGATTTAACTAGTAAGTTGAATGGACAAAACTAGTGTTCACTTATAGTTGAGAAATCATTATTTTTGCTTTATTTATCTACCTGGCCATTGCAAACAATTGGTTTGTGCATACCCTTTTTTTTTCACTGAACTGACTAGCAATTTGTTTGAAATAGTAATTAAATGTGTTTTTTGGCATGAGATATAACCCCCTTGAACAGAAAAAGCCATTTTTATTTCTCTACTCTACTGAAAATTTAACTTAAAATTCTGCTATAGACAAAATGGTACCAGAACCCAGCACAAGAGTGGTAAACTGTGTATGAGCTCAGCCTAATGAAAAGAAGTAATACAAGTGTAAACAAAACCAAAAGCTTCTAAAAATGAGCCATGCACACAATTCCCATGTGTGAAAATCCTAAGGCTCAATGTATAGAAATATATTTATGGCTTTGATACATTAGAATCACAAGCACCAACACACACTGTCAGAAATACAATTCAATCCAGGTGACCAAAATAAGCATTTTTTTCAGATTATCATATATCATAATCTATTTTAATAGTCATAAAATTAAGATCTAAGAAGGTAAAATGCATGTTATATCAATTGAATGTAAAAACATTTTTTAAAAGCTCAATGGAGGTATTTTTAAATAGATGAATCAGCAAGAGTCATTGTGCAGAACCTTCAAGGAAGAGTAAAGACCTCTATTTAGATCAAATATCACTCCATTTCCCTTTGTGTGAAATGAAAAGGTTGGAGTACATGATTATTGTAAAAGTTTTTCCTCTAGCATAACATCCATAGAATCAAAGTTGTATAGCAAAAAATTACGGGCATGAAGAATCTCCCATCTCATTTTACAGATGAAGCAACCAAGACTCAGAAACATGAAGTGACTGGCTACAATCAGAAAAGCAGCAAGCAGAAACTCACAAAGCCAGGATTCAAATCTGAGTTCTCAGGGTTAGAAATGCATGTAGAAGAAAAGATATAGGGGACAAGGACTGAAATATTACTGTATTTAAGTATCTGAAGGGGTATGTGGAGGAGAGATAAGACTCATTCTGTCTGTCTTCAAAAAGCAGGATGAGAAGCAATGGGTGGAAATTGTAAAGAAGCCAATTTAGGCTCAATATCCAGAAAAGGGGGGGAAAAACCTTCTTAATGTCCAAAAGTAGAATAGATTGCCTTAAGAGGTGGTGGCTTTCCTCTCCTTGGAGGTCCGGAGATAACTGTGGGTTAAGGTTATGAAAGTTGCGAGAAACGTAAATTATAATAAAGGCAAGGAAAGATACATGGGAGAAAGAGTGATTATGAACATTGGTACTGGCTAATTTGGAGCTTGAAGGCCAAGACTGAGGAATTTATATTTCTGTATAAGCAGGTTAAGGATATGGTCAAAGTAAGTAGTGATGAAAATAATAAAGTATATATTTTAGCCATAACTTGATACATCCTATGTGAGAATCCAATGTATTCTATTTTTTTCAACTATGTCTCTACTCTTCTGCATATCAACTGGATATCTACTAAGTGGAATTGATATTATATCTTAAAGTTATATAGTTATATAAATGAATCTGAATTAAGGGTTTTGTTTTAACCTATTCTGATTTTCAAGATTATTCTTTCTTTAAACTGTTTCAATATCTTTCATCTCATCCCTTATGTATTTTCAAGTTTTCAAACTATAGGAAATTTATATATACAGTTCATATATTATGTCATTTTGTAATGTGACCATCACCTTTTGCACCTTGCCTAGACACTGGGGAGGTTTATCTCATAACTTCAACATTTCGTTCTGCACGGCTAGGCTCAGTTATAAGGCTTAGTGGTAGCAGTCTTAAGTCTAATGATAGACATTTCCCAATTTCGTTGGTGGCTTCCAGAAATAGCAAAGATATGATGATAAAATCAAATTAACAGAGACCCTAACCCACTAAGAAGAGCAGGGGAAAACATACACACACCTGTATAAAGCAATGAGCCCTTAAAAGAAGTCCTTTAACCTTTCACATAGCTGACATTTCCTTCTCATGATCTAAGGAGTCTCTGACTTTCAGAAGCTTTACAGTGCCCTATTCTACTCTTCTTCAAAGCTGTAGGATACTTTAGTCTAATTTATTCCCCCTTAGACTTCTGTAGAAAAATTTCAAAGGCTGAAGCTGTCTAGAGAAAAAGGTAGCGATTCAAAATTCAATGATATTCTGAAGTTTGGGAAACTTTGGGCTTTAGGAATCCAGAAGGAAAGTATAATTAGTTAGGTTTCTCTAAAGAGAGGCTCATAAAAGAGGGCGTGAACAGGGAAACCTTTATCTCTAAGCCTTACAAAATATTCTTATGTGAGATATTACACATAAAAGAATAGGAAATATTTCATTTTCATTTGATATAACATGGCTTTAAGTGAAACCTTGTTTTTTTTTATTTTAAATGTATCGCTTTCATTTTATCATATCTATGTTTTCAGATTGTATGTTGTTTGGCACAGTATTTTCATTTATTTTTGTATTACCTGGCCTTCAAATCTAATGTCATAAATCAGAAAAAATACTAGGAAAATTAAGGCTAAAATTCCAAATTATGTGAGAAAATGCATGACTCAATTTAATAATAGTCCAAAAATCCCTTGCTTAGTAGTGTTATGGGCCTGAGTACATCATTTAAATGGCCCTGAGTACCCCAGAAGTTTTGTGGGGTAAATCAAAAGAACCTTCTCCTTGAGAAACTAAACCAAAGGACAGACACACCTAAAGAGATTAAATCCCACTAGATCTGCACTGAGCTAGCTCCAGGACCCCCACCCTTCATTCCAGTCTCCCCCACCCCTCGGGGAGATAAAATTAGATGTGGCTGCTGCCTTTGTGGCATGAGGACAGAGATGGCTTGAGAGATCCAGAGCTGCCCCTCACCCAACTTCCCCCAGCCACCCCCAGTGGGGAATGGTCCTCCCCCAATAAGGAAATACCCCCATCAGTCCTCTATAAAAGTATCTGCCTGTCTTCTGCTCAAGAAGATAGGTATCTCAGAGCCACTCCTCTATGCCATGCCTTCTCCCCATGAAAAGAAGTCCAAGAATTTCTCTCTTGGTTTCCTTTCCCAGCACCCTAAAGAAACTACTATTTTATTCTAGTTGGATTTGTGGGCAAGAGGGTATAATTCTTTAAAGAGGAATTCCTAAGAACCCCTATCCCAAACCCCCATTTATTTCCCCATAACAGTAGTATACTTATTTTGTTTATATAAGTAAAATGAAATGTAAAGCTGAGAAGTTTTATAGTAAACATAATTAATATAAACTACCAAACAGTAAACAACTCAGGTCCAATCACTCCTTTTCATTCAACAGTATGGTTCTTACGTAAATATTTTGGAAACTGAATTAATTCCATGCTTCAAAATACTCATCTTATCATTGGCTTAGAATGCAAATTGGCATGTCAAGGAAATACACACTAGTTACCATATTTCAAAAGGAAACAAAAAATTTAGCTGTCCTCAAGAATAAAGTCATCTTATTTCTTAGCATAAAACCTGTTTGAACTTTATAGTGAATTTGTTGTTTATAGGGAAGCTGGTGATTTACCTATCTGGAGAAATTCTCTAGGAATTCAGTGTCCATTCAATAAAGAAACAAAAGTTAGTTTGCATGGAAAAAATAAGGAGCTACCATAGAGCTGTAAATGAAAGCACAAATTTATGAGTAAGAGACAGGCTGGAGTCCTAATGTCCAGGGTAACAAATTCTTTGAAGGAATTTTAATTATACCGCAATAAAAAAAAGTCTGTCCTTATTTGGAAGGTTTTGTGGTGATCACCCTGAAAGATGTTTTTTAAGCAACAAATCCATGAGTTCCACTCAATCAAATGCTTCTGTTTTGAAATCTAAAGGCTTCATTTGTGTTTGGGAAGCCAGGGATTTTGCACAATGCACAAGGGGCATATTGCTGGCAAGCTTTCCAAGCTCTATGCAGACCAGGACCTTTTTTTTTTTTGCAAGTCTCCCCAGGAGAAGGGCAGTTAGACACCTGCCAGTTGCCTGTAGTGGCACCATCCCACTGTGATGTTAATGAGATGAAGGAGAGTACTATGGTGAGCCACAATAATTACAGGGTGAAGAGACTATTTTCCTCCCCTAGGCCTCCTTTCTAAACAGTCTGTTCTATAAGGAAGGGTCTTTTGTAATACTAATTACAAATGTTAATTAAACATTTCCTTGGAATTTTGCCTTCTATTAACAGGTCAGAAAAGCAGGGAATAGACTTGACAACAGACACAAGACACCAGTCATGTAAGAAATTAGAACGAGCCCACCCCTTCAAACTGGCTGGCCCTTGGTCCCTGTAACTTTTGTCCTTGCTTTGGCATGGAAAAGATTCCATGGTCTTTGCCAGTACAGCAGGTGAGATAACTTGTCATACTGTTTGCCCAAAGTAATCTGTAAGCAGAATGAAAAAGTAGGGGTCAGAGTGTAAGAGGAGGGAGATCAATTGAATAAGCCTCCAAGTTTAACATATATATATATATATATATATATATATATATATATATACATATATATATATGTATATATATGTATATATATGTGTATATATATGTATATATATATATGTCTCGATGTTCTATAATTTATGCAAGAAAAATCTCTAAGAGCAAATGATCAGTATGGATAGGCTTACTCATAGGCATTCTGGGCAATATATTGGTCCTTGCTCTACTTTATGAGTGCTGAAGCAGAAAGCTGTATATACATGAATTTTAATTCTACATGATTTTAGTTCATGTCCTCTGATAAGTCCTCCATGGAGGAGCCAAAAGACAAGCTGGAGCCTGTCCCTTATTCCTATTAATATTTTATGGAAACTAGGGTAATAGTTAAGCTATTGATCTGTTATTCTTCACTCTCATTGACACAGTTCACCACCTTTTTTTTTCCAGTCATACAAACCCTTGATGATATTTGTCAAGCAACTTCTCCTATCATCATTAACAATATACTGCAGCCTACTACATTCTCTATGCATCTTTTCATCGAGTTTTATGTCAACTAAAATTATAATTTTTGAGAGACTGTAGTGTTCCATGATGCACAGGACTGTAATATCACTGGGGAAATGGGATTGTTTTAAAGCTAAGCTTTGTCAGTTTGGTATTGTTAAAAGCTCTCTGCAACTTATCAAACAGAATTTAACCTCCTTGTCTGCTCCTTTTCCATTCTGGACATGTCATACATATTGAGTGCTGGTCCAAGATATCAGACAGGCAGTAAATAAGCATTTTTTTGTTTTTGTTTTTTGTTTTTTGTTTTTGCTTTTTGCAGGGCAATGAGGGTCAAATGACTTGCACAGGGTCACAGAGCTATTTAAGTATCAAGTATCTGAGGCTGGATTTGAACTCAGGTCCTCCTGAATCCAAGGTCAGTGCTTTATCCACTGCACCACCTAACTGCCCCCATAAGCATTTTTTAAACAGTTACTATCTGCCAGGTTCTGTGCTGAGCACTAAGAATACAAATACCAACAGAAAAGCATACTCACTCTCAAGGAATTTATATGCTAATGAGGGGATATAACACATTAAAGGAAGCTGAAGATGAGGTGGAAGGGTAAAAAGGGGTAAATTAAGGTACCCAGCATGGGAGTCTGTATTAACTGATTGGATTATTTGTCTAAGTAAATCTTAAAATATGGATCATATTTGTTCTTTATATATTTCTCTTATTCACAGTGTGGATTGATAAGCTAATCTTTCTTGATGACCATGGATCTCACCAAGTTTGGCCTGTAGTGTTTAAGGATTTAAGGATCAGAGCAATATCATCCTGTGATGGAAATGTCTGGAGAACTTGGAATCTCTAGGGAAATCCTTCTATCTAGATTTTGTGCAGAATATTTTCTAGGGCACAGATGAGCATATTGGGTCATAGATTTAGGGATGGAAGGAACCTTAAAGGCAATCTAACCCAGTCTCTCATTTTACAGATGGTGTTGCTTATGAGAACATTTCTCCTTGTATTATGCCTCATTTAATATTAATAGAGCATTTTGAAGGAAAAAAGTTGTTTCTATAGTTTTATGTATTATAGGACTTATATGATTTTAACATGTAAATGGGAAGCACCCGTTTGAGACCATGTGACAATATTTTGCTCTATTCAATAAATCGCTGTTTTGTAACAAACAATGATCATTATGGGAACATATATTTTCTAAAGGTCTCAATCAATTGTCTGACATATTAAAAGCTGACTTCCAACCTCCTCGTTCAACTGAAACTTCTCTCTCTAAAATTACCAGTGATCTTTAATAGTCAAATATGATACCCTTTTCTCAGTTCTTATCCTTTTTTGACCTCTCTGAAGCATGTTGAACAATCTCTCTCAATCCACTAGAATACAGGTTCTTTGAGAGTAGAAATCATTTCCTTCCTGGCATATATCAAGTACTTAGTAAATGCTTGTTGGTTGAATGATAGACCCTCATGTCAAGGTTGCTAAGACACTGCTCTCTCCTGGTCCTCATACCTCTTTGACCACCACCTACCAAATCATGTGGCTTTTCTACCTTCACAATACTTAAATTTCTTAGTCTTTTCTCACACAGCAACTACCTTAGTTCAGGTCTTCAATACCTCATGTGGACTTTTGCAGTAGCCCACTGCAGTGTTCCTGCCCAGGTCTTCCCTAGTACAATTTATTTCTCCACTTAGCTTCCAAAGAGATATTAGGGGGCAGCTAGGTGGCGCAGTGGATAGAGCACCGGCCCTGGAGTCAGGAGTACCTGAGTTCAAATCCAGCCTCAGACACTTAACACTTACTAGCTGCATGACCCTGGGCAAGTCATTTAACCCCAATTGCCTCACTAAAAAATTTAAAAATTTAAAAAATAAAAACAAAGAGATATTAGATCTAATTAGATTCTATCCTTACTCCATAAACTCACTAAATAAATAAATTCAAGAGATAATGCATATAAGGAAGGAATGGTCAGAGAGGAGCACTTTGGTCTGGAAAGTTACAGGCTAGTGAGTGAAGTCATAAAGAAGTAAGACTGAGATACTGGATCTAAGAATAATTGCTGAGTTGATTGGATCATAATTCTAGAACTTGGGGCTTGGGGTTAGAGTAGGTAGCAAGTATCATTCCTTTGTAAGCAAGTCAATGCATAAAGCTATGGAAAAGATGTCCTGAGAGTAGGGAGTGAAGTGAAGCATGGTGGGTGGAGTGTTCCTGATATCATAGTACAGGAGGGGCAGGCAATGATCATGGCCCCAAGTTCATCAAAGGCAACAAGGCTGTTGAAGATAAGTTTAGAATATGAGGAGTATATGAAATGTAAACTTCTCTATTTGTCATTTAAAGGCCTTTACAACCTGGTGCCAATGAGAACTGAAAAGAGGCCACAGGATTTTGTTATAAAGATCATAGTTTTATGATGGAAAGGCTAAACAGGAAAGGCACTGGATATCAACTAATGTGCTACTATGAGTCACACAGGTATCTGAGCCACAGTTCCAAAAACACCTTTAGACTTCAAATATAATGCTCTTCCACTATAGCATGCTGCCTTTCTAAACTAATAGGTGATCTTGACAAGAGATCTTTCAGTTGGGTATTGAAGAACACACATGGAAGAAGGTTGTATAATGTGTGTAGGTACAGAAGGAGTGACAGCAAATGTAGAAAACACTTTTTTTAGAAGTTTGGCTGAGGAGAAGGGGGAGGATAAAGGGCATTAGCACAATAGAATAGGATGGAAAATGAAGCATCAAGGCAAATAATAAAAATGACATTAACAATAACAACTAACATTTATATATAACTTTAAGGTTTCCAAAGCATTTAAAATGTTATTTTATTTTATCATCAGTGAGATAGGTTCTATTAATCCCATTTTACAGATAAGAAAACTAAGGCTGAAAGAAGCTAAGTGATTTTCCCATAGTCTGACATCCTTTTTAATGCTGTAACTCAGATATTATGTTATTCTGCACATTGAGAGAATGATACTCATACTGAGATGGAGGTGGCTCTATTATGCCACTGGAAAACAAGCTCTGTAGGGTCCAACTAAACAGAAAAGGTTCTGTGTAAAGGGCCATACTCGTTAATAGACTGCATGCTCCTTACTTAAGTGACCTTAGGCAAGTCATTTAACCTCCCTAGGACTCAGTTTCTAAGTCTGCAAAATGAGTAGGTTGGAATAGATGACCTCAGATGTCTCTTCCAGGTCTGGAAGTACATTACTACATCTATCTTCCCAAGATCAAACATTCACAGAGGTCTATGAACAGAAAGTGAATCATAAAGTGTGTGGGGGTTTTTAAAAAACATTTATTAATATTTTGTTTGTTTTGCTACAGCAACTCATGATCATCCATTAAATCATGGAATTTTGTAGTCTGAGTCATGAGTAAAAGTATCCTCTAAAATCAAGTCAAGGATGTTTTTGAAGTGTCATGGAAGAAAAGCTTAATCATATGTATAAACAGAGCAAAATGTTTGAGAAGACAGGGAGAAATTCTAGATGAAAGTGGGGATAAGGATGATTGATTGTGAAAGGAATGGTATTATAAGGATTGGTAGATGGGTTAGTTTTAGGACTTCCTTACCCTTCTCCTTTTCTAAGACTGGAGGGAAATTGAAGAGAAAAAGTGAAAGGCTAGAGAGATTTTGAATTATAAAGGAAGGGGATAGATCCAATTAGTGAGTAAACAAGTATTTGTTCAGCACTTACTATGTTCCATTCATTATGCTAATTGATGGAGATATCAAGAAAGGCAAAAACAGTCCATGCCCCCAAGGATTATAAATTCTAATGGGGTAGAAAACATGTAAGTATCATCTTTACAAGGATACCCACACACTCATGACCCCATATGATATAATTTGAAAGAAACAAAATACATCCCTTATGCATGCACATGCACACACACACACACACACACACACACACACACACACACACACACTGTCTCTTACCAGCCTGCCATGGTGCCAGAAATTAATCACTCCTTAGGCTCCTGTTCAAATGCAAATGTTGTGTACTGGGAGGACAAACTAGTTAGCAAGACAACTTAAATTTCCCAGGCAAGTGCCAAGAAGATGAGATATCAGACCTAAAATGAAATTTCTGGAATAGAGATCATTGTCAAAAAGAAATATCACCAGAGACTTGGAGAATGGAGGAAATGGCAGGGAGGTGAGCTGGACATTGAAAGAGCAGAATGTCAGCTCTGAGATCCAGAGATGCTCCTGAAAGATGACAGAGATAATCTTTGCTTATTTTGCCTCAGGTGAGACCTGGATCCACCACATATATATGCAGATCTTCAGAATCCTTCTCTTTGTGATTATGCCATAGCCTTGAAACTAGAATGGAAGAAATGGGTAGAATTTTGAACAGAGTATTAACCAGAGCCTACAATCCAAATGCAATCTTCCTGCATCTGTAAAGTTGTTGAACCATTAAAAGTGATGTTCCAGTGTATCTGATATAAATCTAACTTTAGTTTGTGAGGGTGGTGGTGTTTTAATGGCATATATTTGAATACATTTTTTTTTTTTGCTATTTCGACATAATAAGCACTGCTGCAGACAAGTATTTAAACAAGTGGTGAAGATACACAGGCTGAGAAAGTGCTCACTGAGCATACAGAGCAAATGCCTTTTCATATGGGTATTTAGTGTGCATGCTTACTGAGCATGCATGGTTTATCTTGTCAACGGCCTGTGTCAATGGTCTGTGGTTAATGCTCCCTATATACCCAGAAGCATGATAAACTGTGAACACGTTACACTAAAGCTAAAAGCACTGCAAGTCTGAAAGCTACTGGCATTTCAAGATGGCTCTTCACCTGTCTCTCAGATAACTCACCTGTGGGTTTCTAGCAATTAAACAGAACTGCTACCTGATTTCATGGGGTCTTTCAAAGAAATAGTTTCTTCAGAGTACATCATTTCTAAATTTCACAAGAATTTCCATCACATTCCAAGCAAAAAGTCCTAGACCACTGAGATGAGATCATTGGAGAAAGCAAGAGCAGCCTTGCTCCCAACAATGCTTCCTGTGTTTTCAGAATTCCCAGGTTCTGAGTACACTAAATAAGTGTTTTCGGGTATAAGAAACCATGGAAGGTCACAAAGGTCTCCACATGGATGAAGGTACCTCAAAGCAAGCTGTGAAGGAAGAAACAAAGGTCTAGTGTGGATGGCAGAGAAAGAACTATTTCTTCCTCTTTCTTCACAAAATACAGTGTGGGGTGGGATTAGTGGGACGAGAAAAAAGTTTTATATGGAAGGGCAGGGAGAAAGCAAATTCTCAAGATTTCTTCAGGAGAAGAATATCTGTCTGTGGGGCATGAAGAGAAAAGGAAACCTCATGGGGGGAAAGTGAGTCGACTCTTTCTTAGAAATAATTGCTCACTGGAAGAACTTGATTATTCTATTTAACCTTAACTTCCCTTACTCTCTTTAGAGTTCACATGATCAAAGAGCTTGATGGGGCCTAGAGAGTCTAATCCAACCACTTCATTTTACATGTTAGAAAATTATAGCTAATACCATTCAGGTAGTAAGTGATAGAGTTGGGAAGGGAACCCAGGTTAGTAAGAAAGTTAGAAATAAAAATATTTTCATTAGAAATAATTCCTGGCCTGGTGGCAGCACCGTGGATTCAGGAGGACCTGAGTTCAAATCTGGCCTCAGACACTTGACACAGTAGGTGTGTGACCCTGGGCAAGTCATTTAACCCTCATTGCCCCACCCTCCAAAAAAGTTTGGAAATAATTCCTGGTAAATTATAAGTGAAATCAAGGTGCAATAAATAAGGGACAGGTAGGTGGTGCAGTGGATAGATCATGGGCCCTGGAGTCAGGAGTACCTGAGTTCAAATCCAGCCTCAGACACTTGACACTTACTAGCTGTGTGACCCTGGGCAAGTCACTTAATCCCAATTTCCTCACCAAAAAAATAACAACAACAACAACAAAAAAGATGCAATAAATAGATCCTCTTTTTCTAGCAGTCTTCAAGTAAAGTCTACTGGTTGATCATTTGCCATGGATGTTATGAAAGGGATTCTTATTCAATCATGGATAGGAGTAGGAACTTTCTAAGAACCCTTCTTATTCTAAGATTATGATTTGTGAAATGTATAACCTATTGTGTACTTTATATATTACTAGGGTTGCAAGTTCCACAACTTATTTCTCTGTCTGCTCTTTTCCAATATTGATTATAACTTCTAAAATGGAACATGAATCATTATGAATTGTCTTTTATGTGAATTATATATATATATATATATACATATATATACATTTGTATAGCATGGAAATATATGAATAATAAGATAAATGACAATTAATATATAAACACAGATAGGCTAATTAATGAAAAAGTCTATCATATATCAACAGTAATATCAGATAGGACCATGAAACTAATATATACCTACATGTAATTAGGAAGACCATTTCTTTCATCTTTTTCCATTCCCTTTGGTGCTAAAACATACAAGAAATATTCTTTGAAGTCAGTGAATGCTACACACCAGATCTGTAGGATTTACAATCATAGAATTACATTCTTAACATGGGAAGACACCTTTGAGGTCTTCTGGTTCAACACCTACCTAAGAGACATGAGTCTTTTCTGCAACATCCCTGACAAGTTGTCATTCTGATTTTATTTGAACACATGCAGTGACTATGAGTTTGGAGCTGGCAACTTGAAACAAATTAAGTACTGTGTATAATGTGTAAAATGTGTTGGAATTTTAACAATTGAATGAATTAAGTTTTCGTCACTTCAATAAATATTAAGCACCTACTATGTGCAGAATATTGTGATAAGTGCTGAGTAAGCTATATACATAAAGAAGGCATGGTTCCTGCCCTCATGGGGGCTAGCTGAAGGATATACACATATATAAATATCTCTAATGTGAAAACACAAATAATTACTATGAAAAAGTAAATGGGGGAGAGCTGAAAAAGGCAAAAAAAAGATGAATGTGGGATTTCAGCTATTTGGTCTTGGATTTCAAATTTTATTTTCCTATAAACCTTTTGGGGGCACAAGTAGAAATGAAATACTATTTATTGAAAAAATTCTTCAGTTATAAATAGATTAGACATCCTGCACCAGAAGCAACCATAGCAAAAAAAAATGTGGGGGGGAGGGAATACAAAATCATATTCAACTTCAGTTGAAAAAACTATTTTAAAAGCATAAATACACATACATATTTTCACATGCATACACAGAGGCCTTTCTAGCAGAGTGATATATGTTCTAATAGGTACAAATTGCTTAAGCTTTCAGTCTCTAACACAGCACACATTTGACCACCTTTGTCTTCTCCCTGGAACCCCAAAAGGTCTACTCATAGTTAACAGGGCTGACTAATGCATAAGATCAGAGGACTCTGTTAATACTATTTTGGTTTAACTAGTTTGACCCTTTTCCCATCCTTCAAAGGGGGATGTGTCTGGTTCCCTTCCTGCCTCTTCTTCTGACTGAATCCTGAAAAGAAAGAGGGGAGTCATGAATGACTGGGAGGAAAAGTGGCACCTGCTTGTGAGCTCAGTGTTATACAACTTAGAACTCAAATATGCCAAAAATCTGGCCTCATTTTCCCCCTCCTAAAAGCTTCATCCTAATTTGCTCATCACTGTTAATGGAACAGGCATCCACTAGTCCTCCAGGCTTTAAAAACCTCAGAGTCATTTTGACCTCTTCTTTCTTTATTGCCCTTTCATATTCAGTAAGCTACTTAGGCAAAATAAACTTTTCTTCTATTTCCACCTCCACTCTACGAGCTCCTATTACCCTACTCTAGGATTATTGCAATAGTCTTCTAATTAGTGTCTGTGCTTAGAATCTATTCCCTTTCTTTCTATTTTTTTGGGGGGCAGGGCAATGAGGGTTAAGTGACTTGCACAGGATCACAAATGTCTGAGGCTGCATTTAAACTCAGGTCCTCCTGAATCCAGGGATGATGCTTTATCCATTGTGCCAACTAGCTGCCCCCAGAACCTATTCCATTTCAAATCAACTTTACAGTCACCAAATTAGTGTACCTCAGTGACTTACAGTATTGCTTAAGAATCTACAGAAATTTCTTATCACCTATTTAAACAAATCTAAATTATTTCCTTTGAAAGAATGGCATTCAGATCCAATCAACAGCTAGTCCCTCTGTTCTTTTCCAACCAAGGTCTTGATATCATCTAACATGACCATTGCTTTCACCCAATATATCTGTTAACACTCACCAACTTCACATCTGTAAAACGGCAATCTTCAAGCCTTTGGCATTTCTTCCTACCTAGAATATAGTACTAACCCCAGAAGTAGAATTAGAAGTTAGCAAAAGGGGGCAGCTAGGTGGCGCAGTGGATAGAGCACCGGCCCTGGAGTCAGGAATACCTGAGTTCAAATCTGGCCTCAGACACTTAACACTTACTAGCTGTGTGACCCTGGGCAAGTCACTTAACCCCAACTGCCTCACTAAAAAAATAAATAAATAATAAATAAAAAAAAAGAAGTTAGCAAAAGATAGTATAAAATAAAGGGTTTTAGAACAAGGAGACTTGGATTTCAGTTCCAGTTCTCATACTTACTAGCTGTGTGACTGGGCAATTCACTTTGATACATGAGAGTAATGTATTTGTGCTATCTACTTTAAAGGGATGTTAAAGCATGAGCTGTTATTTTTAAGAAGACAAATCTTGCATTTTCTCTCCTACCACCATTATACTTCTATATATAATTTATACATACATGAGTATATAGGTGTTCAAGGAGGACTAGTAGCTCTGGTGTGAAAGCTGCTCGTCCAATTTTGGTGCTTGCCTGTCCCCCAACTCTCACCTGTGGCTCCAAGAACCTGTAGCATCAAAATGGTCACACCCAGGTACACCATCTTGGCAGATGGGCTAAACTAGGTTGAGGGTAACTAACAGGCCTCAAACCTGCCAGTAATTTGCTGGGGGGTGGGTATCTACCTCAAGCATGTGAAGACTTTCCCCAGCATAATGGGCTAATGAGGACAATTTATTTCCATAGACATGAAGGCATTGTAGAATGATTAGAGCTCGGTCAGGCATCAAAGGTGCCAGGTCATCCACTGCATCTTGGGTCATTGCCAGTCATCTTGATTTTTGTCCTGCCACTAGGCTTTGATGACTCAGAAAGAGAGAGTGAGGCTGATGATGTTGTGCAACTCTGCCTCACTTAAATCCAATTCACACACAAGTAAAAATATCACCCATAATGTCATTGGTCCTCTTCAAAAATTAAAGATAAACAATACCATATGTATGTCATAACTCTTTCCATTACCCTTGGATATCTTTGTGAGATCATGATGTTCCAAAATTTTCATTATATCAAATTTATGACAGGTCAGTGAAATTAATATTTCAATGGATCTGTGATCTTAACAATGTATCTACTCCTTCACCAGTGTAGATCTCAATTCCTTTATATTATTTCATCATTTTTTACTCCTATACATGCCTTTCAATAAATCCTCCCCAAAAACTTTGACCAACATGTCAACAGGTTCCTCAAGATTTCTTGACATTGACTGGTAATGGAGCATAAGGCCTACCTTCTTTTCTGGTCATGTATCTCTCTGATGACATCTTTGACACCACTTCTACACAATTCATGGTTGGCATTGTGAAAAAGCCTATATATTATTACCATGAGCTTCTCTACTCCCTTGGTAGAGATGAACAATTTTAGTTCTTCAGAGACCAGGGTATAAAATGATTTACAACCTAAAATATCACTGTAGGAATATGGTTGTTTAAAAGATGGGCCTTTATATCAAGAAGAAGTTTAAGATAATTAAAAGTGTTTCATAAATTCCCAAAGGAAGTTCAACTCACTCCTCCTACACAAATCTAGACTCAGCTTTTGGTCTGTATGCCATGTCTGTACATAACATATGTATCAATGGACTAGTTCTGTGTTTTGAACCCACTATACATCCTAGTCTGGACATTAGTCCCTGAGTGAATTGGTAGGTCAAATATTTTTGTGGGATTTTGGAGGTTCTGAAGTGTTTAGAGGCTTGAGGTAATCAGTAAAATGTCATCAACACATAGGAACTTCTGGAAGGATACTCTTTTTGTACTTCTATAGGGAATTTGTTTTCCATTTCAAGTCTGCACTGGATTTCCTCCATGACAGTGCAAATACTTTTTTGTTTTTTGTTTGTTTTTGTTTTTGTGAGGCAATTGGGGTTAAGTGACTTGCCCAGGGTCACACAGCTAGTAATTGTTAAGTATCTGAGGCCAGATTTGAACTCAGGTCCTCCTGACTCCAGGGCCGGTGCTCTATCCACTGTGCCACCTAGCTGCCCCAGTGCAAATACTTTTGAACATATACATATTCCTATCTCATATATCATTTGATATTCATAATCACAGGATTATTAAACAAAGTTAACTCTATTGTTATATATCTTAATAAATCTTATATGATTTTACATGTGATTGGAAATCACCTTATTGAAGGAAAGTCCTTAAATAACATTTTGCTCTATGGATTTTAATGTCTTTTATACAAGCAATCAACACAGCAGTAGCTTACATCTTTGAGTCAAGTATGCTACTGGAAAGATGCTGTCTTCTTTAGAGTGCTATTTTACAACCTTACAAAAAGTCTATCAGATCTCTTCTTACATCTTCATTAAGGATGCCCAATATATGTGTGTGTGTGTGTGTGTGTGTGTGTTTGCTTATTTGTTTATTTGGTCTGTAAGTATGATTTGACATGGAGGTTCTGAAAATGAAATTCCCCATAACAATGCAACTCAGCCCTTGTTCTCCAACTGAGAAAATTGCCTGGAGAACTAAGATGGTGAATGATGTGTCCAGGGCCACAGGAAAAAAAAATGTGTATTATAGTGAAGACTCCAACAAAGGTCAGCCTGTCTCAAAGGGCAACTCTGTCTTCTGATCCAGGGTATCTCTCACTTATGTTGATTATTCTCATAAATATTTATGAAATAAGGAAAACACGTTTATAAATTGGTAGCTAGTAACATCTTTTAATCATTTTTGCTAACAATAACATGCATGTTTTATTGGAGGTTTGTTTGTTATTGTTCAAAGCTTTTGGTGTCTTACTCCCTTTCATATATCAGACTAGATCCTACTTGTTCTCTTTTTTTTTTTTTTTTGTGGGGCAATTGGGGTTAAGTGACTTGCCCAGGGTCACACAGCTAGTAAGTATTAAGTGTCTGAGGCTGTATTTGAACTCAGGTACTCCTGAATCCAGGGCCGGTGCTCTATCCACTGCGCCATCTAGCTGCCCCCCCTACTTGTTCTCAAAACTGTGTTGCCTACAAGATGGATCTCTTTTGTTGATACCTGGTCTTTCCATCTTTATTTTCTTTAGTATTTTCTCTACTTACCATGCAGTACATTAAGAATTGTGATTTTTGATTCCAAGTGTTGAGGCTCCTATCTTCGATAAAGAAAAGTGCATGCCATAAAAATGTACACTTTCTTTCCTTTTGTCATCTCTATCTACTTTGTTAACTCCTTGTAGTCTTAAGGATGAAGTTGGGTCTCTGATCAAGATTTTTATAAATATTTTTCTCTATTCATAACTTATATATATATATATATATATATTCAGGGCAAAGAGGGTTAACTGACTTGCCCAGGGTCACGCAGCGAGTAAGTGTCAAATGTCTGAGACCAGATTTGAACTCAGGTCCTCTGGAATCCAGGACCAGTGTTTTATCCACTGCACCATCTAGCTGCCCCCATAACTTATAATTTTGTTTTTTGTTTTTTGTTTTTTGCGGGGCAATGGGAGTTAAGTGACTTGCCCAGGGTCACACAGCTAGTAAGTGTCAAGTGTCCAAGGCCGGATTTGAACTCAGGTACTCCTGAATCCAGGGTCGGTGCTTTATCCACTGCGCCACCTAGCTACCCCCATAACTTCTAATTTTTAATGAGGCAATATTGTTCATAACCTTCCACCATCCTCCTGCATTATATTTTAAACATGAATTTATATTCTAAACTGGTATTTGCCTTGGCAGCAATATGGTTTTGCTGAGAGAATAATGGTGATTTTTAAGTGGGTTTTGTTGTAATAAATAGCTCAGAATTATTAAAACTGAAATCTGACCCCAACTTCTCTTCCCACACAAATTTAAAACAAGCTCATTGTCCATCTTCAGTTCCTTCTAAGAAATGTGCACTGATGGACTAACTTGATGTATTGCCCATCCAAATGTATGTCAAAATCTGGATAACCCCTATACAAATGCATACACACACACATACACACAAACACATATATATACATATATGCATATGTATGTGCATATATGTGTATGTATGTTGTCTTCAATAGAATGTTAGCTTCTTGAAGGCAGGCACTATTTAATTTCTGTCTTTTTATAACTTTGAAAAATGGCCTTGTTTGGAAATGTTAAAATCATCTGTCTTTTGAACAGATGATATTCAGGCATTTAGGGGTTTATTTTATCTCTGTCACCCATATCATAAGAGAACAAGGAATTTCCACCAACGGTCATTATTTGCTTTCATGGCGGGAATTCGTAGTTATATACATTGGTCTAGCCAGTTTCTCTAATTCCTGGCTTCAAAACTGTGGTTCATTGCTTTTAATAAGAAACATATGGAAAAGCCTCAAAATTTTTTAAGATGATGAGCTAGGTTAGGTTAAGACCAACCTGAAAGCATAATTTGGTTTCTCCTATATCAGTAAGAGCTAATAATCATTGATAATCACTTTCTACCTATTATACCAGTAGATCAAATCAATTTTCATCTGAAGATAAAGTAAAATCAGAGACATGAGGATATTACAGACCTACCTTAGCTACTTAAAGGTGTCATTATTCTCTGTGGTTATTGAGCAAAATGTGATGGTTTGAGATTTTTAGCTCAATTGTTAAAGTACCTGAGATGAACTTGCTAAATGACCCCATAAGGAGCACTTTGTATTCTGGGAAATTTGTACCCTTCTAAAGTTGCAAACATAAAATATGCGATATCAGAACAAATAAGAGCTCCAAGCTTCAAACAGCAAGTGATAGCATCTTCATTCTGTCAGTGGAAAAGAAAGGAGATGCGGTACAGAATAAAGGTAAATGCTTTTCATGGTGAGGAGGGAAAAAACGGCCCAATCTTCCACTCTCAGGCTGTGAAATTAAAGCTAGAAAAAAATTCACTCTGTCAAAACACAGTGCTGGGTCGTGCTTACAGCTTGACTCCATTATGTAGGGAGTATTACAGCACCTAGCATATTATGGGTGCTCAATAAATATTAAAGAACAATATTAACCCGGCTGTATACATGGCAAGGCACTGCAGGCCTTAAATCTCCAGGATAATGGAATGTGTCTGTATAAATGTGCAGCACAGCAAGGTGGATAGAGGAGAGGTGTCAGCTCTGGAGATAAAAGGAGAGCAGACCAGCTAAATCTTCTGTGGAAGAGATTGAGAGACAGGGCAGCCTGGCAACGCCTATGACCACCATATTCAATGCTGTGCACCTAACTACAGATCAATTTCCTGACCTTCCGTGACTAAAATCAGCTAAGGAAAACATGCTTGCTAAATACAAGGTAAAGGTCTGTGCTTTTCAAGTATGACACACCGCGTCAAGTTACCAAGAAGTAAACAATTCCTCCCTGGTAACTATTTCCTTTTATGTCTAGCCCACATATAGTCACGCACACACATATCCTTACTGGGAGAATACTGTCAAAAAGTATAAAAAAATCATCCAAAAACAGTTTTTAAAAAATAACTGAGCTTAATATGCTTTGGCCCAAATGCCACTAAAGTTGGAAGCAAGTTTGGTATAAGTATGAGAAAAGACTAGAAAACTAAGGAAGAAGTATTGACAAACTTCTCTTTTAGCTTGACTACTTCCCACTTGTGTCATTTAAACCTCTTTGGGCCTCAGTATGCTCATATGTAAAATATGTGTTGAACAAGATATTTATCCTTATCATTTCTAAATTCTATGATTTGGTGATTCTATCTTGATATTATAATTAAGTTCATATCTTCTGATTTTAAAAAATAACTTCAAAGGATCAATCAACTAGCAGGTATTTATTAATCACATACAATATGGCAGGCAGTGTGCTAGGCATTAGGCACACAAAGGGAAAAACAGAATAGCTCTTGTCCTCAAAGAGTTTACGTTCTATTAGGATCATAAATCTAGATGAAGGAACCTGATTTTACAAAGTTTATCACAGGACTTGCCCAAGATTAAGTAGGTGGCATTAGCAGTTTTGAACTCAAGTATCTAGTCAACTCTAGTCCGAAGTCCTTTTCCAGTATATTCACTGCACTGTCCAAATTAGGATCAAGTCGGTTACTTTATTTCAGTAATTTGTCCAGTCATTACTTAACTTTGTTTCTATGCCATTTTCCTGGAAATGTTATGAGACAAAGAGAAAAATAAATTCACTCTCACAGTGCAGAGCATGAGTTTCAACATTTTGAACATTTACTGCAGTCTTTAAATCAGCCAGGAAAATAAACAGTAACCCATGTGTGTAAAATGTGGGTCACCAGATGACAGAAACTTTAAAAAAGCAAGACGTTGACATAAATTTAACATCGCATCTGTTTTTCTGGTTTTCATGGGAATATATTGATTTTGGGTGAGCACTGTAAGTATCTGTTGGGATAAATGTACGTGATCTTAGTCTGAAAACTAGTGGGAGGAAGGATAAAGGACTATGTTATTAAATGTAGGTAAAGTCAACACTAACTTCTCAGGCTTTAATGATTTTTGAAAAGCTGTTACAAGTCTAACAGTGGTCCACTCCAGAGAAATCAGGACAGTTTATCAGACATAGTGCACTCTTGTTCACAGTGCAGAAATACTCAGGGTTTGGAGAAGTCACTAAATTCAGGTTCACACTTATTCATATGCATGATCACCCTGTGAAGTTTATCCACAGAAACATTTTTAATACCATATAAAAATAGGGCCATGATCATGAAAATGAGATTCTCTGAGACACTGTAACAGCCTGAAGTACCTTCTGAATAGTCAAGGGAAAAGTACATCTCATTCAATATTGTTTTAAATATGTATTTTATTGCATTCAGAATCTCCAAAGTCAGTGGTCCATTTATGGTACATATTAGATGCTCCCTACCAGAAGATGAGAACATACTGGTGGATCAGACTAATTGACCCTGTCATGGTTCCCTCTTCAATTTGAAGGGACTGTCAGGGTTTCAGTCAAGTTTTTCCTGTATCTACCATGAATGTTATCATTACTATAATTGCCACCACCAGTTAATCATCACTAATAATAACAATAACACTAACAACAATAATAAAGCAATTATTTAGTGCTTTATTGTTTACAAATCATTTTTCATAGGTTAAATCCTACCCAGTGTAGTAGGTGCTATTATTAACCCTGTTTTGCTGATAAGAAAACTGAGGCAAAAATAGTTCAATGACTTGTCCAGGGTCACAGTGCTACTAAGTATATAGGACCTCACTTGTCTGTGACTTCAAGTTTCACATTCCGTCCACTGAACCACCTAGCTAAATAGCCTTCACTCCTTTCTCTCTGTTAAAATCACCATCCTATACATTCATTTCCCCAAGGTCAATTGGCTACCTATTTAATTGCTCAAAATCTTCAACTAGAAAACATACTCCCTACTGTCCTAGGGGAAAAGGCTTGCACTGAGCTTGGCCCTCTTTGATTCTCTGCTGTTTTGTTTTATTTTTAACCTATTGTCTGCTAGAATAAGCTCATATCCAAATACCTACAATCTCCTTCCTGGGAAATATGCCATTAAAAAAAAGAATCAATATACAATCACCAAGCAAAGAAAAGAATATAACTCCCTATGTTTCATAACACTACCTAGAAATCTTTGTCAATGTGGCCCCACTAAAAACAGGGCAGAGTGAACAGAGAAAGAGGAAAGCAAAGCTTTCTTGCAATGGGAAGTAAGGTCCCTCTACCTTAACAGGAAGAAAAGAAGTAAAAGTGATTCCTGTCTAAGTCCATTTCATTGTAGTCTCTCTGTTGACCAATTTGACTCCGCTGGGGATAATGATTGTCTATTTGCAGTTGGGCTGATACATTTCATTGTCATGCTCCCTTTTTTCCTTGAGGAGGCTAGGTTGACTGCTTTAAAGAACTGTATTTAGACTCAACGGAGCAATTCAGTCTTATTTTTATCATTGTCAAATGTTTTCTCAACACTGGAGATTGTTGAAACATAGCAAATGATAAACTTTCAGGGATTATATGCAATTGAAGAAACATTCATTAAATGCATATTTTATGCATAGTATTTTTCAAGGCACCAGGTGATATTCAAAAACTAGGTAAACCAGGATCCCTGTCCTCATGTGGTAAACACTATAACACAGAGTATCTTAAACTGGGCATCAGTGATTTTTAAAAATATATTTTGACTTCTCCTTCCCCCAATCTGCTCTCCCTTCTATCACCCCCCCATTCCCTTCCCCTCCTACTTTCCTTCAGGGTAAAATAGATTACTATACCCAATTGAGTGTGTATATTATTCCCCCTTTGAGCCAATTCTGAGGAGAGTAAGGTTCACTCACTCTCCACCATCTCCTCTTCTTCTCCTCCACTGGATAAGCTTTTTCTTGCTTCTTTTATATGAAATAATTTACTCCATTCCACCTCTCCCTTTCCTTTTCTCCCAGTACATTCCTCTCAGTCATTAATTTTACTTTTTTTAAAGATATCACAGCTTCACATTCAACTCATACCAGGGCCCTCTGTCTAAATATCCTTCACCCACCTGCCCTCATAATGAGAATGTTTTTATGAATTACAAGTATAATCTTCCCATGTAGGAATGTAAACAGTTTAACCTTTTAATATCCCTTATGATCTCTTTTTCTTGTTTAACTTTTTATGCTTCTCTAGAGTTTTGTATTTCAAAGTCAAATTTTCTATTCAGTTCAGGTCTTTTCATCAAGAATGCCTGAACATTCTGTCTTTCATTGAATTCTTTTTTTTTCTCCTGGAAGATTACACACAGTTTTGCTGGGTAGGTCACACTTGGTTGTAATCCCAGTTCCTTTGCCCTCCTGAATGTCATATTCAAAACCCTCTTATCCTTGAATGTAGAAGCTGCTAGATCTTGTGTTATCTGACTATGGCTCCACAATACCTGAATTGTTTCTTTCTGGCTGCTTGCAATATGTTCTCCTTGACCTGGGAGATCTGGAATTTCTTCAGAGAGCTTTTGTACCTCCTTTTTCATTAGGCCAATTTGAAATTTCAAGGTGTTCTTTTCCTTATTGGCTTTTTTTACCTCTTTTACCATGTGGCCTAGTCTGTTTTTTAAGGTGTCATTTTCTTCAGTATTTTTGCGTGTGTCTCCTTTACCAAGCTGTTGACTTTTTTTATGATTTTCTTGTATCACCCTCATTTCTCTTTCCATTTCTTCCTCTACCTCTCTTAATTTATTTTCAAATTCCTTTTTGAGTGCTTCATTCATATTTTTTCTTGGAAGCTTTGGATGTAGTAGTAGCTTTGTAATTTTTATCTTCTTCTGAGAGTGTATTTTGATCTTCCTTGTTACTATAGACCATAGAAACTTTCTATGGTCATCATTTTTTTCTGTTTGCTCATTTTCCCAGCCTATTTCTTTACTTTTAACTTTTTTTAAAGTGGGGCACTGCTTTCAGGGTTGAGAGTGCACTGTCCCAAGTTTCAGGGGGTTTGTGTAGCTGTTTTCAGAGATGCTTCTAGGAATTTGTAAGTTTTTAGTTCTTCCCAGGTGGAATGATTAAAGGAGAGGTATATTTATTACTCTCTTGGCCTGTGCTCTGGTCTACAAGCAATCACAAGCTTGTTTTTCTGCCCTGGACCTATGAAGAGAATCCAGCTCCAGTGTGGCTGCAAGCTCTTCTACACTTGTTCTCCTCTCCTGCCTGGGACTGCTACCCAAGGCTGTGACCTGGATCGAGTATGATCAAAAGAATAGGGTCCTCCTTCAGTGCTAGCAAAGTCATCCCTGTAATCTCCTTCTGGACAATTGTTCAATCCTCTTACTGTCTGTGGGCTGTTTCAGAAGCAATTGCTGCTACTGCTGATTCAAGTCTCCCAAGGCCTGCCCTTGGTTTGCTGGGGCTGGGCCTTGGACTGGGGCTGGGTTGGGCTTTGCTCTATTCTCACCCGGGTACAAGTTGTCTTTGGCTAGAAAATTATTTCACTCTGTCTTTTTGTGGGTTCTGCTGCTCAAGGAATTGTCTTATGGCATTATTTGAAAGTATTTTGAGGGGTTTTGGGGAGAGCTCAGGCAAGAAACTGCCTTTCCTCAGCCATCTTGATTCTATCCCCAAAAATATATGCCTTGTCATTGAGTTTGCTAAGCTGTGGAAGGTGTTTGGATCTTCGTGTCCCTCCCCTCACACAACAATTATTTACAAACCCTGTTGATGCTCTTGCATCTGTCACCTTTTATGATCCACTGTCTTCAGGTTTCATCCTTTCTTGGCCTCCTAAATAAATTCCTGTATACTTTGTCTCCATGTTTCTAATCCTTTCTTCACACTGCTATCTATTGTGTACATACTAATCATTCATAGAATTTGAGTTATCCATAAGCACTTACTAAGTAACTACAATGTGCACCCCTCCCCAACTTTTTGTGTTTAAATAACCATCAAGTAATGTTGGCAAGCCCCTCTCAGTCATCCACTGAGCAAGGGTTTGATTAAGCATGTTCTTACCATTACTGTCCCTTCCTCCCCCCTTTTTTGTGGTCAGGACTTTCTTAATGGCCTCCTTCCTTCAAAGGTGAAGGTGTGTCCCCTTCAAACCCTGTCCTAGCTATGAGGGCTGTAACGATTGGAATGACACCACCTGCTGGAGACTTACTGTAGAAAAGCTCCGCCATGAGGTGAAGGCCTCTGAGGGCAAGATATGTGGTCAAGGTCCTTAGCATCAGGAAGTGACATTTGCTCGTGGGTACTGTCTATCAAGGCTACCAGCCAATCAACTTGAGGAACCTCCAATTTCTGGCAGGGGGACATGAAGTAGGAACCAGATGCTGGTGGAGGGGTTCTGCCTCTTTTTGGTTCCTGACCTCACCATGGTGGGTTGGATGATAGGGTCTCTTAGAAATAGTTAGATTTTTACCTTTCTCTCTGATCCTAGTGCTCTTTAATAAATACTTAAACATTTAAATACCCCCTGCTAAAGCTTATAATTTATTGGCGACCACTCATTAGATTTTAGATAGTTTGGATAGAATTTTAGCCCCTTACAGGGCATAGGGAAGACATGGTAGTAGCCACCATACTACATAATTTCCCTAATCCTCTCAGACATCTCTTCCTTCCTTACTTCCCTTAAACTCATTGGTACTAGAAGTATCTGATGCTAAAGATCATTAACATACTCCATCAAATAAACTCTCATCTCTCTTCATGCTTGGATCCTAGGCCCCTCAGCCAGAAAATTTCCTCTGACTGCATTAACTTGGATTGTATAGGGATGAACACCAAAATGTTAAATCTATTTCCCTTCCAGGACCATGTCTTTCTTCAGTTCCCCACCTCACTGCTAGCATTTAAGTACATGAGGAAAGTTGGCACAGTTGTAAGAAGTCACCCCAGAAAGTATGCTGGATTTGGTGTCAAAAGGCCTAAGTTTGAATCCTGGCTTTTCTGTTTACTATCTGCGTGACTTTGGACAAATCAATTCAGCTTTCTAGGTCTCAGATTCTTCATCAGTAAAATAAGGGATGGATTAGAGAGCCTCTAAGGTCCCTTCTAATACTAATTATACAATCCTATGTAATGATTGGAATGACGCCACCTGCTGGAGACTTACTGTAGAAAAGTTCTGCCATGAAAAGAAGGTCTTTGAGGGCAAGCAAGACCATGCGTCTTTTCTTTGGCATCAGGAAGTGACGTTTGCTGGTGGGAGGAGGAAGGGGGAGCCAAGCGTTCTGTCTCTCTCTCTTTCCTGAGGACGCTGGTGGAGAAGGGAGCTAGAAATGCGCTCTCCCTTTAATAGATAGGAATCTAGGCTTTTCTCTCTCTCTTTGCCAAATTCTTATTCTCCTTAATAAATGCTTAAAAGTCTAACTCTTGCTAAAGCTTATAATTTATTGGCGACCACTCATTAGATATTTTAGACAGACTAGCTAGAATTTTAGCTTTAACACCTACGAGGAGCAATCTAAATTTAAATACTCATATATGCACATTATGAGAAATTTTTAAATAATAACAATATATAGAAATAGCATCTTTGAAAGTTACCACAATGAGCCTTTCTTGCATTTGGAGTGGGGGAAACTTGCTTGTTATGGGATTCTGTTCTATTCTCTGTGTTTTCCTTTGTCACTAGGAACCAGTGATGTCTGACAGCCCTCACTCAACTCAACTCCACAAAGTCAGAGTTCAGTTTATAGTTTCCATCTAGGATGCTGCTGTGACTCCAGTCTACATCTGTCTGTCAGGTTACAGGCTTTGGTTCTCACTTGTTTCTTCCTCTCTCTCTCTTTCATTTGTATTTTTTTGTATATCTTTTTTTTATACCCACCAGCCATCTTTAAGTTAGGCTCAAACCTGATGATGAGTGAGATGAGCAGAACCAGAAGAACATTGTACACAGTATCATCAACATTGACCCTCTGTGATGGACTATATTCTTCTCACCAATGCAATGGTACAGAAGAGTTCCAGGGAACTCATGATAGAAGAGGATCTCCAAATCCAAGAAAAAAAAAAGAAAGAAAGAACTGTGGAGTAAAGATGCTGATTGAACCATATTATTTCTTTTGTTTTGGGTGCTGTTTTTTTTTCTATTTTGAGGTTTTGCATCACTGCTCTGATTTTTTCTCTTGTAACAGGATTAATGCAGAAATAGGATTAATGTTAGTATGTGTATATATATGTGTGTGTATATATCTATATCTATATCTATATGTATAGAGATATATAGATATAACCTATATCAGATTACCTGCTGTCTAGGGGAGGGGGGAGGGAGGGGAGGGAGGGGAGGGAGGGAGAAAAATCTGAAATTGTAAAGCTTGTATAAACAAAAGTTGAGAACTATCTTTACATGTAACGGAAAAAATAAAATACCTTATACATTAAAAAAAAAAAAAGTTAGGCTCAAACAACAAAAAAAAAATACTCTGGGTATTTTGCCTTTAGGTAAAATCTGAAATCTTAGTGAACCTTGGGAAAGGGGTTTGTTTACCTTTAGGAAACTCTGCTTCCCCATTCTTACTTTGCTCTGTATCAAAGGCATTTTTGAGGAAATCTAAAAGGTAGCCAACATTTTTTTATTCATTCTATATTTACTTATTAACATATTGTAGCAACCCCCTCTTCTTTCCCCTTCCATTTCCAAGTAGAATTTTAGCTCTTTGAAAGGCTCAGTTTCACTTGTACTTTTGTATTGAGTGAACAACAGATGTCTGGCACCTGCTAGGTAATTAATAAGTGATTGTTTTTTATCTAGAATTCTGTGATTGACTGGTACACTATCTATGGGCAACATATGATTGGAAAAGGGGAGAATCAGGACATAGGAATACCAGTTAAAAAGTCAAGAAGGGATGAGACTTCAAGAGAAGTGGTTGTAACCAGAGTTAAAGGTAAGGCAAATAAGATAATGAACAGGCCTTGTTAAATGATTTGGTGGGGGAAGGAAGAGGAAGACGGGAACTCAAACTGATCTGTTTTTCAAACTGATATGCAGGGAACATATTGGAAAGAGAGTACCACTTTATTGGGGGAGGGGGGGCAGGGCTATGAGGGTTAAGTGACTTGCCCAAGGTCACACAGCTGGCAAGTGTCAAGTGTCTGAGGCCAGATTTGAACTCATGTCCTCCTGAATCCAGGGCCAGTGCCTTATCCACTGCACCACTTAACTGCCCCAAGAGTACCACTTTAAATAGAAATAGAAAAGATGTAAAAATAGAAGATGTAGGGGAGGGTATTATAGTGGTGAGAGTAATGGGTTTGGATTCAAAGGACTCAGAATCACATACCATTTCTGCTATGAAGCTGATATTTTTACTCTTCCACAACTTTATGCACCTACCTAGAAGAGTTGTTATGACGATAAAATGAGATAACATTTCTACAGCACTTACCATGGCACCAACCACATAGTAAATGCTCATTCACTTCTCCTTATACAACTCACCTTATCATTTCAGGTACTAATGATTTATCAACTGATATATAAAACCAGCTGTATTAGTTATCTTGTCACCATCATCATCATCATTCTTGCTGTTGTTATTATTATCATCATCTCAGTCATCTTTTTGAACGGAGCTTAGATGAAAATGATTATGGAACAAGTTACTCTCTTGTTATTATTCTGAATATGTGAAATTTGAATACTGAATATTCTGAGTATAATTACACAGATGGACAAAATAACTGCATTTTAATTAATTACAAACATTACAGTGTAAGTTTGTAGGCTTGCTGAAAGCATCTTTGAGATAACTCAAAGTTGGGAAAGCAAACAGGGTGACAAAGATGATATGTTTCACAAATGAATTTGATTTCTTACTTTGTCTCTATATTCTGAAAGTTTTTCAGAGATAATATTTGGTAGAGTAGCATCTATTTAAAATATTGTTCCTACCTTTTTGTGAATCAATAGTATGCCTAAGCAATTGCAGGCCACAGTTAGATATGTGATAATGTTCCAGTATCAATTATTTGTTGAATTCTCAAGGATATTTTGATATATTTATAATATAGGGATTTCCTCACTCATGAAACATAGCAAATTTCAGATTTCTAGTACTTTCATAGGTTTACCTTAGAATGATGTGTTGCATGACTTCTATAGTTTCCCTACCTAATTTACATTATATTATTACATTAATAAGTCTGGGATCTTTAAGATGACTTCTATAATTTCTGATGACAATGAATTGATCTTGAATATCTATATCTCCTTTTCTATTAAAAACATACTTTATAGGGGGCAGCTAGGTGGCGCAGTGGATAGAGCACCGGCCCTGGAGTCAGAAGTACCTGAGTTCAAATCCGGCCTCAGACACATAACACTTACTAGCTGTGTGACTCTGGGCAAGTCACTTAACCCTAATTGCCTCACTAAAAAACAAAACAAACAAACAAAAAAACATACTTTACAGACATTTATTTGATACCCTGTCATTAACATATGAGCTCATTTGAATGTTACTGATGGAGGGACTTTTGATTCCACTCTTGAATCATAGCTATTTTATAGGCTCCATCTGGAAGAAAACCATTTTTGGTTATGTTAAATAAATCCAATGGTGTATATCATTTATCAATTTTTATTCTTGGTTTTAAAAGTAACCTATATTCATTCCAGAAATGTCTCAGTAGATATCTGACCTCTTTATCACTAGCTCTGAGAATGTCTATCATCCTCTAACTCCATTTTAGTGAAGAAGTGTCCATGTTTCTTTAGCTCCATTGGAGCAATGGATCCTGTGTTTGATTAATATTGTATGGGTTTTGTTAACACATTTTGTAAATTAGTCATGGTCTATCTTACAGTTCTAAAAACATAAAAGAAATTTGAATTCCTCTGCTTTGGTATAAATGGTCTTCTAGGTAGATACATGCAGTATTCTTCCAATTCAGCTTTGATTTTAAAATGTCAATATATATTTTAATGTCTGAAAATGTATGAATAATTATGTGCCTCTAGTTCTCACAGTGAGATGGTATGGTGGATAGAGCTCTGGCCCTAAAAATCAGAAAGACCTGAGTTCAAATATGACCCCAGACACTTGCTGGCTGTGTGACCTTAGGAAGCTACTTAACTTCTATTTGTCACAGGTTCCTCAACTGTCATATAGGTATAATAACACCTACCCCTCAGGGTTGTTGTGAGGATCAAATGAGATAATATTTGTAAAGAGTTTAAAAGCATAGTGCCTGGCAAATAATAAGATGCTATATGATATGCTGTGATGTGATGTGATGTGATGTGATGTGATATGATATAATATAATAGCTGCTGCTGTTGTTATCTAGCAATCACTTTTCTAGCCAAGAAGTGGGAAATCTCTTTCATTATCAGTCATTTGAAGTGATGTTTGGTAACTTCTTTGGCCATATTTCTGAGGTCTTTTAAAGTTGTTTCTCCTCATATTATTATAGTCACCAGGTAAGTTATTCTCCAATTCTACTCACTTCACTCTATATAAGCACATATAAATCTTTCTATATTTCTCTGAATCTGTTGTATTCATCATTTCTTATGGAGTAGCCACTTTCAATTGCTGCATGAGTATTTTAATTCCAGTTTCTTGATACAATAAAATATGTTTCTATAAATACTCTTTAGAGAAAGAAATCTCAAATCACTTCAACATCTTTGCCAAGAAAATCACACATGGGGTCACAAAGAGTCAGACATGACTGAAAAACAACTGAACAACAACAAAAATAAATATTCTTATATGTATTGGTATTTTCCCTAAATCCTTGGCCCTATTTGATGGATGTGACTAATCCTACTATTTCTGGGTCAAAAATAGGCATAGTTTAGTGATCTTTGTGAATAATTGTAAGTTGTTTTCCAGAATAATTGAACTAATTCACAGCTAGTTGATTAATTCATTAATGTGCCTGTCCTCCCACAACTACTCCAAAAATTGTGATTTTCTTCTTTTGTTAGTTATCTTTGCCAGTCTAATAAATGTGAGTTGGAATTTCATGTTGTTTTGACTTGCATGTATCACATTTAATAACAACATTTTAATGTATAATGATATTTTGCATTTATTTATTTGAGAATTGATATTTTTGGCACTTATTGAGAAATATCTCATTCATATATATATATATATATATATATATATATATATATAAATTTTATTTATCTTATACCTTTAACAGAGAAATTTGCTATGCAGAATTTTTCTTAATTTTTTTCTCTTAGAATTTTAACTAAATTAATTTTGCTTGGGCAGAAATTTTTCTATTTTTCTTAATCAAAATTATCCTTTTTAACTTTTATGATTATCTTTATTGCACATTTTGTCATGGATTCTCCCCCTAGCCAGTTATTTAAAAATAGCATTTTCTAATTTTATCCTCTGTTCGTATTTAAATGATCATTTCTGTTTAAGTAATATTTTTATAGTTTATTATAGTATATAGAATTTCTTGTATTTGATCTTTTTCTCTATTCACAGAACTACCACTTTAGTTCTGGTCTTTAACACCTCAACAGATTCCTTTTTTGGCTTTCCTGACTTAAGTTGCTCCTTACTCCAAGCTATCCTCCACACAAGATTTGCAAAGAAAACATTATGTTTTAAAATTAAGACAACATGTGGCCTTCAGGGATCCTTACATAAATTAGTGACCTCTATTTCTATCTGAATTTGACACCATTGTTCCACACGGCAGCCAAAAGAATTTTCTTTAGGTACAGGTCTGATCAAGCCATTTCCCTACTCAATAAACTCCAATGGCTTCCTCTTACCTCTAGGATAACGAACTCCTTTGTTTAGACTTCACACCTTCAGAACCCCATTTTGCATCATTATCCTTCTGTACTCTGCCAACCATCCAAACTGTCTTTGTTTCTGTTCTTCATGTATGACACTTGTATGACACTCCATTTCCTATGTCTGTGCCTTTGAATTAGCTATTCCCCATTCTTGGAATGTACTCTTTTCTCACCTTGCCCTCTGAGAATCCTTCTGTTCCTTCGAGATACAACTCAAGTAGCATTTTCTACATGAAATCTCTGCTGATCCCTTCAAGTCCCACCTTTCTTAATTACATTGTATTTAACTTTGTTTTTATTTGTATTTATTGTCCTTAGGATTATTGTATATATAATTACATATGTACTTGTTTCTCCTGTTAGAATATAAGCCATTTAAGAGTAGAGATGGTTTCAGAAGCTGGCACTGTGGCTGGCACATAGTAAGTGATTAACAAATGCTAATCTTGAGATGAGTTATGCCAGGTACCTTTCCAGTTTTCCCATTAGTTTGAGTAATCAATCCAGTAGTTGGTATATTTGCCTTTATCAGGCATTATACTATTATGTGGACAACAAATACTCTTCTGTTCTCACTATACTTAAGTAAGTGGGTTTTGATGCATGTCGAGACTACCTGAGATGGCTTCTGAGGAGACAGGAGAATTGGCACATGCGCAAATATTTTAGGCTGGCCTACAGTGTGGTTGGGGAGAGCTTTCCCCCGCCCCACCCTACTTCACTCCCATTGACTAATTAGACAGAAATGTCTGTGTCTGACGGCCTGACAACACAGACTGGGCTTTTTCCTGCTTTCACATCTGAAGGTGAAGTCCTTCTTAGGTCATAGTAAGTGACATCATATGGAAGGAGCAAGCATAAGGATTGCCTCCCCTTTCCCCAAACCCCTTTCAGGCCTTGTGTTGCTGAGAAATAAATGTGGGCTTCTGACTTTTTCCTTCATCCTTTATATTCTCAGGGAGGGAATGGAGTCTCCAACCAAGGAGCTTGAACTATGGGGGCTGGAGTACAGGAATCCATGCTGGATATTTTAGGTAGCCTAGAAGTGAAACCCTAGGGAGAAGGGTTTCCTGGGTGCTAGTCCAGCAGGGCTTTAGACTTAAACTTGGTAGGGAGAATTCCATGTAGGAACTAAGCTAAACTGTGAACCTAAAGTTTCTCCCTCCCCAGAGAATTTGGTACTGTAGAGGGATGATTATGCCTCTAGGAAATGGTGGGAAATGTTTTGTTTGCTACTGCCATATAATTAAGAAAATATCCCTTTGTATAAGCTAATCTGATATTAGGTACTAGTCACTGGACCCATAAAAATGAGGTAAACACAACTGATGGAAGCTTGAGCCAATGACTGAGAGACTCACAGATGCCCTCAGAATACTGGGCGGGGGACCGGGGGGAGGAAAGGATAATATGTAACAAAGCTGGGCCTAAAATTGTGGAGACAAGTCAGTGTCACCCAGTCACACTAAGATCTACTTTATGTATTTAAAGCTCATGAATAAGCCATGAATTTGTAACTGAGTCAAAGGATTTGCAGCAATCAGCAAAGGCAGTTTAAATGCTTTTTTGCAGTTTCTAGAAGCTTGTATAAAAATTACCAAGTGGCTAATAAGTTGCTCTTTATACCCCTGAAACATTTTTGAAATGTCGTTTTTGCTTCTCAAGCAATATATTATTTTGTTATTATAGAGTTTTGGGGGGATAGGGTGGAATAGAACCCATGAATGTTTTGTAGAAATATGTAAACAGTCTGCTAGCCTAGATTTAGAGAGGTCACTGGTGTTTTTATCTTTTAATAATAGATAGCTGATGCCTTCCATTAAGAAAAATGAACTCAGGTTTAACTCAGGGGAAACTGGTAAAGTGCCTTGCTAGTAAATGGTGTACCACTTTTAAGCTTTTCAGCCAATAGTTATGGGTCCTATTTGGGGTCTCTTTTCAGATTTTTCAGAGAAACTAGAATTTTAGTCACCTCTTATGACATAACTATTCTTTAATTTAATATATTAATTATGTGAAAGCTTTCTGTTTGTCATAAATGTAAACTTATTGAAATTGTTTGTTCAACAGTATCTAATACATCTGATTTCTTTCCTCTTTTTCCTCTTCCTCCTAACCACCACCACTACTTGTTTTGTTGTTCAGTTGTATACAGTTGTGTCCGACTCTTTGTGACCCATTTAGGGTTTTCCATTTCCTTCTCCAGCTCATTTTACATATGCAAAAAAAAAAAAAGTGAGGCAAATAGGGTTAAGTGACTGGCCTGGGTTCACATAGCCAATAAGTGTCAGGCCAGATTTGAACTCAGGAAGATGAGTCTTCCTCACTCCAAAGACCAACACTCTTTCCACAGTACCACCTAGCTGCACTACTACTAGCACTCCCTCCTCCTCATCCTGCTCCCCCTCCTATTTCTGCTCTTCTTCCTCCTACTCTACCTGTTCCACCTGCTCCTCCTCCTTTTCCTTTTCTTCCTCCTTCTCCTCTTATTACTACTACTAGCTCTTCCTCCACATTATTACTGCTACCACTACTACCACTCATACTACTCAATGTCCATTAAAATTTCAGTACTGTTTTAGAGTATGTGTGTGGGGAGAAGGGGGGGTCAGCAAACCTTTTGCAAAAGTTAAATGGAGGGGGGCTAGGTGGCACAGTGGATAAAGCACCACCCCTGGATTCAGGAGTACCTGAGTTCAAATACAGCCTCAGAAACTTGACACGTAATAGCTGTATGACCCTGGGCAAGTCACTTAACCCCCATTGCCCTGCAAAAAAACAAACAAAAAAAGTTAAATGGAAAGGTAAAACTAGTATATTGTTGATAATCAAATTTATGAGGCTTTAAGAAGCTACATTTAAAAGAAAATGATTAATTCAATGTGAAAGCAAAAATAATTATAATAACCTATAGTTTATACAGTTTTTTTATTGTTTTTTTTCTACTTAGGAAAGGAGTCTGAAAATGAAAACTATTACTACTAAATGTTTACTAAAACTGCAGTACTGTTTTCATTTTTGGAGACTACTTTCCTAAGTAAAACAAAAATACTCTGTATAAACTATGCTATTGTAATTATTTTTGCTTACACACTGAGTCAATCATTTTCTTTTAAACAAAGCTTCTTATAGCCTCATAAATTTGCTTATCAACATTGCAAGAGGTTTACCTTTTCATCTAACTTCTAAAAAAGGTTTGCTGACTCCCGCCCCACTCACATACACTAATATAATAGTAGCTTTTGTGGAGGTCATTCTTATGATATTTATTAGCATCCAAGCTAAGCAGACAGCATCCTGAGATAATTTCCACCTCTTAATGTCACTGGTCTTATCCCTAGATCAATAGGAGCTAGTCCTTAATAAATTTGCTGAATGAATAAGTGAATTTTAAGAATTTAATAAGCGTGAAGACAGTCTTAGCCCTGAAAGAGTTTACATTATAATGGAGGTGGACAACACATACAAGGGGATCATGGTTAGGGAGAAGTATTTTGGTTATGGAAAGTTACCAAGTTGGTGAGTAGAACCATAGGAATAGGCTCTTTCAAGTAACAATGGAAGTATTGATTTGATTATAGTTCCAGAAACTGAAAGTGGAGTTTGGAGGTAGGGGAGCAAAAGAAGCCCAGGATGGGAATGTCTTTGATAAAAGGAATAAGTCCTCAGAGTATGGTGTCTGGTCCTGATCACAAGGCAACTGGTGACAAAATGATCTAGGAGCAGAGAAAACCCTGGCTGAGGCTCATCTGAAGTAATGGGTCTTCAGGAGGACTCACCAAACACATCAGTGCAGCCTCCATGGGAATTCTAGAGAACAAAGGGTCAAATTTTCAAGGCATGGCTTCTGAACCTCACAGCAAAGGCGAATGGTGAGTCTGAAAGAAGAATCATAGAGGCAGTTAGGTGACACAGTGGATAAAGCACCAGTCCTGTAGTCAGGAGGACCTGAGCTCAAATCCGGCCTTAGACATTTGACACTTATAAGCTATGTGACCCTGGGCAAGTCACTTAGCCCCAATTGCCTCACACATAAAAAAGTGAGAAGAATCATAAACATGAAAAATACTGCTGAGGAGGTAAGTATGTATTCTCTAGCCAATTAGAACTCATGAAAGACTTCCCTTCTAATAAGCACATGCACCCTAGCCAATAAAAGCTCATAATTATCAAGAACACTTGAAGAGTATGGTCTTCTAATATTTACTTGCATCAGAAATCAAGCTTTTTCTCTATATTATATAAGCCAAAATATTCCAGCTTTAGATAACATTGCTGCTAAAGCTGCATCTTGCTAACCCCACATGGATACCTGTATATATACCAATATAGAGAAGGATCAGAAGAACTCTATAGAGCTAGAGGAATGTGTCCTTCATCTGGACATATGAGAATAGTCCTTGACAGTTTTCTCATTTATTGTTCTCATAATTCATCTGAAGTCTATATAGTTGCAATTCATCTCTTCAATACAAATACTTAACATAAATCCACCTGAGCATGTGTAGGTTGTTTGTTGGGTTCACATTCACTCTTTGGTGGCATGGAGGTAATATTTACCACATAACTATACATTTAGAGAGAATTAGAGGTTTAATGTTGGGGGAATAGGTAAGAAATCCTGATAACTTTTTTAAACCTTGGAATTAGTCCCACAGACCTACAACAGTAAGTCAATCTGAGTAAACAGACTGTCTGTGGAGGATCAATAGGAAATTGGCACTAGAAATATAATCTAGAATAGAGGCTCTTAGTGTGATATCTGTGTGTGTGTCTATGTACATATGTGTGTAAAAATATGTACACATACATGTATGCACAGATACACACATATACATACTAACTGCACTTAATTGATTTCCTTTGTAATTAATTATAATTTGTACAATTTGTAATTTCCTTTGTATGTAAAAATAGTATTCTGAAAAAGGGTTTATAGACTTAAACAGGCTTTCAAGCAGTACATGAGACAAAAATGGTTGATTTCCTAGTCTGGAACCAGATTCCAAAGGGCTTACTTAACAAACAGAGGAGTATATAGCTGATTTTAGAACCAGCAAGAAGCTACTGAAGCTGCTTAAGTAAGTGAGTAACATAGCCAGACTTGCTTTGGGAATAACAATAGGGTGGTTAGGTTAGAATGGACTGGAAAGGAAGAAAAGTGAACATAGGAGACCTATTAGGAGGCTATTTCAATAATACATGTGAGAGGCTATAAGGACTTGAATTAGAATGGTGATTGAGTGACGTGAAAGATTTGGAGCATATAAAATCAATAAGATTTAATAACTATTCTATATGTAGCTGGATGAATGAAGTGAAGAATGTAGGATGACTTCTAACTTATAAACCTCAATAACTAGAAGAATTATAATACCTTCAACAAAAACAGGAAGTTTGGAGAAAGGTGAGTTTAGAGAGAAAGTCACTAAGTTCTATTTTGGAACTATGGAGTTTGTTGCCTAAAGGACATCCAGTTCAAGATGTCCCTCAAGAAACTGGAAGCAATAGATTGGAATTTAGGAAAGAGACTACATCTGGATATATAGATTTAGGAATAATTTTCTTAGAGATTACAGTTGAAAACTTTGAACTGATAAGAGCATGGAGGTAGAGTGTACAAAAAAAATAAAAGGAGGATCTAGGACAGAGACCACACACTGGATAGGTGGATCAAGGGTGATAATCTTCAAAAATAGAATCACAGGGGGTGGCTAGGTGGTGTAGTGGATAGAGCACCAGCCCTGGAATCAGGAAAACCAGAGTTCAAATCCGGCCTCAGACACTTAACACTTACTAGCTGTGTGACCCTGGGCAAGTCACTTAACCCCAATTGCCTCACCACCCCCCCAAAAAAAGAGAGGGAATCATAAGGCTAGACCAATAAAGAAGGAAAATATCTACTAGAGAAACAGAGCATTGTCAAAGAAAATTGGGGATAAGAGAGTATATGGAAGGAAAGATTTGTCAAGAGAGCTAAACACCAGAGGAAGTGGAGGCAAGATGGTGGAGAAAAGGCATTAAATGCTCAGAGATGCTGACACAATTACTCCAAAAAACAGCCATAATACAACCCCTGGAACAGCAGAACCCACAAAAAGAAAGGCTGAGATTATTTTCCAGCCAAAGGCACTTAAAAGCTCAAAAGGAGAGGGCCCCTACACTGGGATGGGAGTGGAGTCCAACACCACGATCAAACCAACAAAGATCCAGCCCCAGGAAGGCTGCACCAGAGAAACTTACCCCCAAACTTACGATTCAGCTGCAGTGCCAGCATCTTCTCGAACTAAGTTTACGGTGGTTTGAAAGGGCTGAACAGCTGGCCAAATGGCAAAATGCAGGGTGTCTGTGGGACATAAGGAGGAATTAGGTGGTCCTACCTCTGCAGAGAACCAGGAAGAAATCTTGAGCAGCTGAGGCCCAGGTGGCAGTGGGGGTGCAGGCTCATCAGAGCTAACAACTACAGCACACAAAGTTTGGCTGCCTGGTTAATTAGCAAGTTATCCTGAGGTTATCTTCAGACCAAAGAACAGGTCAGGCAAGTGAAAAACCCACCCTTCCTTAAATCAAAAATCCTGGGACCCTCTGAAGCTTGAGACAATGTAACATGGAAATAGGATCCCACTGTAAGAGGGAGTTAAAAGTGAAGTAAAAAACAGGCAAAATGAGTAAGTATAGAAAGTTGAGAACTATAGAAAGTTTCTTTAGCAACAAAGAAGATCAAGGAGCACCCTCAGAAGAAGATAGCAATGTCAGGGCTCCAACATCCAAAGCTTCCAAGAAAAATATGAATTGGTCTCAGGCCAAAGAGGTGCTCAAAAAGGACTTAGAAGACAAAATAAGAGAGGTAGAGTTAAAAATGGAAAGAGAAATGAGAGTGATACAGGAAAGTCATGAAAAAAAAGTCAACAACTTGAAAAGCCAAATGGAAAAGAAGATACAAAAGCTCTCTGAAATAAACAATTGCCTAAGAATTAGGACTGAACAAATGGAAGCTAGTGACTTTATGAGAAACCAACACACAATAAAGCAAATCCAAGTGAATAAAAAAAAAAATAGAGGGCAATGTGAAATACCTTCTTAGAAAACTGCTGACCTGGAGCCAGGAGAGCTAATTTGAAAATTATTTGACTACCTGAAAACCATGATCAATATAAGAATTTAGACATTATCTTCCAAGAGATTGTCTGGGAAAATTGCTCTGATATTCTGGAAACAGAAAGTCAAATAGAAATTGAAAGAATCCACCAATCACCTCCTGAAAGTGATCCCAAAAGGAAAACTTCCAGGAATATTATAGCCAAATTCCAGAGCTCCCAGCTCAAGGAGAAAATATTGCAAGCAGCCAGAAACAAACAATTAAAATACTGTGGATCCATGGTCAGGATAGCACAGGATATAGAAGCTTCTAAATTAAAGGATCAGAGGGCATGGAATATGATATTCAGAAGCACAAAGGAATTGGGATTACAACCAAAAATCACCTATCCAGCAAAGCTGTGTATAATCTTTCAGGAAAAAAAAATAGTATTTCAATAAAAAAAGAGGACTTTCAGGTATTTATGATGAAAAGACCTTAACTGAATAGAAAATTTGGCTTTCAAATGCAAGACCCTAGATAAGCATAAAAAGTAAACAAAAGAAATGAGATATGTTAAAAAGTTAAACTGTTTATATTCCTACATGGGAAGATATGTCTAAATCATAAGAGCTTTCTGAGTATTAGGGCAGATGATAGGAATAAATTTAGACAGAGGACACAGGTAGAAATGATTATGAAGGCATGATATCTGTAGAGTATTTTTTGTTTATCTTGGGGGGGCAGTCAGTATTGGTACGTATCTTGTGTCTGAGGCTGGATTTGGGCTCAGGTCCTCCTCAGTCCAGGGTGGGTACTTTGTCCACTATGTCACCTAGCTGCCCCATAATGATATATCTATGGTAAAATTGATAGAGGAGAGAAGAATGCACCTGGGGAGGGGAAAAGGGAGAGGTAGAATTGGGTGAAATCTCACAGGAAAGAAGCAGGAAAGGGTTTATGGAGCGGGGGGTGGGGGGGGGGGGAATAAAAGATCCTTAAAATCAAGAGAATTAGCTCAAGGACCTTAATCTCATCAGAGTTGGGTCAAAGAGGGAATAACACACTCAATTGGGTGGAGTAATCTATCCAACCTTGCAGGAAAGTGGGAGGGAAAGAGGATAAGGAAGAAGTGAAATTCGTTTTTACATGAAATTTGAGGGGGGAAAAAAATGATGTTAAAATTTGTTTTTACATACAACCCGGAGAAAATTCTAAATAAATAAAAATAAGAACTTGGCTATATTTTTAAAAAGAGTGCCAAACACTGGAAAGAAGTCTGAAAGTACAAATACATTGAAGAAAGCAGCTTCAGTTAAGTATTAACAGGAGCCCAACTTCAAGAACCTGAAAAAAGAAGAGGAAGGGTGACAAAGTAGAAATAATGAATGTATGAAACTTTAAGAGTTTGTCATTGAAATGAAGAGCTCAGGGCAGAGTCAAGATGGTGGAGTGAAGCAAGCAAGTTGCCTGAGCTCTCCATCAGTTCCCTCAAAAAGAACATTAAATTAAGCCTCTAAACAGATTCTGAAACTACAGAACCTACAAAAAGATAGAGAGACACAATCTTCCAAACTAAGATAATTTAGAAGACTTTAGGAAAGGTCAGTCTCACTCAGGGAAAAGGGAAGCACAGTGCACCTCAGCACAGCACAGCATAGTGGGTCTGGGCAAGTCAGCAGGAAGCTATAGGCCACAGCCAAGCAACTGAGACCCCTTGATCCTGGATCAGCAAGCTGGTGGCACAGCAGCGCAGTGGTGAGATCCACCAGCACCAGTTGAGAGTAAAGGCTTCCAGCTAAAGGGCCACCCATAGGACAGGCTCAACCAGGCATAGCCATCCCAGCTTGCCTGGAGCAAGCACAAGGAGCAAGCCCAGGGTGGTGAGAAATCCACAAGTCATAGAGGCCTCAGAATAGAAAGCCAATAATACAGCCCCTATCCCCCAGCACAAGAAGCCTGAAAGAGTGACTCTAGGGCCACCAGGAGCAGACCTCAACTTTAAAAAAAATAAATAAACTGCAATATGAGTAAGAAAGAAAAAAGAGCTCTTACCATCAAGAACTTCTGTGTCGACAGGGAAGAGCTAAATACAAACTCAGATGAGGACAATACTCTCAAATTGCCTACATGTGAAGCCTCAAGAGAGAAGAGGAATTGGTTTCAAGACCAAAAGACCTTCTCAGAAGAGCTCAAAAGGGCTTTTGAAAATCAATGGAGAGAGGTAGAAGAAACAATAGAGAGAGAAATGAAAGTAACACAAGAAAATAGTGAAAAAATCAGCAGCTTAGAAAAGGAAGCACAAAGAATCAGAAGCTTGGAAAAGTAAGCACAAATATTGACTGAAGAAAACAATTCCTTAAAAAATTCATTTGGCCTAATGGAAAAGGAGGTGCATAATCTGACTGAAGAAAACAATGTCTTAAAAATTCAAATTGGACAGTTGGAAGCTAATGACCAGATGAGACACCAGGTATCAGTCAAACAGAATCAAAAGAATGAAAAAATAGAAGAAAATGTGAAATACCGCATTGGAAAGACAACTGACCTAGAAAATAGATCCAGGAGAGACAATTTGAGAATGATTGGACTGCCTGAAAGCCACAATAAGAAAAAGAGTCTAGACACCATATTAGAATAGGCAAGGAGGAAACAAAACTATTACTCTTTGCAGAGGATATAATGGTATAGTTAGCGAATCCTAGAGAATCAACTAAAAAATTAATTGAAACAATTCACATCTTTAGCAAAGTTGCCAGACACAAAATAAATCCACTTAAATCATCAGCATTTCTATACATGAACAACAAAGTCCAGCACTAAGAGACAGAGAAATTCCATTTAAAGTAACAGTAGGCAATATAAAATACTTGGGAGTCTACTTGCCAAAACAAACCCAGGAACTCCATGAACACAATTACAAAACACTTTTCACACAAATCAAATCAGATCTAAATAATTGGAGAAACATTAATTACTCATGGATAGGCTAAGCTAATATAATAAAAATGACAATTCCCCCTTAATTAATTTACTTATTTAGTGCCATACAAAACAGACTACCTACAAAGCATTTTATAGAGTTAGAAAAAATAGTAACAAAATTCATCTGGAAAAACAAAAGGTCAAGAATACCAAGGGAACTTATGAAAAAAAAGCACAGGAAGGTGGGCTAACTGTACCAATTCTGAAGCTTTACCAGAAAGTGGCTGTCATCAAAACTATTTGGTACTGGCTAAGAAATAGAGCGGTAGATCAAATAGGTTAGGCACAGGAGACAGTAGTAAATGACTTTAGTAATCTACTGTTTGATAAACCCAAAGACTCCAGCTTCTGGGATAGGAACTCAATATTTGACAGAAACTGCTGGGAAAACTGGAGGATGGTATGGCTGAAAGTAGGCATAGACCGACATCTTACTCCTTATACTAAAATAAGGTCAAAATGGGTACATGATTTAAACATAAAAGGTGATACCATAGGTAAATTAGGAGAAGTAGGAATGCTTTACCTTTCAGATTTATGGAAAGGAGAACAGTTTATGTCTAAACAAGAGATAAAGAATATTATGAAATGCAAAATGGATGATTTTGATTACACTAAATTAAAAAGTTGTTGTCCAAACAGAAGCAATGCATCCAAAATTAGAAGGGAGGCAGAAAGCTGGGAAATAATTTTTGTAGCCAGTATTTCTGAAACAGGCCTCATTTCTAATATATTTTGGGAACTAAATCAAATTAATAAGGAACCAAGTCATTCCCCAATTGAGAAATGGTCAAAGGATATGAACAGACAGTTTTCTGATAAAGAAATCAAAGCTATCTATTGTCATATGAAAACATGCTCTAAATCACTATTGATTAGAGAAATGCAAATTAAAATAACTCTGAGGGACCACCTGACACCTATAAGATTGGCTAATATGACAAAAAAGGAAAATAATAGATGTTGGAGAAGCTGTAGAAAAAATGGAACACTAATGCATTGTTGGTGGAGCTGTGAACTGATCCAACCATTCTGGAGAGCAATTTGGAATATGCCCAAAGAGCTATGGGGCTGTGCATACATGTTCTTTGACCCAGTGATACTACTGTTACGTCTTTTTCCCAAAGAGCTCATAAAAAAGGGAAAAGGACCCACCTGTACAAAAATATTTATAGCTGTTCTTTTTGTGGTGGCAAGGAATTGGAAATTGAGGGGATGCCCAACAACTGGGGAATGGCTGAACAAGTTGTGGTGTATGAATGTAATGGAATACTATTGTGCTGTAAGAAACAATGAGCAGGAGGAGTTCAGAGAAACCTGGAATGACTTGCATGAACTGATGATGAGTGAGATGAGCAGAACCAGGAGAACAGTATCATCGACATTATGTGTTGATCACCTGTGATAGACTTGATTCGTCTCCACAATACAATGGTCCAAGATAATTCCAAAGAACTCGTGATAGAAAATGCTCTCCAAATCCAAAAAACAAAAAAACTATGGAATCTAGGTGCAGAATGAACCATACTATCTCTATTTTTTGTTTTTGTTTTTTGAGGTTTTTCCTTTTTTTCTCTGATTCTTCTTGCACAGCATGACTAATGCAGAAATATGTTTAATGTGATTGTACATATATAAGCTATATTGGATTGCTTGCTGTCTTAGGGAGGGTGGAGGGAGGGGGAAAATTGAAACTAGAAATCTTATAAAAACAAATGTGGTGAACTATTTCTATGTATAACTGGAAAATAAAATAAGTTTGGGGGAAAAAATGAAGAGCTCTAAGAATAGCTTAATGAAATGGTAAAGTTTCTTTTTTAAAAAAATGTTTTTTCTTTTGTTTTTGGGAGAGTTTTTGTTGTTGTTTTTTTATAATGGGGGACCTGGGGATGCTTGTAGATAGCTGGGAAGGAGTCAATGCATAAGACAAACTTGATTATAGAGAGATTATGTCACTCCTTGACTTCAAAAACTTTGGTAGCTCCCCATCACTTCTGAGATTCCTTCCAGCTCAAAATCTATGACTCTGGCATTCAAGTCTTTCCATAATCCGTCTCCTACCCACCTTTTAGTATTATTTCACATTATACTCCTTCACTTAGTCTACACTCCATCTACTCAGCTGCTCTATACTCCTCATTCTCTTCCTATCCTTTCCTGTCTCCATAGTTTTATTCATATCCTTCATTCCAAGAGTCTCCACTTTTTCTTCAAAACCAGGTACATTTTTCTCCATGAAACCTTTTCTCCTTTTCTCCATGATTCTCCCTGGAATCACCCTCAAATGAACAGAATGTCTTCCTCCATAAATTTCTCATTGCATTTGACCTGCACTTTGTTTCACATTTTTCTTAATCTCCTTTAGACTCTAGCATATAAATGGAGCCTTGATTTCATCAATGTGGGTAATCCCTCAAGTGATGCACAACCCATCTGGGCTTTTGTAATCTGCACAGTTCTTATCCAAGTACCATTTTAATTTCTCCTTGCCTCATAGTTATTTGTATCTATGCCTTTCCTCTCTATTAAATTACAGGCACCTTGAAAGTAGAGACTCTGTTCTATCCATCTTTTATTCCCCAGGACCAACCACAGAACTTTGCACATAGTAAGTGGTTAATAGATATGTGTTCAATTTAATTAAATGCCCTATCCTTGGAGATTCACATAGTTAGCTGGTCAGATATTTTCTTGCCCTTTCAGGCATTATAATCTTAAATATTAATACCTGAAATTTGTATCTGGAATTAGTACCTGAGTTTTTCAGATGACTAACCCAGAAAGAAACTAAAGAAGAAACACATTTAAGCAAATGCATACAGGAAGTATGTAAGCTAAATTAAAATAAAGCAAGATTGTAGTGGGGCAAATAAAACACAGAATCACATGTAAGAAGAAATTATAATCATCCATTGACTTTGAATAGGTATTATCACTTCAATACCCCGAGGAACTTAAAAGGGCATATTGGTGCCTCATCCATTAATATCTGTAACTCTAAAATTTATAGATATTGTTCCTTTTATTTATTTTCCATTTTATTTCAGTGTATCAAATTGGAAAGAGCTCTTTTTGCCTTATATATCTTCCAGCTCTAACCACCTAATTTTGGTCAGCTCTTCTGCCCCCTTTACCGTACTTGAATGAATCCTTGATTTCTTTCATGAGACCTTGTCCCTCCACAAGTGTAGAGTACAGCCTGGCTAAGCCTCCTCCTTCAAAGCAATTCTTGCCTATGGTTTTCCTCTGGATCATGTCCTGTTATTCTTTTAGTAATTTGCAAATACCAGTGGAACACTCAAACTCTCCATCATTTATCTCTCATTTTCAATATCTCACTGGCTCTCAGCATTTCTCAGTCATATATGATCGAAATGATGTCTTTTATACAATATCTACCATATAAGTCACAATGTCAACAACACACTGGAGCTTACTTACTCTTTACACATATCTTTCCAACAGGCATAGGCTGAGAGTAATCCTTGGAGTCATCAAAAAGACTTGCATACAAGTTCTATCTCTGACCCATACTGACTTAGGACTTAGGACAAATTATTTAACCACAGACAACCCTAGTTAATTTTCTTAGGTGAGAAGAATTATAAAATAGCTGCTTAACTGCATCGGTAAGATGGTTTTTCCTCATAGGAAATTGTGTACACTAATGAAATCACAAGTTGAATTTAAAAAAAAAATACAACTTTCCATTGTCCTATGGGTCACATACCTTTTGATTCTTCTAAAATGATGGTTTTACATGATTCCCAGAATATAGGCTCATTGGGAGACTATTCTTTTAAAATGGACTATTCCAAAAGCTAGCAGATGAAAATTATAAAGCATAGTACCATTTTTCAAATGTAAGTTGGCTTGCTTTCCTACTGGTTTTAGGTTGTTAACCTTACTCATTGTCTATATATAATGTCTGCTTCAAAAATATGAAAGATATATGAAGGAAGACACTATCTGCAACCACAGAAAGAACTGATAAATAGATGTATAGAATGACTTTACATATATACATATTTGTATCTAATGGTAACCACCTCTGGAGCAGGGGTAGGAGAAAGGAAAGAAAAAAAGGGGGGGGGGGGAAATTACATGATAACTTTATTATATATTTAAAAGGAATAGCAGGTTGTACATAATAGATTTGCAGTTTCATGTGTGATCATCTATTTTCATTATATTATGTTATAGAAATACTTATTTAATTTCATAAATTAAAATTATGTATATTTTTAATATAATGATGTGCCAATTTAATGGGCTATGTACACATACCATACATTATACCATACATATGGTATGTATACATACCATAATTTTAGAAACTTGGTTCGTCTTCTGTGAATTGTTATAACAATGTTTTAGAGTGGCAGCCTTTTAACAGGAAGACCAGAGATATCTCAGAGTTTGATTAATTAAGCACAATCTTCTCTAAAATCAAGATCATCTTGAGAACCTCATCATCTGCATGGAATATATCTTCTATTCTTATTCTGTTGAGGAAGAAAATGCAAATATTGTTACAAATCATATTATGCCAATTATACCATTTAATCTTCACAACATCCCTGTGAGGTAGCTATTGGTTATAATTATCCACATTTTACAGGTGAGCAAACTGAGGTAAAAGAGATGACATTATTTGACCAAGGCCCCAGACCTCTATGGTAGAAGTATTCTTTGAGCTCAAGGCTGTGAGCTCAGTGGTGACTTGGCTACAGCTGATTCCAAACAACTTGGAAGACTTAAATCTCAGTCAAACTCTGCCAGTGCTGTGTCATTTGACTTCTTGAGCCAGCACCTGGAGAGCTAAAAATTCTTAACCTAATGGAGTACTTAATACATAGCTACAAATTAATTGCATTAGAAATGGTACTAATTGTTCCATTAGCTCCAAACCAATCCCCAGTCTAAATCCTCACATTACTTAAAACATAACTGCTAGAATATTTCTTAAATAATTTAAACAGTTGATAAAAATATATTCTGAATTATGTATGCATATAAATAATGATTTAGCTGCTGTCTAATTTTCAGAAATTGAATTGAATTATGAGGGATGTGCGTGTGTGAGAGTGTGTTTTAAACAAATTGCTCGGCAGCAAACACCACAGTAACTGTAATTCTTAGCAACATGAATAAAGGGAGGTCAGGACAAATTTTCATCCCACTGGTCCCATGGCAGGCTGACGAAAAGAAAAGCTATTCTGTCTCTCTTCCCCCTTTCCCCTGAACAGCTTGACTGGCAAGCTAGCAGATAATCCTGTTCAAAGTTAATGTGCAATAACATGATTGAGGAAAACTGACTTAAGGGGCTTTCATGTGGCTTAGGACATATTGATGCCATATTTAAAGACATTCTCAATGTTCACCTCTGTGAAGATGAATGTTTGAACATCAGGCTTGAAAGGCCTGGAGGGGAAGGAGATACACACACACACACACACACACACACACACACACACACAGTGAAAGAGGTGATTAATTGTCAAACTGTGAGAAACGGCTTTGTCTAGGAAGGCATATTTTTTGCTAAGAAGCCATAGAAAAATGAAAATCAAAGAAAAAGTGAAAATGCCCTTCCTTCTCAATTAGGTGTATTATTTGCAAAACCAACTCTCAAGTAATAAAGAGGAAAGCAAGCTGAGGAAAACTCATGTGAGAACCACCTGGAAATAAAGGGTAGAAGAAATCAGCCTACCCCCTACCTTACCAAGAAGTTTTCAAATGGATTATAAAAGACATGTCATTGACAAGCAATCACAACTGCCTTATGACATCCCTTGGACCACTGTGTACAGCTATTATTTAATTATTGTGTGGCTATTTAATTTCTCAAGTATCTGTTGCCTGCTAACCAGAATTTTTTTTTTAAGCACTTAACTCAGAGTCAGAAGCCTTTGATTTTAATAAAAACTCTGATACTTCATGGTGGCAGATCACAATAAAAATAATGATGATGGTGATGGTGATGATAAATAATAATTAGCATTTATATAGAACTTTAAGCTTCTCAAAAGGCTTTACATAGGTTCTTTATATCAATCCTCTCAACAACCCCTAGGAGGTAGGTGCTAATATTATCCCCATTTTACAGATGAAGAAATTGAGGCTGATAAAGTTTAAATGACTTGCTACAAGTTGAAGAGTTAATAAACATATAAGGCATGATTCAAATTCAGTTCTTCTTATATCCAGTTCCAGTGCTCCATTCACTGGGCCACCTTGCCTAGATTTAATCTTATGTTTATCATCTATAAAATAGGATAATACCTGCTCATATCAAAGAGTCATTACAGGGATTAGGTATGACAACTATATAAAATCATGCTGTGAGATATAAAATCCTCCACAAATTTAAGGTATCCTTAGCAGCAGAGATCACATTTCAAACTTCTATGTCTTTCTTTAAAGTACCTCACATCACTGATTTATAACTGAATAGGACCTAAGAGATCATCCAATCTAATTCTCCTCCCCCAATTACTCCCTCCATTTTACTTTTCAGGAGACTGAGATCCAGTGAATTAAGGTAAGTTCCCCAAAGACAGAGGTTTAATTCAAACTTAAATTCCTGACTCCACAACCAGAGCTCTTTCCACTGTGCCTCTGATGACGATATCATTTAAAAAGTTCAAGAGACATAATTTCTGGGTAATTAATCATTTTATTAGTAAAAGAGGTCAGTGGCACTCTTGAATGTTAAAGATCCTGCATGGCAGTGGGTTCACAGTTTATATGCCCTTGGAAATATGGGTGTTCCTGATGTTGGCAATCAACTCTGGTTAACAATTAATGAGAGAATTAATATTATAATGAGAGGTGAGTTATATTCCAATGAGGGTGACACTGAGCATCCAAATCTTAGTCAAAGAGACTAATCAATTTCCATATCACCTGACTGATAAAAAAAGAATCCACATTTTCCCAGACCTGTCTGAGTAAACATAATGAGAAGAATCCACTTAGAATGTCTTTTTCTGTATTTGATTAGATTTTAGCCATCCTCACTGTGTCAGCTGTGGCAAGATTATTGGAATTTGGCTGTTTGATTGGATGAGCCACACCTGGCCTGCCCTGAAGTGAAGTATGCTGCTGATGCCAGAAGGAGAAACCATTTTGCACAGGCAGTTTTGAAGGACCTCCCCTTTTGGGGAAGGAAGAGTAAACCCTCACTTAGGGGATCTGGCTGCTCTTCCAGAGTTATCTCCCTCTTCCTGGTGGTGTGAGTGGCAGCAGCAGTGGCAGACAAGTCCTTCAGGCCTGGCTATAAGTTGTTCCTTCCATTGAAGCTATAAGCCCCAGGTGGCGAGTTAAATATGAACTCTGCTCTTTTGTATGTACTTAGGTTAGAGCTAGGAGGATATCCATATTTCTTTTCCCCTATTTCCTTGTATTTTATTTTATTAATTTCACCTTTGCTGTTTACTTTATTCTCCTTAATAAAACCTGATCCATTTGTAGAGCAGAGGCTGTTATGCTCCTTTCTTATTGGTTGGGAGAAATATCTAAAAAGGTAGTTCAGAGGGGAGGGTGCTTTGAACCTAGAGGTTCCTCATTATTTCCGGGACCCCAGTATTTTGGCGAGCCACCCAATTAACTCTCCATGTATTAAATTTGGCCCATACACAGACTTTGAGCAAGTTTTCCCAAACTGATCGATTTCTGGATGAGGAAGTAGAAAATGGTAAAAACTTTGATCCTTATTCAATAATCAGTTATTAAATACAAGAAAGAAAGAATTCTTTCTTTCATGACTTGGATGTAAGAGAACTCAGTAATATCTATTGATATTCAGGGTTAAGAGTAAACTATTAAATTTATAATACAATTTGGGGTAAAAGAGATTAGGAACATACCTCATACTCTCAAAATCTTCATCATACTGCCTAAATTTCCACATGAAGGAAATACATTTGAGTTGGTATGTTTGGTTTTCAAACATGGTGCTCTGCAGGGCTCTATTTGTATGCTGCAGAACTAGGGAAAGGCAAAGTAGGAGGACTAGTCATGTTAGCAGTGGAGATGGAGAGGTTGGGAAGAAAACAAACATAAATGAGAGTCATTCTTGTAACCCATTCCTCTCCTCTGCCTTTCTCATGGTTCTTCATACATTGCATTCCATTCCTCTTTTCCACACGTTTACACAGGCAGTCTCCTATGACTAGAATGCTCTCCCTCCTTACTGTTGTCTCTTAGAAGTCCTAGTTTCCTTAAAACCTCAGTTCAAGTGGTTCCTTCTCTCTGATCTACCCATTCTTAGTACCATCCCTACAAATTATCTTGTTCCTATTTCCTTTTGAAGAAGACTGATAACATCACAAGGTAAAGTCGTGATTTGTACATAAATTGAATTGAAGTGGGGTAGAGTTGTACAAAATCATCAGCCTCACTTTCTCTTCCAGAACCAATGGGAGTGAGGTGAATGACTTTGGTGTCTTTGATGTCTGGCCAAGCTCTAAGAACTCCACTTCAGACACCTTCATGGCTGTTGGAACAAATTTTTCTCATCTGAACATTCCACCAGGGGAAATCTTCACATGTTTGTGGTAGACATACCCCTAATTCACTGATGGATTTTGAGAGCTGTCAACTATACTCAACCTGATTTAGCCTGTCTGCCAAGACAGTTTTGCTGGGGTGTGGCCACTACACATGCTACAGCTTCTTAGAGCCACAGGTGAGAGTTGGGTGACAGGTGGACATGAAGGTTGATGAGCAAACCTGAAAAGGGCTTCTCAAGCCCTCACACCAGAGGTGTTATCCTTCCTGAACACCCCATTCATCCTGGTATATTATATATAGACAACATAAAAGAATTTAGTATCTTAGTGGTATTCTTTTTTTCCCCACAGGACAGTTGTCATGCTGTGATATTGGAGCCTGCCAATTGTATGGCACTGAAATCATCTACTTTACTCAATAGCTTTGCTATATTATGTAGTCATGGGTGAGATTCTGTGTTAAGCATTTCTCTATTGGAATACCTCTAGGATACCAGCCCTTAGATACCAACTTCAAATATCTTTAATGATTTCTTTAAAGAGCAATAAAAACCAAGCTGCTAAAAATCAGCTAAATTTATCAGTCCAGCTCATGAATGGACAGTGTAAGCATTTAAGAAGCCTTAAAATCAATCTTTCACAGCTAAATTTATAATGCATCCATATTATGAATTGCTTTAAATTGGATCCTAGAGCCCCCAGGCACTGTTTTGCAAGGAGTTCCTATGACACACATATATTAAACTGAAGAGCAGGGAAATGCAATTCTCCCAGGGGCTGGTATTCACCCACTTTGATTATTTTGCATAGTGATCCAGGTTCTACTGACAGGTCATTATTTGATGGGTACAGACAGAGAGTGGACTGGAAGGACAATAGTCTCAATCACACAAATCCAAATGGGGGAAATATTTGGAAAGCTCAACCAAAAGTTAGCTTTAGTTTGCTCATGTTCAGTATCCACTTTGGATCAGGCAATAAACATTCATTTAGATTGGGTTTAAGGCATTTTTGGTGGGAAAAGGATATGTGATTAATTAATTAAAATAATGAGATTTCTAGAAAAAATATATGATAACCCTAAGTGCTAGTGACTTTTATTTTGCCTTTGAGAAAAATAGTCATTTATTGAATTATATAAGCCTTCCTGAAATGTTTTATAATAGGTAAAACCATATATTTGATGTTCAAAACCTATCATAACCTGGCTGGCCCCTTCATACATTACTTCCTGTAATATGCTCTGGGACCAAGTGATGCCAGGCTCCATACTGTTGCTCTCACAAGGCATCCCATCTCCAGACTCTGAGCATCTGCATTGTCTGCCAAACATTCCTGGAATTCTCTCCATCCTCATGTCCTGGCTTCCTTTGATTTATTCAAGTCCCAGCTCAAAATTCCACCCTTTACAAAAATCTTTCCTTGATGCCCTTTGATGCTAGGACCTTCCTTCCATTGATGATCTCCATGTTATCTTATTTATATATTGTTTGCACAGTTATTTGCCTATTGCCTTCCCCATTAGACAGTGAGTTCCCTGAGAACAGGGAGACCTTGTTTATTTATTTTATTTGTTTGGCCTTTCTTCATATTTACTCTGCTTAGCACTGTGCCTGGAATGTTGCTGTTGTTGTTGTTGCTGTCCAGTCATTCAGTTAAGTCCAACTTGATTTTCTTGGCAAAGGTACTAAAGTGTTTTGTCACTTCCTCAGGGTGGGCCCATTTTTCAGATAAGGAACTGAGAGAAACTGGGATTAAGTGACTTGCCCAGGGTCATACAGCTAGTAAATAAATGTCTGAGTTCAGATTTGAATTGAAATCTTCCTGACTCAGGCCCATGCTCTATCCATTATATCACCAAGTTGCTCTAGTTTGGTACATGGTTGGTGCTTATTAAATAATTTAATTATAAATAATTTAATAAATAACTGACAAGAAATATATTAGGAGAGATGAGCAGAGGAAGGGTACAGTATGGCATAGTAAATAAAAAGCCAGGTGGACCCAGCTTCAAATCATGCCTCTGACACATACTTACAATGTGACCTTAAACAAATTATTTAACCTTTCAGTATTCTAGGTCAGTGGTGTCACAGTCAAGTAGAAAGGGGGAGCAAATGGGAGGCATTAAACTGTATACATATAAGGATCCCTGCTGGCTTTATATTGACTTAGAAAAACACATTAACGTTGTATATGTTCTATTATATTCTTGTTTTTTGTTAAATATTTCCCAGTTACATTTTAATAAGGTTCAAGGTGTTCTTGGGAGTACAGATGGCTAAAATGTTGCACAGGTCCTCTGTTTGACATCTCTGTTCTTGGCAACCCTCTATGACTATAAATTGAAGAGAAGGTGTCTATCACCCATATTAACAGAGGGAGTTTTCTCACCCGGGAGATCAATATGACAAAGAAATCATAGTTGATCCTGAATAAAGTAATTTCTCTCTTAGAATACATTTTGGAAATTCAGCCCTTTTGGTTCAAGTACTTCAGAACAATAATTCTATATATACAAATCTAATGATCCTTTCATTTTTTCCCTTTCTACTATTAATAAGAATATTTAAATCATCCCCAAAAATGAGGAACAAAAGAAGTAACTTGGAAGAAAAAAAGGAAGGGGAATGGAGAATTCACAAATTAGATAAAATATGCAACCAATTCTTGATTATTCATGATATTACATAATGTTTATTTTTATACATAATGATTATCATGTCCTTTTATATATGTGTAATTATATAACATATAACAAATTCTTAATGATTCATGATCTTATTTTATAATGATATAAAATTGTTTATTATTCATAAGTATATGCATATTTAATATATAGATAATCCTTGATTATTTGTGATCTTATCTAACTTGTGTCATAAAATAATGGGATTTGGCAGATGCCCAGGGCCCCATTTTAAGAATGATTTGGAATTGATTGAATTGGGTGAGACTGAGAAACTGAGAACCTACTTACAAATGATTAAATCAAGACCACACATGGCCAACCCTGAGTGGGGTGTTGTTCTCAGAGGCTGTGGACTATGCCATCAACAGGAGACCACTCTCAACCAATCAGCTTGAAGGACCTCCCCTTTTGGGGAGGGAGACAGGAAGTAGGAAGCTGAGGCTGGCTCACTGGATCTCACTCTTTTTCATCTGGATTTTGGCATGGTGGCAGCAGGGGCAGAACAGAGTAGAAAGATCTACTCCATGTGTTATCTGTAGAAGAGTGGATAGCTAAATAAATGTGGCTTTCTCAACTTCTCTCTCTTCACTAATTTCTAATATACTTTAATAAATCCCAAAAGCCTAAACTCTTGCTGAATTTATCAGTAATCTTAGCCAGTTTCCCCTCCAAAACTGGGGAGGGGGGCAGGTTAGGACCCACATTAGATTTTAAACATCACAGTTTTGAATTATGTAGGTATATTTTCCAAATAAATACATATGTAAGATATAAATATATAAATATATTTACATATATATTTATATATGACATGCACTGCAAAAGGAACGTGACTTTTTTTTCAGATCTTGTCTGATAAGTGTATGTAATTCATTAAGGCTTTTTTCCATAGTACACCAAACACTCAGATAAAAAGACAAAAATTTCAGGTTATAGACTCAGATGTTTTCAAATATTTAAATGCCTGGCACCTTTAGAACTAGGAGACATAAGACATAGGAGAACATAGACATATCTATGTTCAACTGAAATATCACTGAGATTTTTGAGCAAATCATATAGGAAAAAATTAATGCTACCCATTCCTCACCTCAACACTGTAAAGAGGAATTGATAATATTCTACTGGGTTTATATGGATTTGGTGAAGACTGAAATGAAGCATTTGAATTTCTTAGTTAAACTATAAAAGTATAGATAGAAAATATTATTTTATAAATTTGAAGAATTATAATAAAATAGGATGTTAATACACTAAATTTCACAATGTATCTATTCCTTCAAGAACTGATCTCTCAGAGACGTAGCCAAGATGGTGGAGAGGAAGCAGCAAGCTGCCTGAGCTCTCCTTCTGTTCCCTCAAAAAGGACATTAAATCAAGCCTCTGGACAGATTCTGAAACTACAGAACCTGCAAAGGGACAGAGAGACACAGTCCTCCAACCAGAGATAATTTAGAAGACTTCAGGAAAAGGTCGGTCTGACTCGGGCAAAAGGGAGGCCCAGCGTAGGGCAGCAACCCAGTGCGGAGGGGGTCGGGGCAAGTCAGCAGGAGCTGCGGGCCACAGCCAAACAACCGAGGCCCCTGGAACCTGGTTCAAAATTCTGGTGACTAAGAAGGATAGTGGAAAAACCTACCTGCACCGGCTGGGAGGGCCATGAACGGGTCAAGCAGGAACGGACGCCAGTATCAGGCGCCTGGCTGACCGAGCACACTCAGATAAGAAGTGCAGGGCAGGGGATCTCCACACACCATAAAGGCCTCAGAGTAAAAAGCCAGTCACACAGCACCTATACCCCTGCACAAGAAGCCCCAAACAGGGACCCTGGTGCGCCCAGAGCAGACCTCACCTTAAAAAATAAATAAATAAGCTGCAATAATAAGTAAGAAGCAAAAAAGAGCCCTCTCCATTGAGAGCTTCTGTATTAATAGGGAAGAAACCAACACAAACTCAGATGAGGACAATAGCCTCAAATTGCCTACATCTGAAGCCTCAGGAGGGAAGGTGAATTGGTCTCAAGAACAAAAAGCCTTCCTGGAAGAGCTCAAAAAGGATTTTAAAAATCAATTGAGGGGCAGCTAGGTGGCACAGTGGATAGAGCACCGGCCCTGGAGTCAGGAGTACCTGAATTCAAGTCCGGCCTCAGACACTTAACACTTACTAGCTGTGTGACTCTGGGCAAGTCACTTAACCCCAATTGCCTCACTAAAATAAATAAATAAATAAATTGAGAGAGATAGAAGAAAAAATGGGGAAAGAAATGAAAGCAAAACAAGAAAAATATGAAAAAAGAATCAGCAGCTTGGAAAAGGAAGCACATAATTTCACTGAAGAAAACAATGCCTTAAAAAATTCATTTGGCCAAATGGAAAAAAAGGTGCATAATCTCACTGAAGAAAACAATGCCTTAAAAATTAAAATGGGACAGTTGGAAGATAAGGAATCCATGAGACGCCAGGAATCAGTCAAGCAGAATCAAAAGAATGAAAAAATAGAAGAAAATGTGAAATACCTCATTGGAAAGACAACTGATCTGGAAAAATGATCGAGGAGAGACAATTTGAGAATCACTGGACTGCCTGAAAGCCATGACCAGAAAAAGAATCTAGACACCATATTCCAGGAAATTATTAAGGAGAACTGCCCTGATATCATAGAATCAGAGGATAAAATCATCATTGAAAGAATCCACCAATAACCTCCTGAAAGAGACCCCAAAAGGAAAACTCCAAGGAATATTGTAGCCAAATTCCAGAATTATCAGGTGAAGGAGAAAATACTCCAAGAAGCCAGAAAGAAGCAATTTAAATATCATGGAGCCACAGTCAGGATTGCTCAGGACCTGGCAGCTTCAACATTAAAGGACTGCAAGGCTTGGAATATGATATTCCGGAAAGCAAAGGAGCTTGGATTGCAGCCAAGAATCTATTACCCAGCAAAAATGTGCATTTTCTTTCAGGGAAAAAGATGGACATTTAATGACATTGGGGACTTTCAATCTTTCCTGGTGAAAAGACCAGAACTGAATAGAAAATTTGATCTCAACATACAAGACTCAAGAGAAGTTTAAAAAGGTAAACAGAGGGGGAAAAAAAAAGGTTACCCTATTAGGTTAAACTTTATATCCCTACACAGGAAGATAATACTCATAACTCTTAAGAACTGTAAATGTATTTGGGCAGAGAGAAGGACTTTACACAGAGGGTATAAATATAAATTGTCTTTGATGTGATGATACAAAAAAGAATTAAGGGCTTAAAAAGGGAGTCTATGGGGAGGAGAGGAAAGGGGAGGTGGAATGGGATGAATTATATCATATGAAGCGGTGGAAAAAAAAAACCTATTACAATAGAGGGAAAGAAAGGAGGGGTGAACATTGTTTCAACCCTATTCTCATTAGATTTGATTCAAAGAGGGAATAACATATACGTTCATTGGGATAAAGAAACTTAACTCATTCTTTAGGGAAGCAAAAGGGGAAGGGAAAGGGTGGGGACTGATAGAAGGGAGGACAAAAGCAAGGGACAAAAGGGTAAAGAAAAGAGAGGGGGGTAATAAAAAGGGAGGGCAGATTGGGGGAGGCAGGGGTAAGAAGTAAAATTTCAGTGAGGAGGAATAAGGTGAAAGAAGGGGGGAAAATACAAAGGGGGTAAATACAATGGAGGGGAATAGACAGTCAGTAATAATAACTATGAATGTGAATGGGATGAACTCTGCTATAAAACGGAAGCGAATTGCAGAGTGGATTAAAAACCAGAATCCTACAATATGCTGTTTACAAGAAACACATCTGAAGCAGAGAAATACTCACAAAGTAAAGGTAAAAGGCTGGAGCAGAATATATTATGCTTCAGCTAAAGTAAAAAAAGCAGGGGTAGCAATCCTTATCTCAGACAAAGTGCAGGTAAAAACAGATCTCATTAAAAGAGATAAGGAAGGGGGCAGCTAGATGGCGCAGTGGTTAAAGCACCGGCCCAGGATTCAGGAGTACCTGAGTTCAAATCCGGCCTCAGACACTTGACACTTACTAGCTGTGTGACCATGGGCAAGTCACTTAACCCCCATTGCCTTAAAAAAAAAAAAAAAAAAAGAGAGATAAGGAAGGAAATTACATCTTGCTTAAAGGTACTATAGATAATGAAGTAATATCAATATTAAATATGTATGCGCCAAGTGGTATAGCACCCAAGTTCTTAGAGGAGAAGTTAAATGAGTTACAAGAGGAATTAGACAGTAATACTATACTAGTGGGGGATCTGAATCTCCCCCTCTCAGAATTAGATAAATCTAGCCAAAAAATAAATAAGAAAGAAGTGAAAGAGGTGAATAGATTACTAGAAAAGTTAGACATGATAGATGTCTGGAGAGAAGTGAATGGGGATAGAAAGGAATATACCTTTTTCTCAGCAGTATGTGGCACATTTTCAAAAATTGACCACGTATTAGGGCACAAAAACATCATAGTCAAATGTAGAAAGGCAGAAATAGTAAATGCATCCTTTTCAGATCATGACGCAATAAAAATTACATGTAAGAAAGAGCCAGGGAAAAGTAGAATGAAAATCAATTGGAAACTAAATAATTTCATTCTAAAGAATGAATGGGGGGCAGCTCGATGGCACAGTGGATAGAGCACTGGCCCTGGAGTCAGGAGTACCTGAGTTCAAATCCGGCCTCAGACACTTAACACTTACTAGCTGTGTGACCCTGGGCAAGTCACTTAACCCCAATTGCCTCACTAAAAAAAAAAAAAAAAAAAAAAAAAAGAATGGGTCAAACAACAAATCATAGAAACAATCAATAACTATATCCAAGAGAATGACAATAATGAGACAACATACCAAAATCTATGGGATGCAGCCAAAGCAGTGCTTAGGGGGAAATTTATAGCTCTAAACGCTTACATGAATAAAAAAGAGAAAGAGGAGATTAATGAATTGGGCATGCAACTTAAAAAGCTACAAAAAGAACGAATTAGAAATCCCCAATTAGATACTAAATTAGAGATCCTGAAAATCAAAGGAAAAATTAATAAGATTGAAAGCAAAAAAACTATAGAATTAATCAATAAAACTAAGCTGGTTTTATGAAAAAAAACAATAAAATAGATAAAATATTGGTTAATTTGATTAAAAAAAAGAAAGAAGAAAACCAAATTACCAGTATCAAAAATGAAAAAGGTGATGTTACCACCAACGAAGTGGAAATTAAATCAATAATTAGGAATTATTTTGCCCAACTGTATGCCAATAAATTTGACAATCTAAATGAAATGGATGAATATGTACAAAAACACAAACTGCCCAGGTTAACTGAAGAGGAAATAAAATCCTTAAATAAACCCATATTAGAAAAAGAAATTGAACAAGCCATTAATGAACTCCCTAAGCAAAAATCCCCAGGGCCAGATGGGTTTATGGGTGAATTTTACCAAACATTTAAAGAACCATTAATTCCAATATTATACAAATTATTTGGAAAAATAGGTGAAGAAGGAATTCTACCAAATTCATTTTATGACACAAATATGGTGGTGATACCAAAACCAGGCAAAGCAAAAACAGAGAAAGAAAATTATAGACCAATTTCCCTAATGAATATTGATGCTAAAATGTTAAATAAGATATTAGCAAGAAGATTGCAGCAAGTGATCACCAGGATAATACACTATGACCAGGTGGGATTTATACCAGGAATGCAGGGCTGGTTCAACATTAGGAAAACTATTAACATAATCAACCACATCAATAAGAAAACCAACCAAAATCATATGATTATCTCAATAGATGCAGAGAAAGCTTTTGACAAAGTACAACACCCATTCCTAATAAAAACACTAGAGAGTTTAGGAATAGGTGGACCTTTCCTTAAAATAATAAACAGTATCTACCTAAAGCCATCAGCAAGTATTATATGCAATGGAGATAAATTAGAGGCCTTCCCAATAAGATCAGGGGTGAAACAGGGATGTCCATTATCACCCCTATTATTTAATATTGTACTAGAAATGTTAGCTTTAGCAATCAGAGAAGAGAAAGGAATTAAAGGAATTAGAATAGGCAAAGAGGAAACAAAACTATCACTCTTTGCAGATGATATGATGGTATACTTAAAGAATCCTAGATATCAACTCAAAAATTACTTGAAACAATTAACAACTTTAGCAAAGTAGCAGGATATAAAATAAATCCACATAAATCATCAGCATTTCTATATATGACCAACAAAGCCTAGCAGCAAGAGATAGAAAGAGAAATTCCATTTAAAGTAACGGTAGGTAATATAAAATACTTGGGAGTCTACTTGCCAAGACAAACCCAGGAACTCTATGAACACAACTACCAAACACTCTTCACACAAGTCAAATCAGATCTAAATAATTGGAAAGATATCAGTTGCTCATGGATAGGCAGAGCTAATATAGTAAAAATAACAATACTGCCTAAATTAATTTACTTATTCAGTGCCATACCAATCAGACTACCTAAAAATTATTTTATAGAGCTAGAAAAAATAATAACAAAATTCATCTGGAAAAACAAAAAATCAAGAATATCCAGGGAAATAATGAAAAAAAATTCACAGGAAGGTGGGTTAGCAGTACCAAACCTGGAGCTCTACTATAAAGCGGCAGTCATCAAAACTATCTGGTACTGGCTAAAAAATAGAGTGGTAGATCAATGGAATAGGCTAGGCTCAGGAAATGCAGTAGTAAATCACACTAGTAATGTAGTGTTTGATAAACCCAAAGACTCCAGCTTCTGGGATAGGAACTCAGTATTTGACAAAAACTGCTGAGAAAACTGGAAGACAGTATGGCAGAAATTAGGCATAGACCAACATCTTACACCTTATACTAAAATAAGGTCAAAAATGTATACAAGATTTAGACATAAGAGGTGATACCACAGGTAAATTAGGAGAGAAAGGAATAGTCTACCTATCAGATCTTTGGAAAGGAAAACAGTTTACGACCAAACAAGAGATAGAGTATATTATGAAATGCAAAATGGATAATTTTGATTACATTAAAATTTTTGTACAAACAGAAGCAATGCATCCAAAAGTAGAAGGAAGGAAGAAAGCTGGGAAACAATTTTTGTGGCCAGTACTTCTGATAAAGGCCTCATCTCTAAAATATATAGGGAACTAAATCAAATTTATAAGAATCCAAGTCATTCCCCAATTGAGAAATGGTCAAAGGATATGAACAGGCAGTTTTCTGATGAAGAAACCAAAGCTATCTATTCCCATATGAAAAAATGCTCTAAATCTCTAATGATTAGAGAGATGCAAATTAAAACAACTCTGAGGTACCACCTGACACCTATCAGATTGGCTAAAATGACAAAAAAAGGAAAATAATAAATGTTGGAGAAGCTGTGGGAAAATTGGAACACTAATTCATTGTTGGTGGAGCTGTGAACTGATCCAACCATTCTGGAGAGCAATTTGGAATTATGCCCAAAGGGTGATAAAGCTGTGCATACCCTTTGACCCAGCATTACCACTTTTAAGTCTTTTCCCCAAAGAAATCATGGAAAGGGGAAAGGGACCCACATGTACAAAAATATTTATAGCTGCTCTTTACGTGGTAGCAAGGAATTGGAAGTTGAGGGGGTGCCCATCAATTGGCGAATGGCTGGACAAGTTGTAGTATATGAATACAATGGAATACTATTGTACTGTAAGAAATGATGAGCAGGAGGAGTTCAGAGAAACCTGGAGGGTCTTGCGTGAGCTGATGATGAGTGAGATGAGCAGAACCAGAAGAACATTATACACAGTATCACCAACATTGAGTGTTGATCTACTGTGATGGACTATATTCTTCTCACCAATGCAATGGTACAGAAGAGTTCCAGGGACCTCATGATAGAAGAGGATCTCCAAATCCAAGAAAAAAAAAAAAGAACTGTGGAGTATAGATACTGAATGAACCATACTATTTCTTTTGTTTTTGGTGCTGTTGTTTTTTTTTTCTATTTTGAGGTTTTTCATCATTGCTCTGATTTTTTCTCTTATAACAGGACTAATTCAGAAATAGGATTAATGTTATTATGTGTATATATATATATATATATATATATATATGTGAGTATAGATATATATCTATATATATATAGATATATAGATATATAGATATAACCTATATCAGATTACCTTCTGTCTAGGGGAGGGGAGAGGGAGGGGAGGAGGGAGAAAAATCTGAAATTGTAAAGCTTGTATAAACAAAAGTTGAGAACTATCTTTACATGTAACAGAAAAAATAAAATACCTTATAGGTAAAAAAAAAAAAAGAAGTGATCTCTCAGAGGCACCTAGGTGGTACAGCAGATAAAGCACCTGCCCTGGATTCAGGAGGACATGAGTTCAAATTTGGAATCAGACACTTGACATTTACTAGCTGTGTGGCCCTGAGCAAGTCACTTAACCCTCATTGGCCCACAAAAAAAAAAAAATGAAAGAAGTGATCTATCAAAAATGGATCCCTGGGGCAGCTAGGTGGTGCAGTAGATAGAGCACCAGCCCTGGAGTCAGGAGTACCTGAGTTCAAATCTGGCCTCAGACACTTAACACTTACTAGCTGTGTGACCCTGGGCAAGTCACTTAACCCCAATTGCCTCACTTTAAAAAAAAAATGGATCCCGGTCATCAAGACAGAACTATTGATTTAGATCTTTATGAGGTCTGGGAATCACTTTTCTGTCTTATTAATTGTTTAGTTGTACCTGAGTCTTTGTGACCCCATTTGGAATTTTCTTGGCAAAGATACTTAAATGGTTTACCATTTCCTTCTGCAACTCATTTTACAGCTGATAAAATTGAGACAAACAGGATTAAGTAACTTTCCCAGGATCACATTAGCTAATAACTCCCTGAGGTTGGATTTGAATTCAGGAAGATAAGTCTTCTTGACTCCAGGCCCAGCATTCTATCCTCTGTGCCACCTAGCTGGCCGTAGGAATCAAATCCTCTTCAAAATGACCAACAGCTCTGTGTATGAGTGTAGGAACAGAGATCAAGTAAAATAACTATTAGTACCAGGATCTGCATTGAATTAAGAACAAAATGGCTGCCACTAAAGACAAGAACATGTCCGACCTATTCACTAAGATTCATTAGTAACCAGCTAATGCCTTAGAGCTTACATTGCCCTTTTGTAGGTGCCATGTAATTAGTCATGAAAACACAGTAGTTAATAAGGAAGAAAACCAGAACTCTCAAAAAAATAATCTTCTTCTAAGTCAAAATCTCAGAAAACAGATACTATTTTTTTCTGAGTTGCCCATGACAAAGTCTTAATTAGCAAGAATAGCTTAGGTTTAGGTAATGCTTTGTTTATGGTCACTTTCCTCAAAACAAAGCTGTGAGATAGTTTAGTACAAACAGTACGATAGCATTTTGTAGATGAGGAAAGTGAAGCCCAGTGGTGATAAGGGGTTTGCCCAGTCATCCAACTAATCAATGTCCAAACCTGGATTCAAACCCAGGTGTTCTGGGGCCAAGACCAATACAATATTTCTGTTAGACTGATTAAGGAAAGGCTTGAATGACACAAAATAGTCAACCCATGAAGAACTAGTCGTTAAGTGGCTACTATGTGCCAGGTACTACACTAAGTACTAAGGGATGAAAGCAGGGCTTTCTAGGAGCTCACCATCTGATGAGGGAGACAAGAACTAAACGACTATATACAAACAAGATATACATGAGCGAACTTGGAGATAATCAGCAGGAGAAAGCATTAGCTTTATTGGGGATCAGAAAAAGACTTCCTGAAGGCAGTAGGACTTTTAGCTAGGACTTGCAAGAGGGCAGGAAGTACAGATGAGGAAAGAGACATGAGGGAAAGCCAAAGGAAATGGTGGAATTCAAGAGATTTGGTTTTTTTGTTAAAGGAATAGCAAGTAGACCAGGGTCAATGGATCATAGAGTATGGAGTAGGGGTTGGGGAGAAGGTAGAAGTATAAGAATACAGGGAAGGGTTGTGAAGAGGTCTAAACGTCAAAGGGAGGATTTTACATTTGATCCTGGAGGCAATGGGGTGCCACTGGAGTTGGCTGGTTGGGGAGACATGGTCAAGCTTGTATTTCAAGAATATGAATTTGACAGCCAAATGGAGGGTGGAGTGAGTGGGGAGAGGCTTGAGGCAGAGAGACCAACCAGTGGGCTATTGCAATAGTCCAGACATAAGGTGATCCCAAGGGTCTGCACCAGGATTGTTGAAGTGTCAGAGGAGAGAAGGCTACATATATAAGAACTATTATGAAGGTAAAATCAACAGGTCTTGGCAACAGATTGGATTTGAGGGGTGAGAGAAAATGAGGAGTCAAGGTAGTCGTCTTCTGGTATTGGAAGGATTGTCATAAGGAAGACAAATTTCATTTCTTAAGTTTGGCTTCCTTGAGCAGAACTAGGAACAGAAGTTGTAAAGGGTCTACTTTCATTCTGATACCAGGAAAATCATCCTAACAATTAAAACTATTGAAAAATGGAAAAACTTCTTCAGGAGAAAGGATGTTTCCTCCATCATCAAAACTCAATGACCAGGGGCAGCTAGGTGGCGCAGCAGATAGAGCACCGGCCCTGGATTCAGGAGGACCTGAGTTCAAATCCAGCCTCAGACACTTGACACTTACTAGCTGTGTGACCCTGGGCAAGTCACTTAACCCCAATTGCCTCACCAAAAAAAAAAGAAAAAGAAAAAGAAAACTCAATGACCACCTGTTGCATATGATGTAGAGGGAAAATTTTTTCAGGTATGGGTTGGACTGTATGGTCACTGACATTCCTTCTAACTCAAACTCTGTGATGCTATGTGACTATGCTACAGGCCATAAGTGTTTTGTTTATTTGGGGAAGAGGATAGGGCAGGAACTGGGGGTTGTGCTTGTAATGCAGTTTCTACCAAAACCTTTAGAATTTTGAATTCTGCTTTGTATACAAGAAACATAACTCTAGATTGGCTGAGAGAATGCTGAGTGCTAAATGAAGCTCAGTATCTTCTGTAGGGATAGAGTTGTCTGGTGTGAGAGCCACTAGAGAGAGAAATGTATAGTGCTGAACCCTTCTGACAAGACATTTCCATTTCCATAAATGGCTCACAAAATACATAAGGCTTGAGTGAAAGCTCAGCTGTATACTATTACCCCAATATGCTATTGGAAGCTAGAATAGCTATCATTATGCCATCTAACCAAAGAACAATGTAATTAGACAAGGGAGAAATTAACTGTGAAAATTAATAGACATTGAGTATCAAAGGAGAACAGAAGATGAGCTGATCTCAGCAAAAGTGAAGAAGACATTGACCTGGGTCCAAACACCTTGCAATCTAGAAAACGTAAGGAAACAAATTCAGGGAGAACCTTGCTGCAGCTGGGAAGGGAAAGGAGTTAAGAAGTATTCCAGTGGACAACATACACTTAATAAGATTTATAGCTGCAAGCAAGCACACATGTGCACACACACACATTCACAAAGTGGGCCTAAGGGAGCTGTATTAATAAGCAAGGCTCTAGAATGCTGGAAGTAGCCAATAAGTTTCTCTTTTATAAAGCCTGCTCAACTGCTATGATCTCTCATGATTGTGACAGAGCATAAGAGTAGGAGGCCAGCCTTTATTCAGGATGTACTACTGCTAGGGAAGAAGGGAGCAACCCTCAGCAATAGAATCTGGACAGTAGGCATGACTTGCTCTGTAGCTATCTTCCAAGGGAAAGGCTGTACTGCACTGGCACCAGTAGCTTCACAGAGGTGCAGTTTTCCATTGTTTCTGGTCAGAAGGAAACTGTATGCTCTTGCATGGGTGAGTTCTCTGAGAAATCTTTAGAAGGGAAACTGAAGGTAATATAGATTGGCAGCCCATAATCTACAGGCAATCAGTACCAAATAAGAATAATTTTTGCTAGACTTTAACTCAGTGGATTAGCATGGTAGTGGAGAGATGGGTAAGGACAATTGGGGGTCAAGTGTCCTGTCACTTGACCTTCTCAATGTCCAGGACTTTCATTTCATTGCCTTGAAAGTTTTCATTCTTTTCTATCATCAGCCTATATGAAGACATGCATATTTATGAATTTCTGTGGTCCATTTGTAGAAACTGGTCCCAAAGTTACTGATTTTCCATTTGATGCAAAAAAAAAAAAGAGGTCACCTCTTCAATTAGAGTACAATGGCAAAAATGAATGCACTCTGCTTGTTTCCTTTCTTATAAGACTTCCTTATCTGGCAGCTCCAATGATGTGATGGGAAGGCTATTTGCAAGTCTGATTTAGCAGGGTTTTTATTTAGTTGTTTTTTGTGTTAGTTTTTTTTTTTTTTTATCACAAGAGACAATGTGAGTGGAAGTTTGTGCTTATAGTCTTGGGGACATTGCAGAAATGTAGCTCCAGTAATGTGTGGGAACTATTCATACTGAAATAGACTTTTAACTCTGTGGTCCATACTACTTAGCTTGCACAACCTGGGCCCTAATGTAAAAAAAATGTTAATAATTTTTAAAAAATCCTCCTCCAGTCATTCTCTGGGAGCTTTTGTTTAGTAACTGCAAACATTCCAATTTTGTAACTACTCTGGTGTCTGGTCAACAAGCAAAAATAGAGACCCAGATTTCTTCATACTTCCCAATGTTCAATTTTTTTTTCTGAACACAAAGGACACATTCCTTTAAAAGTATTAATTATTATATGCAAGATAGTTTATGCAAAAAAAATCCTAACTGCTTTTACCTCACCATTTTGTGCATCCACATAGTTTCAATCATCATGCAACCTTGCCTATAATACTGTTGGTTTTGCTTTTTTTTTATACTGAAAATATAAGGAATAAAATAAACCCTCATATTTGTAAAAGAGGCAGTATTCCTGGTCCAAATATCTTAGCAGATAAAGTTCTGCACTGATTACTTATTAGGTAGACTGCAACACTAAAGTATTTTTCATGAAACTAGAAATATTAAAAAGTAATCTACTGATAATATCATGGATAGATATATATGGCAACAGAGCACAGAAAATATATTCTTCTGTAATTGTTGTTCTTCAGTTGTTTCAGGCATACCCAACTCTTTATGAACCCTTTTGGAATTTTCTTGGCAAAGGGACTTGAGTGGTTTACCATTTCCTTCTCCAACTTATTTTACATATGAGGAAACTGAAATAAACTGGGCCACGTGATTTGCCCAGCTTCACACAGGTATCTGAGACTAGATTTGAAATCAGGTCTTCCTGACTACAGACTTGGTGCTCTGTCCACTGTGTTGACTAGTTCCCTATATCTAATAGTATGTATAATATGTAAACAGTGGTGTCTGGGGTTTAGTTCCAAGATGTTTGGAGCCAGATTAGGAAATGGTTCTTGACACACCTGCCTTCCTCCTTCCCTCTCCTTCAGCTTCCAACCATAAAAAGATGAGTTGAGAACTCAGCTTGTACTGTTTTGTACCCTGTCTCCTTTGGACTTTTAGGACCAAGGGCAGCAATTGATATGAGGGAAGGTGATTTCTCCCCCTCTATCCCTATGGTGGAAATGGCAAACTCCTAGACAATGCGGCATTTAAACTCTTCTGCCTCTATGATTCCTTTTCTGAGCACAAGCCAGAGATTAAAATACCTAAGAATGGTCCTTCTATTGATGTTCACTAGAACCCAAGAGAATGTGAGTTTCTGGGTTTCATCATGCTTATGCCTTATTCTTACCCATATATCCTATGACATGGCTTCCTTGCTGTTCCTCACACATGACACTCCATTTCTCAACTCTGAGAACTATCACTGGCTGTCAACCAAGCCTGTAACTCTCACCTTTCTCAACTCGACCTCCTGGCTTCCTTCAAGTTTCAACTAAAATTAATCTTTAGATAGTGAGCTCATTGAGGGCAGAGAGTGTCTTTAGTCTTTCTTTACATCCCTAGTGCTTAGCATAGTAACTGGCACACTGTAGGCATTTAATAAATGCTTACTAAGCAAGTCTCACTTTCTCTAAGAAGTCACTCCTGATCCTCTTTAATCTTAATGCCTTTCTTATCCAACCATTCTAGAGAGCAATTTGGAATTATGCTCAAAAGGCTATAAAGTTATGCATACCCTTTGACCCAGCAATACCACTATTAGGTCTTTTTCCCAAAGAGATTATAAAAAAGGGAAAAGGACTCACATGTACAAAAATATTTATGGCTGCTCTTTTTGTGGTGGCAAGGAGTTGGAAATTGAGGGGATGCCCAACAATTGGAGAATGGCTGAATAAATCATGGTAAATTAATGTAATGGAATTCTACTGTGCTGTAAGAAACGATGAGCAGGAGGAGTTCAGAGAAACCTGGAAGGATTTGTATGAACTGATGAGATGAGCAGAACCAGGAGAACATTGTACACAGTATCATCAATATTATGCATTGATCAACTGTGATAGACTTGATTCTTCTCTGCAATACAACAGTACAAGATAGCTCCAAAGGACTCTTGGAAAATGCTCTCCAAATCCAGAAAAGAACTGTGGAATATGGATGCAGATTGACCCATATGATCTCTTTTGTTTTTGGTGCTGTTTTTTTCTTTTTTGAGGTTTTCCCTCTTTGCTCTGATTCTTCTTTCATAGCAAGACTAATGCAGAAATTTGTTTAATGTGATTGTACATATATAACCTATTACTTGCTGTCTTGGGGAGGGAGAAAAATTTGAAACTAGAAATCTTATAAAAACAAATGTTGAAAACTATCTCTACATGTAACTGGAAAATAATAAAATACTTTTATAATTAAAAACATCTTAATGCCTTTCCTCTCAGATTATCTCCAGTTTATACTGCAAATAACTTATTTGTATATAGTTATTTTCATTTTGTCTCCCCCGTTAGACTATGAGCTCCTTAAGAGCAGGGTCTGTTTTTTTATTTGTTTGTTTTTGCCTTTCCTTGTATCCTCAATGTTTATTACAGTACTGCTGGGCACATAATAGACATTTAACAAATTCTTTTTGGCTTAACTTGACTTTAGGGCAATGATCTCCTACACAGACAAAAGGAACCTCAATAGCTTACCTCTCTGAAGATAAACAACTAAGTTCATACCATTGGGTGGGTGAGGGAAAGGGGGAGGGGCAAAGATAGCCAGATCTTGCCAACCCTGTTATTGTCATGAGTAGCTCAGTCCTCGTAGGTGAGAAGCAGATGGTGTATATTTGTATCTTAACCTTCTCAGAAGAATTTAAAGGGTTATCTTAATGCTGTATGCTATGGTATATGTTCATGGACTCTTTATGTCTTATACATTTTCTGTAGTGAGGTAAACAAAAGGCAATTCCATACATGATAGTGGTATTGCACATTAAGTGCCTACATTGGACTTGAAGACCTTGCTATTTTATTTGGGGAAACCTAGACATAAGTTACCCCTTATCTTTAGGTAAGGAATTTTTAAAGAGTAAAACTAAGGGAAGGGATCAGAGTTATTTTTGTTTGTCCTTCATTCTCAAAGAGGATCATAATATCAGGGTGATGTCATGACTTGAAGTGAATTGGGTTTAAGTGAGGGAAGACTGTGGAAGGTCAACAACCCCATTCTCTCCTCCAGAGCCATCTGGGTCCAGTGGCAAAATATACATCAGGACAACTGAAGATGGTCCCATGTGTTTAAGGCAATTGGGGTTAAGTGACTTGCCCAGGTCACACAGCTAGTAAGTGTCTGAGGTGAGATTTGAACTCAGGTCCTCCCTACTTCGGGGCTAGTGCCCTATCCACTGAGACATCTAGCTGTCCCACAAAGGGTCAGGGAATGAGAGAAGGGAAGGACCAAAGAGAGAGTATAGTCAGGTACTCAGGATCTGATTCAATCCCTGTGAGCCCAGAGTCCTTGAGAGATCTCTGTGCTTAAGGGGCAACTAGGTGGCACAGTGGATAAAGCACCAGCCCTGGATTCAGGAGGACCTGAGTCCAAATCCAGCCTCAGACACTTGAAACTTACTATCTGTGTGACCCTAGGCAAGTCACTTAACCCTCACTTCCCTGCAAGAGAGAGAGAGAGAGAGAGAGAGAGAGAGAGAGAGAGAGAGAGAGAGAGAGAGAGAGAGAGAGAGAGTGCTGTGCTTTAGGTGACATCTGCTTAATGCTTACAAACTGGGGGAGTTTAGGTAGGGGAAGATTCAAACCTCTTGGTTCCAGAAAAACAAATGTAGACAAGTTAGAATGTTGCATTATGCTGAACATTCTATTAGACCAATATGAAAATCAAACTTCAAGTTTTGGGACCCAAGAAAACTCCTTTTTTTCTCAGCAACTGGGATCACTAGTAGACGTTAACCATATGCTCTTAAGGAGAATAGGACGTCGACCAGCAAAAGGGAATTTGTTTTCTCCCAAGGAATAACCTCAACATGTACATTTTCCCTTCATACTGGTATGTTTCAAGGAAATATTCTGAAGCTAGGTTCTGAATTATTAATAAACTTAACATTCATGCACCTCTTAATGTGGATGTATTTGAAGGTGGGGGAAGATCAATTTTCTGTTTCTAATTTTTAATTGAGTCTAATGACCAGAAATGACCTAGAAGCCTTTCTGCCTCAGGAGGGAAAGCACTGAGTGGATCTGGAGAATGAGATTCTTCCCCTTGCATGAATATTTTTCATTTCAGATGCTGTCCCTGAATCTGCCAACATGACAACGCTCTTCAATAATAAAAAAGACATGTTTGAGGGGTTTTGTAAAGATGACACCTGTCTGACTGACATTCTTCCAGCGTGCCTTCACCAAGCACCAGCTCCTTAGCTCCTGATACGCCATGGGCTGTTAGTCATGTGCTTACTTGTGATTTACATTCCCTCTTAACCAATAAAAAGTGACTAAGAATAAAGAAAATAAAATCAATCACATTAGTAAAATGAATACCTTTCTCTGATTCTTGGGGCTAAAAATATTTCTCTTTGGAAGCACTCATCAAAAGTAAAAAAAAAAAAAACAACAACTTTTCAAGGTTAATTATTGAATTAATGTATCCCCAGCCCAAGAAACCTGTCCTTTTGCAGAGACACAAAATCTTGAAATATAGATTACTTTAAACCTACAAGAACAAATGTATCTCACATCATTTGTTAGAGGAACTAAATTTTGTGATATACTCAGTACAGAAGTCAAAATATTCTCTAATTTATCTATTTAATTCACCCTTCAGAAAAAAAAAGTCAACTTGAATTATTGATGCATAGAAAGCCTGGTGATTGAAAGTGGATGAACCATTTTTCACTCCCCTCCAGGTGGGGAGAACTAGAAATTATTTCTCATCATTAAGTTGAAAAAAAAAACATTTTACTTTTAGCTGGCATGACAGTGACACAAGATCTCTCCAAGACTATTTCAGAGGCAGCTGGAAATTGAAAACCTTTCAGCATAAGAAACAAGAGTCAATCTTTTATACTCCCATTAACATTAATGGGAGTTATGTAGGCAAAGCCTCACACATTGAGCTAGGACTATGCCTCATTCCACATCAAATTAATAGGCAGTGTTTTGCTGCTTTCCCATGGCAACAATAAAAACACAATATAATACCACAAACACCCATTGCATATTGAGTAGGAGGGTGTGGATATTAAGGGCAAAGAAATCTTTTTTTCAATCCATCTGTAGACCTCCCATAGAGATCAATGGTAACTCTGTACAAAGACTTGAGACTGGATGTCACTCTGTAATCAAGAGCCATTTCTGGGAAGGCTAGCTTTTTGTTTTTTTGTTTTTTTTTACTTCCTTCAAAATTCCATACTTTGCTGAAGAGATAGACAGCAGTGAGAAATCCGCTAGCAAAATCGAACATAATTAAATACTGGTTTTAAGGGTCAAGGCACTTTAAGCGTTAACCCACTTTATAGATTTAATGTTATAGAAATATTCTATACCACAGTATAAATAGTGAAGATATGACTTGACCTTCAGTAATATAAATCAATGGGAAAAGGAAGTGTTTCATAGTATTTTTGAATGTGTTTCAAAAGGCACCAGCAAGATTGGGGTAATCATGACAATAGCAGTTGCTCTATTTATATATAGCAACTTCAACCTTTTCCTCTCTGAATCCAAAGTGGGAATGCTTCCTTTCCCTTACTTTCACATGTGATTATTTTTTTCCACTTAATAAAAGCAACTTCTGGGGGTAGCTAGGTGGCACAGTGGATAGAGCACTGACCCTGGATTCAGAAGGACCTGACTTCAGATCTGGCCTCAGACACTTGACACTTACTAGCTGTGTGACCCTGGGCAAGTCACTTAACCCTCATTGCCCTGCAAAAAAAAAAAATAATTAAATTAATTAATTAAATTAATTTTTTTAAATCAACTTCTGTTTAAAAGATATCAAATGTGAATTTCAGGATTCCAAACAACAAATATAAGGAATATCCATCAGCGAACTAGGAAGACATAATAATTCACATAAACAAGAAAGAACTTTGATCCACAGGAAAGACTGACACTCTATGAACTCAGGCTACAAAAAGCTCTTCTGTAGTTCCAGAGTAGCTTACATGGTGAGTGCCCCTCCACCCCATTCCCTTGACTAGTCCTCAGAAGTAGAATGAAAAAAAAAATCATGGTGCTCTGTTCATCAATATATAAAATTTACAGGAAGAATTGCAGACCTTATCGATGAGTCTATATTGAAATTACTGAATGCCTTACTGGGTCCTTAGTGATCAGGAAGCCTCTAGCCACATGGCTTTGTAACTCCAAATTCCCATGGATGAAGCTGTACTAAGCATAGAGAAAACTGTGAAACTGGTATTATTGTCTTCTCATAAAACTAATTTTTAGGCCCCAGTGGCATACCTGTCAGTATTTTCAAACTAAAGGTAGCACCTATGCTTAGGTATATGCATGATTTTTTGCTAAAGTAATGCCAAAGTATCTCAACAATAACAAAATTATCTTGGTACAAATCCTACCACCAACAATTCCTAGCTATGTGATACTCGGCAAGCTAAAATCATTGAATCCTTAGTGTTTGGGGGGTTTTTCCTGGTAAAATGATGATAATAATATCTGTATTTCTTCCCTCACAGGGCGGTCGTGAGGCTCAAAAAATAGTATATGTAAAGTGATTTGTAACTTTTAAGAGCTATAGAAATGACAGCTACTATTGTACATCACTCTCGGTGAAATACTATTTGGATTCCCCACAATGCCGTAGAGTTGACTCAGAGTTCTTAAAGACTAGAGTATATTAATGGAGCACAAATTCTAGCAGGTTTTACCATGTGAGAAAGGTTTCAAGTATGGTCTGAGCAAAAGACTGTAATGACTTTCAAAGAATCAGAATATCTGGATACAAAGAAGCTTATCATAAGTAGAATGGCCACTTGGTAACGGAAACCCATGAACAAATAAAATACAAAATATCCTTTGGGTCTTTGCAGTTCTTTTATCCTTCCCCTTCTTCAGTAATGGTGGTAAAATGGTGGGAAAGTGGGAAAAGGAAACTAGCAATCATGCCATCCTTAGAACATCCATAAATAGCAGATTGGCTTTCTGTACTCTGGAGATCCTTTCCCAATGACCAAAAAATGAGTCCGTCACTGGAGAAACTGAATTACATGGATCTTGACATTCTCACTATAAATTAAATCTCAAGATAGAAACTAGATGGAAGGAAATTGAATCCAAAAAGAAAGATGGCTTTCAGGCTCTCCCTGGAGAGCCAAATAAAGAAGTTAGAGTAGGTATTACCAAGAGTTCAACAAGAAACACCCTGTCATGGGAAATTTGGTCATCTCATACTGAAGTGCATATAAGACAATGAAAAGAACTTAAGTAAAATATACTAGTTAAAGAAAGCTTGTTGAGAATTCCAATTTAACCTAGTCATTAAAGAACATATAGGTATGAAACTGAAAAGGACCATAAACATATAAAAGTTTGGGGGAAAATCTGCCCATGAAGATTTTTATAACAGGTGTTTATAGAAGATGTGGAAGTGTGCTGAAAAAAACAAATATGAGTAATTTAGCTGGTTTAGATAAAGAATTTACAAAAGTGTGTCATCTTAGAAGGTGTAAAGAATTCATTGTTATTTAAGGTTGTTATGACCCCATCTTTTGGCTAGAATTAAAAAAACAAAACCTCAGCGCACACACTGGCCTCTGGGGCTCCACAAAGGGCACGGTGCTCTACCCACTAGTTGTAGCCGTCACCATGGCGCTGGCACCTCACGTCATCACCACTCACAGATGCCTACATGGGCCTGGCAAAATTATAATGATTGGAAGCCCAATGAGGGCAGTCATGTGACTGTCAGAGTGGCCAGCCAATTGGCTGGGGCCTGTGTGTGGTCAGCCTGCGGTCTGCTGGGAAGTCACCCTTCTAGCTTGAAGCTGGAAGGCGACAGGATGCTGTTGTGTGTTCTCAGCTGATTCCTGGGCGGTAGTGTTATTCAGGTTGTATAATTTCCCTTTCCCCATTTTATTTCCTTTCCCTTGATCCTACTGATCCTGTTTGTGTTTTTTTAAGTTTGTTCTTGTTAAATAAATCCTGCTCTGTTTTGAGGAAGGCTGTCTTCTTCCTTGCCCCAATATTGTGGCAAGTCGCTTAGCTAATACTCCCCAATTAAAAATTGGTCCCCACAAAGGGATACAATTTTAAGCAAGTTGAAGAACAAATTTTCAAGGTAGGTGGAGAGGAAGAAAATGAAGAAGTGGAAAATAACAGACATTATTACCAAAAACTCAGTTGAGAGAACATTAATAACCAACAACTCTATGCCTATTTTCAATTTATATAAAATTTTATGAGAATAATTTATCAACTCATTGAAGGCATTCATACTGAGTATTTAGGGGGAAAACAGTGTATAATAAGATATGAGTTTAAATCCTACCTCTGATAATTATGTAACTTCGGAAAAGATAAATCCTCAGAGTCAGTTTCCTCACCTATAAAATGGGAATATTAATAGTTTCTATCTCACAGGATCATGTGAAAACCAGGCAAAGTAATGTACAAAGTACTTTATGATCCCTAAAGCTCTGTATAAATGTAAGCTGCTATCATACAACTAACTTAAAAATGTATACAATGCAAGATCACATTCTCCTTAGTTTTCTAACTGTATTTCTTTTTCAATTCTGAAAAATATCACCATAGAGATTCTTTTCCAACAATGTATCTTTCTTGCATATATCAAAACTATATAATCATTGAAAAATTACTGGTTACTAATATAAACTGAGACATAAAATAGGGAGACATATGCTTGTCAGATGTGTTTGTCACTAGTGTTGAAAAGATCCAAAAACAGAGTCCAAATCAAGGAGGGAGTCTTTAGAGACTGTGATGTCTTCAAGATGTTTCTATTTGCAGATGGAATTGTACTTGTGATATAAAGCCCCTGAACACTGAAAAACCTTCTAAATGATATGGAGACCTCTCAAAAAAGTTTGATCTAACCAAACATATGGGAAAAATTAAGGGAATAAAGAATACCTATTGTCCAGATTAATGGTGTCAAATTCAAATAGAAACAGATCCCTGAAGGATGAATAATGAAAACTACAAATTAGTATTATATATGTTGTATTGTATTTTTCGTTAAACATTTCCCACTTACATTTTAACCTGATTCATTACATGTTTTATGCAAGTTGGAGCCAGTGGGCCTAAAGTTTGACATCTTGATCCAGACTATGATATGAAATTGAATGGCCAATTAGAAAATTGAATGGTCATAAGACTTATACAAACACTATAAATGGATGGTGAGTTAGGCCCAGGATTGATCAGGAAGCAAATGGTCTAGGTTGCAAAATAGGTATCAGCTGTCAACAGTCATGTTTCCATTGCCTTTTGCATCTTCCCTATGTAGACTAGAATCACTTGAATAATTAATTCTCAGTTATCTGAATAGTTATCAATTTGAAAATATAATTTCTTAATACTCATTTAGTAGCTTGTTATTTTTAAAAGCTCCTTTATATATATGTGAAACCCACATTCTTGTATGTGTTTACAAAGTGGAGAGGTGATTACTTTTGCCTACTTATTATGCTTAATCAGTAGACAAACATTTATTAATTATTTAGTATGTGCCAGGCATTGTATTAAATGGTGGAAATACAAGTACAAGAAAAAAAAATAGAAAGGTCCCAGGTCTTATATTCTAAAAGAAGAAATCAACACATAAAAGGAAACTAGATAATGGGGCAGGGCGGGGGGGGGGGGGGATTACCTAGTACAGGGTCATAATGGAAAATTCTGAAATATTGCCTGATGAGAAATGAAAGACATGGCTGGATTGGACCCTCTCTTTATATGGAAGGAGCCATGCAGAGGGAAGGACCTGGGAAGTAGAGAATAGTATGAGGTGTGAAATTCCGGGCTTAAGTGATCTTCTAGGACAAGAGATTTCAGGACCATGATAGAGGCTACCAAAGCATAGCCTACTAAGAGTCCAATCCAGAGATACATACTTCCCAATGGCAGCCTGGAACAGTGACAGAATCAAATTCCTTAGCTTTCCTATGCCCCTTGGGGTCAGTCAGTTTTATATATTACAAGAATTTATAACCGACTATATCCATAAAAATATAAGCTTCACTGTTCTCCATCAAACTAAACATGGTCTATACACAATAGTTCTCTGCCTCTGAAATTGACAAGGGATTTGTCATGGAAGCTCCAGGTTATCCTTCCTTGTATAAATCTTAAAAGTGAGGATTATAACCAAATGTTTATATATTAATTTATCCTTCCATTCATTCCATCAGGACCTATTGAAAACATACTGTGTGGAAGGCATTCTTTAGAATACCTGCAGATGATTCACAGATCTATATAATTAATTAGGCGCACTCCCTCCTCTGGGCTTGCATCCATCATTGCCACTTGCCTATTAGATATTTCAAACTGGATGCTGCAGAGACCTCTATATCCAACATGCCCAAAAGAGAATTAATAAACTTTCCCCCAGAAAAAACACCCTTCTTTCACCCTTTCCTAATTCCATCAAGGGCCCCTCTATCCTTCCTGACAAGTAAGTTCACAATTTCAGTGCCATCGTCATCAGATTTTGTCAGTTCTTCCTCAACATCTCTCACATTTGACCCTTTCTCTTTCATCCTATCACCACAACCTCGGTTCAGGCCATCATCACCACCTCTCACCTGGACTATTGCAATAGCCTCCTAACTGGTCTTCCTGCCTCAATTATCTTATCTTTCTAATCCATTTTCCATAGAGCTGCCAAATAGGTTTTACTAAAGTACATGTCTGACCATACCATGTTTCCACTCAGTAAACTCCAATGGTTCCCTATTTATTCTAGGGTCAAACCATATTTCTGCTTTATCTCCTTTTTAAATGTCTATTTTTATGATTTATAATGTAAATAATATAATATAAATAGTACAATGTACATGCTGTTGCGTCATGCTTTTGGTTCGTCAACTGATGGCATCTATCTGCATTCCTCTTTTGGATGGAGGCCTATTCAACGTTTCATGTCTGAGATCCAAAACCAGAGTGAGAGGTAGCACCCTTAGAGACCTGCTTTTCGCCGATGATGCCGCACTTGCCTGTCAGAGCGTGAATTGCAGACCTTGATGGATCGCTTCTCCCAAGCTTGCACGGACTTTGGCCTAACCATAAATCTTAAAAAGACGAAAGTCATGTGTCAGAGTGCTATGTCACCTCCATTGATACACATCGGTAGCTACCAGTTGGATGTCTTAAGCCAATTCTCGTATCTTGGCTCTATTGTCAGTGACAATTTGTCACTTGATTCTGAAATCAATCAGAGGATTGGGAAAGCTACTTCAACCATGGCTAAGCTTGCCAAGCGTGTCTGGGCAAACAGTAAACTGACAAGACGAACCAAATTTGCTGTCTATACAGCATGCGTCCTGAGTACCTTACTGTATGGCAGCAAAACATGGAGTATGTATACTAGACATGAAAAGCTTAACACCTTCCACATGTGCTGCCTTTGGCGCATCCTTGGCATATCTTGGTCAGATAGGATCACCAACACAGGAATGCCCCCAGCTTTGCTACAGAGATGTATGCAAGCGAGACTTGAGGCCTCTGGAAATAGACATCGGCAGCTGGGAGGAGATGGCCAAGGACTGCGCCCAATGGAGTTCAGTACTCAGGAGCAGCTTGCGCTCAGCTGAGATGGTCCTTCAAGCTCAGGAGGAAGAAAAACGAATGAGACACAGGAACCGATGGGCAACAGAGAGCACAGTTTTCCAATGTCCTTGTTGTGACAGGAGCTGCGGCTCCCGTATCAGACTGCACAGCCACACTGTGGCCTGTGGTTCTTTAAGGCACTGATCCATGGTCATCCGTAACTGGTGGAAGCCTACTACTACTACTACTACTACTACTACTACTACTACTACTACTACTACTACTACAATGTAAATATACTAAATCATACCAAATAAGTAAATATGAGAGGGGGTGCATGCTCAAAAATTTTAATGATAATGGTACACAATCAAAAAGGTTAGAGACTGGAGCAACTAGGTGGTACAGTGGATAAAGCACCAGCCCTGGATTCAGGAGGACCTGAGTTCAAATCTGGCCTCAGACACCTGACACTTACTAGCTGTGTGACCCAGGACAATTCACTTGACCCTCATTGCCTGGTTAGAGACTACTGCCACAAGCAGCAAGGAAAATTGAAGAAAAGGATTCTTAATCCTCTGTGTGTGTGTGTCTGTGTGCGTGTGTGCATATAACCTGAGTCTCTTTGGCAGTCTAGTGAAAATTATGGATCCTGTATCAGAATAAAGTTTTTAAGTCATGGAAGAAGCACTATTTTTTTTTTGAGTGAGGCAATTGGGGTTAAGTGACTTGCCCAGGGTCACACAGCTAGTAAGTGTTAAGTGTCTGAGGCCGGATTTGAACTCAGGTACTCCTGACTCAAGAAGGTGCTCTATCCACTGCGCCACCTAGCTGCCCCAGAAGCACTATTCTTAAATTAGATGTTAATGTAAACAAAAATCTATTTTTCCCATCCAAGTTCATAGACACACTGAAATCTATCAATAAACCATTGCTGTCCATGGACCCCAGGTTAAGAATCCTGCCCTTAAAAAAATGTGTTAAGTGGGAAGTGATATCAAATCTGTGCTCTGGGATGAAATTATAGATAGCAAGAACTCAGACAAATTAAGAGGTTATTATAATATTCAATGTGAGTGATAATGTTGACTTCAATGAGAATTGAGAGGATTAGAAATTTGTCATCAACTGAGAAATGGTGTGGTAAAATACATATAATCTAGAGGACACAGTGTGGGAAAGAAAGAAGGGCATAATAATATTTTCATAGTAGTATGAGTGATAGCTATTCAATTTTACATTCATTTCCTGTTAATTTTTTTTATGTTCAGCCAGTGGTCTGCCCATGCTAATGACAAGTTTTTAAATATAACTGAACATCTTTGCTATAATAATACAGTATCTCTTAACTGCTCTGACGTCCTAAAATTTCATTCCAACTAACTTGCATCAACCTTTATCAAAATGTGAGAAACAGGGGCAGCTAGGTGGTACAGTGGATAGAACACTGGCCCTGGAGTCAGGAGGGCCTGAGTTCAAATCCAGCCTCGGACACTTAAAACTTACTAGCTGTGTGTGTGACCCTGGGCAAGTCACTTAACTCCAATTGCCTCACCAAAAAAAAAAAAAAAAAGTGAGAAACAGCTAAGGAGTCTGCATTGTAAGTTTTTTGCTTTCCTCATTTCCTGCAAATTTTTCTTAATTGTCTCAACACTATTCTCATTGAGTCAAAATCAAATTCTTATAATTGCCCAGTAACTTAAATGATTGAAGCTTTTTTTCTATTCAACAAAACTGGCTGAAATCAAGTAAGTTAACAGATTGTTTTGTCGTTGCTGAGGCTGCTGTTCTTTATATATAAAACACTGAAGGAAACACAACAAAATAAGATTCTTCTTACATTTTCAATAGATAGATTCCTTTAAGTAATAAGTGAATTGTTAACTGATTTAACTGATGTGAGAAAAGGAGTTAGTTGCTTTAATATACTGACAATTGAGTTCCTAATTGCCTAAAGCTGAGAGTTTACTTTCCCTGACCAGGCTGAGCCTGTGATTCCAGGTTTATATTCTATTCCTTACCATTGCAAACCCTACTCAGTAATAAATTCAACTCTTCCATGTTCCCATGATACACCTGTAGATTTTCCACCTCTATCTTGCAGTTCCCTCACCTAGAATGCTTCCTCCTGAGTTCAAATCCAGCCTCAGATACTCACTGCATGACCTTAGGCAAGTCATTTGATATCTGTCTCAGTTTCCATAACTGTAAAATGAAGATAGTAATAGCACCTACCTCACAAGATTCTTGTGAGGATCAAATGGGATATTTGTAAAGAACTTAGCACAATCCCTGGCACATAGTAGGTGCTTAATAAATATTTTCCCTCCTTCCCTACCTCTATCTTTTAAAATTGTACCCATATTTCATGATCTATCTCAAAATGTCACTTCTTTCCTAAGTGCCTCACTGATTCCTTTAGCCAGAAATGTCCTCTGACCTCCTATAGCTCTATGAATCTAAACTTCTTTTTCATGTGTGTCTCTTACATTTCTATATATCTTTCCTACTAGATTTTAAATTGAAGTCAGGGATGACACCTCACTCAATTTAGGATGTACCGATGGTGCAGTGCTTTGCAGACAGCAGTCAGCCAAGTGTTTGTTAGATGAATCAATGAATTTATTGTTCTTTCACTCTCCTAATTGGAAAATCATATTTTCCTCCATGTTATTTATATATATATAATGTGTATGTATGTACGTATATACATGAGAACTTGTCTTGTTTATTGGCCTTTTCTGTGCCTTTTTAGTAAGATAAACAAGTACTCTTCTAGTTAGCAGGTACCCACAATGTTTTTTCCTTTGTTCATTTAAGCCTATCAAGTTTTATATTAAGACTTTGAGAGATAATTGTAATTTGGATTTTGGTTTAACCACTTTCTTTAAAATTTCACCTCCCTTTTCCCATTATCTGGTAAGTCCTCAATACTAGCTACTAACTTGCTTTTCTTTATTACTATTTTGCAGTGTGTGTGATTGCCAGCATAGAGAAGTCCATCCTCAATCTTTGACAACTAAGAGATGCTTAGGAGGCCTACAGAGTCAATTTTTTTTGAACAAGTCTATTAGAGAGGAAGCTGCTCCTATTCCTTCAGGATACTTCAGTGACAACTGCTGTGAAACATTTTGCTATAAATACCAAGTTGTTTTTATAGATTTGGAAATACTTAGTTCCCAAGATGAACCCTGTTGAAAAGGTGCAGTTTTCCATGAAAAGTGGAATTCAGTTTGCTATTTATTTGGCTTACATAGTCAATCATAGCAGCCTATCTATTAACAAGTAGTTAGAATAAAAATGTGTATTAAAAGAAAGGCCTTAGGATTATGTCCCACCTCTGAGACCTGTTAGCTATGTCACCTTGGGAAAGTCACTTAACTTCCCAGTCCCCCAGGTATCACTCTAAGACTAAGTTGCAGAGCAGATTCTTCCTCTATCAAGTCATAGATCTAGTACATTTAAAAGCAGGGAGGAGAGTTGAATTAGGCTAGCAACCCATTGAAATGGGGGGAAATGTTACAATCATGGAATTTCAGAGCATCAGAAACCCTAGAAAAGTCATGATGCAATGGATAGGTTGTTTTCCGTGTCACAATTCGGGTTTTCCCTTTAATAGTCATAGGCTACATGCCACAAAAATACTAGTGTATTTTAATTTCAAAATATTAAATCTTTTCAAAACATTTAATTAACCATTGGTCAATATTCCCTAATGAAATTTTCTATTCAAATGCATATCATCTTTTAGGTACTTTTTTTTTTCAGGGAAATGAGGATTAAGTGACTTGCCCAGGGTCACACAACTAGTAAGTGTCAAGTGTCTGAGTTTGGATTTGAACTCAGGTACTCCTGAATGCAGGGCTAGCACTTTATCCACTGGGCCACCTAGCAGCTCTCTCTTTTAAGTACTTCTAAAATGAATCTGGAAAAATAAACTTTTACATAGGGGATAAACAGCAATTTCTATGAGTTCCCAAACTGATGAAATCACACAGGCTTAGTTGTAGTAAACAACTTCAGATATCATCTAATTTACTCCCTTCATTTTACAGATGAGTAAACTGAGGCTCAATGTGACTTTCTCATGGCACATAACTAAGGATGACCAAAGCAGAGCCTGGAACTGAAGTTCCTAATTAATGTTCTTTTCGAGACACCAGTATGCCTCCTTTACTTTAATGAATAAATAAATAAGAATTGTTTTTAATTATCCTATCAAATCACTGCACCAAGCAATACTAACCCTCTGCTGACATTGCTGGGGTGTGAATAAGTGTCTAACATACTTAAAAACCTGGTTTCAAAGGGAATTGAACGTTCTTCCTGCTACCTTGTTTACTAGACTAATTTAATTAGCACACCCCTTTAGTCATAGATGGAATAAATCAGACTAATCCCACTCTGAATTCATACAAATTCTGAACTCATGCAGGCCCATTTAATAAGTCTATGTTATACTTAATATTTGTAGCCCATTGAAACAAATGCTTGCAATTTGTACTATGACTCTCTTAATTCAAAGTCTCAACCACTCTGCTTATATGGAAATACCTTTCCTTTCTAATTATTTGAATTTCTGGTCCCTTAGAGTGCTTTGGTTTCAGTGAAAAAGAGGAAAATGAAAGAAATATTTGCCACCTAAGCAGGTGCTAGATCTATTTCCATGGGGAATGGCTCTGGTTTTTTTTATACTTCTATACTTGTTTGATTTCTATCACCAATTTCTTTTGGTTTTTTGGTTTTTGCAGGGCAATGAGGGTTAAGTGACTTGCCCAGGGTCATACAGCTAGTAAGCGTCATGTGTCTGAGGCCAGATTTGAACTCAGATCCTCCTGAATCCAGAGCCAGTGCTTTACCCACTGCACCACCTAGCTGCCCTCTACTCATTTCTTCATATAAGCCTCCCACTAGAATCCTGCAAAACAAACCAGTACATTGACCATGTGATGGCATTTCCCTTTTCTACACCAAGGTTTATTAAACCTAAGAGACATAAACTTGAATGGGAAAAATATAATTTTATATATAAACATATATATGTGTACATATGTACATGTTTATAGATTCATATATTTTATTTGTTTTCACTAAGCACTTGCTGAAATTTAGCAAGCATTTCCTTCTATTGTAAATGTAAACAACAAATCACAGTAGTATTAGCAATACTTATATTTTGTCACCAATGGAAATCACAGATCTTTTCATACCACATTAGAGTCCATGACACAAAGAAGCTTTAGAACTGCTGTTTTCCACCTATAGTCAATCAGCTCTCTATAGAAAGCAAAAAGATATGTTATCATCTATTTTCTAGACTCAGGAGTTCAGATTTTTTCCTTCAAACAGTACATATTTAAGATTCACTGCCTCTTTCTTAAAGCCTACAAACAACCCAGAAGATAAAGTTGTAGAGAAGCCATAATTATAGAATTCCTGGGTAACCATTTAATATATTTTGTCCATAGGCTCTATCTTCAAAAATGTGTAAATGAGCCAGTTGTGGTAGGCCATCCATCCTATTGGGCTGGCTAAGGTTTGATCCCAGGATTTCTGTGCTTCAGTAGGACTCAGATGAATATACTATTTCTGTCACCTATTTGGAAAGGGTGAGGGGTGATTATCAGGCTCCCTAAATAGGGATGAATTGGCTCAGGTCAAAAATAATGCAGGTCGAGGGCAGCTAGGTGGCACAGTGGATAAAGCACTGGCTCTGGATTCAGGAGGATCTGAGTTCAAATCCAGATTCAGACACTTGACACTTACTAGCTGTGTGACCCTTGGCAAGTCACTTAACCCTCATTGCCCTGCCAAAAATATAAATAAATAAATAAAGCAGGTCAAAACTTCAGGACTGATCAGCAGTGGGATCTGGCCACTGGGATCTGGAAATAGGGAGAAAAAGAGAGAGGAAGAGAAAGAATATATAATCATAGCCCCCATTTATAGAAAACCATAATAGTTCCATGCTATTTTCTTCATGAGGACCTTTTCTAAGTAAGTAGCACAAGTTATTACCTTCATTTCATAGATAAGAAAATTAAGTCTGAGGGAGGTTCAGTGACTTGCCCTATGTTCATATAGTAAATAAATGGCAAAATTAGTACTTAAAAGCAGGTTGCCATGAGACTAGGTTGTGCAATGGATAGAGTGCTGGCCCTAGAGTTAGGGAGACTCATCTTCCTAAACTCAAATCTGCCCTTAATACTCACTAGCTATGTGACCTTGGGTGAGTCATTTAACCCTGTTTGCCTCAGTTTCCTCATCTGTAAAGTGAGAAAATCACTTGAATATCTTTGCCAAGAAAATCGCAAATGGGGTCACAACTGAAATGACTGAACAGCTCCATGAGTCCAACTTTCTAATCTTCAAAGGTATTTGGATGTCTTCAAGGTATTGAATAGAGTTGTGGGTGTTTACAAAAAAAATAAATTGAGAGAATTACTTTGAATCCTTATTTCCTTAACAAATCTCAATCTAATGTTACTGAAACTATTTGTGAAAAGAAAGGAAAAACTGAGGGGTGAAGCATAAGGAGAAAAGAATAAGATTAACTAAAATAACCTTGGAATGGAATTCATTAACTTTATTTATGAAGTATTTATTAAACACCTACTATGTGCCAGGCATTGTCCTAAATGCTTTACAAACATTTATTCATATGATCCTCAGAATAACCTAGGAGGTAGGTGCTATTTATCCCCTTTTTTCAATTGAAGAAACTGAGGCAAATAGAGGTTAAATGACTTACCCAGGATCCTACAATTAGTAACTATATGAGACTGGATTTGATTTCAATTCTTCCTGATTCCACGTCCACCATTCTATCCACTGCACAACCTAGCTGACTCTAACCTAGTCACCCATATAAATCACACTGAGATGAAAATTCTTCAGTGTTGGAGCAGGTTTATACAGATCATAGAGGGAGGAGACCTCACATTGTCTCTTTTATCTCTTTGATAAAATAAGATTGAGGGATAGGGGTTGACTGGAAATCACCATAAGTAAGGCAGTTCTCTCAAGCCTAAGGTATTAGGATAAGTACCAAATTAAAAATGTGATGCCTAGAGGGGTGCCTGAGGCTAACACAAGGCCTTCTGAATTTTCATCCAAGGCACTTTAAAACTTCTAATATACAAAAAGCTTGAGACCACAGGGAGAAAGGGAGGAATAAGGCATCTGAAAGAAGAGGAAAAATGATCAATGAAAAGCCAGAAAGTAGAAGAATCCATCAATTAACAAGCATTGATTAAGGGCCTGCTCTATGCCATACTTTATGCTCTATGCTAAGTAAATATTCTAATTGTGAGGAAAGCAATGACAAAAATAGAAATAACCCATTGGCCTAATGAACGTTTCAGTCTAGACCAGGGAGATAAAAAGGAAACCTTATATTCCAGATGCGTGTAGAGAAAGTGTGTGTGTGGGGGGGGGGGGGGGCAGGGAGGTTAGCTAGCACAGGGGCAGAAGATTGTATACTATGTACAAGGGACAGCAAGAAGGCCAGTTTGTCTAGGCCTCCATCTGTGGAGAACGAAGCAATGCATAATATGGGTGGAAAGGTTGTGAAGGACTTTAATTGCCCAATAGATTAATTTATATTTCATCCTGGAGTTAATAGGAAGGAGTTTGTTGAGTCTGGGGAATGACACAGTTAGATTAGAAGCAGCAGGGAAATTGGATTAGAGAGGGGAGAGACTTGAGGCAGGGATACCTGTCAGAAGGTTATCATAGCAGTGATAAGGTGAAGAGGTGGTAATGCCCAAACTAGTAGCATCTACTTCACAGGATAGTTGTTAGGATCAAATGGAATATTCTTTATAAAGCATTGAACAAAGGGGCAGCTGGTGGCACAGTGGATAAAGTGCCGGCCCTGGATTCAGGAGGACCTGAGTTCAAATGTGGCCTCAGACACTTGACACTTACTATCTGTGTGACCCTGGGCAAGTCACTTAACCCTCATTGCCCTGCAAAAAAAGTAAAAATTAAAAATAAAGCGTTGAACAAAGTACCTGCTCATTCATTCCCTTCCCTAAAAAAAGCACTTGATTTGAAACAGGCCTTTGCTCTTTTGATCCCCTAATTCAGTCATCAGTGGAAGAAAAAACAAAAGCAAGAAGACCAATTGTTGTGGATGTTGTGTACATATCATATAATAAAGATTATATTTATGGATCTACTCTTAAGGTTTACAAAATATTTTACATATGTTATCTCATTTTAGCCTAAAACAACCCTATGGAGTAGATTATATAAATTAGTAGTATTATCATCCCTGGTTTATAGATGAGAAAACTGAGGCTCAGAGTTCAGCCCTTATGGTATTATATCTAGTTACTGTCAGAAGCAATATCTGAACTTGAATATTTCTTTACTCCACTTCTGTCATATCCCTTTTAAGAAACTGGGTTTCCTCTGTATCAACATCAATAACAAGCATTTATTAAGCACTTATTGCTAAACATTGTGCAAAATTCTGGAAGTTTGAAGAAACACAAAGATAGTTCCTGCCATCGAGGAGTTCAAAGTCTTATGGGGACGATAATATGTAAACAACTATGTATAAACAAGATATATAAGGGCAAATTAGAGATACTCTTCAAAAAGAAGGCAATAAGATTAAGCAATGCTGGGAAAAGCTTCTTTGGGGTGCCAGGATTTAGTTGAGACTTAAACGAAGTGAGAGAGAGGGGAATGGGGAAATCTAAAGAAGAGAATTTGTCACAAATAGGATCACAGGTGCAGAGCTGGAATGGACCTCAGAGGCTATGTATTCCAAATTCTTCAAACTATAGATGAGGAAACTGAAGCCCTTAAATATTTAATGAAGGCCTAAGGTCACTGTGAGATTTAGAGCACTACCAACCTGTTGAGAAAGATACTGCAGGGAAGCCTCACCATGAAAAGAAACCATGTGACTTCAGCATCAGGAAGTTGTGTCTGCCGTCTGAGTCTTGTCAATCAGTGCTACGAACCAATTAGCTTGGAGCTGTGTGTGTAGATGGCCCTGTTTCCTGTTTCCTGTTTCACAACAGGTTGTGGGAGAAGCCACGAAGGAGCAGCCCTTGCATTTGCGGGACCTCAGCTTGGTGGCAGAGGCAGGAGGGACGGGCAGAATAGGGATACTTTATCCACGTGTTTCTCTTTACTAACCCCTAATATACCTTACTTAATAAATACTTAATGCCCCCAAATTGATGCTATATGTTTTCTAATTTAAGATGACCACTCATTCGATTTTAGACATCATAGCTAGAATTTTAGGCCCTTACATTACACAGGTAGTTAACAGAGACAAGACCTTATTTTGATTCCAAATCCAGTGTAGTTTTCCCACTATATCATATTATCTGTTTCATTGTATTGTTCTGTTGTCCATAGTTTGCACCTATGTAAATAAATAATCCTCTTAACTGGGTTTCTTATTCAGTAATAGTTAAAGGTAAAGAAAAAGGTTTTGTTCAGATGCCAGTGAGGGATCCCAACTGACTGCCCCGCAGTAGCAAAAAGAAGGGGCAGTCTTTGGCCAAAACATCTTCTGAGCCAAAATAAACATGGTAGCTCATTGATAGTCCAAAAAGCATTTGCTGTATATTTGTTTTTGTTAGTAAAACAATACGAGATGGAAAATCTGCCTCTGGAATTTAGAACCCTGGTGTCTGAGTGCAAGGGAAGTCAAAACAAGAAAGAAAACCAAGAGGAAAAAGAGATCCTGGACACCTTAATCCTATATTTCTTTATGATACCAGCAGATTTTAATTTGGAATAATGGAAAATATAATTTCTTTTTTCTATTCCCAGCTTCCTTTATTTCAAGCTGTGGTAATAACATAAATGTCCTGACCTTCCTTCAGGAAACTATGCAACCATTTTTCGTATTCCACAATAATCATTCTTCTTGCCAGGCAAACTTTCTTTTATCATTCTTTCTCCCTTATTTAATTGATCTGCTTCCTACTTTTAAACCTTCCTTCATTCTATTTCTTATGAAGACAATCTACTTTTTTAATATCTTTCAAGTACTTTCCCCTACATTCTAAAAGCCACATTAATTCCATGAGATTTTTATATAATTAATGTCTCCAAGGCAAAGGGAAAAAATGAAGCAGTATGGTATAGTTATACAGTAGATGCAGAACCAGACTTTCTGTCAGGAAGAACTATGTTCAAATCCTGCCTTTGACACCTTTGATGCCTTAGCTGGATGACTAGACAAATCTCAGAGTCTTAATGTTCCCAGACAATTTTCCAGTACTCTCAGGTAAAGACAAATTGTATGAGTGGAGGAAGTTCCTATACTGAGTTTCCCACATTGACAATTCCCATAAAGAATGAAATTGAAGGCAAGTGAAAAATATTAAAAATAGAAAAATATGTATTTGTGTATGATTGTTCAGTATATATACAATCCATATATGTAAAATCTCCCTATTCTATACAAGTAGGAAGTCATTGGAAGTCAAAAAGGGAAGGGAGAATTTCTTTTTGTTTATCCTCAACATATCAGGGTTTTTTGCCTTTGATTCTCTCTTCTTCAATTAGACTATTTTTTTAAAGGGAGTGTACTGAAGAGGCAGAATTAAGATGGCAGTGAAAAGGCAAGGACTCAACTGAACTCTACCCCAAGCCCCTCTAAACATCTTTAAATAATGCCTCAAAACAAAGTGTAGAATGAGATAAATGATCTGACATGAGGAAGCCCAAAAGTGGAGGGGAATGAGACACAGAGGAGGGAATTTGTACGTTACTTTTCATCAGAATTGGCTCAAAGAGGGAATAATATACACACTCAGTTGGGTATAGAAATCTATCTTACCATACAGGAAATTAAAAGGGGAAGGGGATAAGAGAAGGGGAGTGGGGGTATGGAGGAGCTGATAGAAGAGAGGACAGACTGGGGGAGTAAAAGTCAGAAACAAAATGCCTTTGAGTAATGGAGAGGGTAAAAGGAGAGAAGAAAGATAAGCAGGAGGGAAATAGGATGGAGGGAATTACATGCTTAGTAATCATTATTGTTAAAAATGTATATAGCAAGGTTCTCTGATAAAGATCTCCTTTCTCAAATATATAGAAAACTAAGTCAAGTTCACAAAAATGAGAGCCATTCCTCAATTGATAAATGGCCAAAGATATGAATGGGAAGGTTTTCAGACAAAATAATCAAAGCTAACTATAGTCATATGAAAAATGCTCTGAATCACTATTCATTAGAGAAATGCAAATTAAAAGAACTCTGAGCTAATGCACATAAGAACAGAATGAGACTATTTTTCAGCAAAAGAGGACAATTGCAATCACCAACTGATCAGGCTGAATAGCTCAGCACACAGTCCAGACCCAGCCAGGAAGAGACAGAAAGTACTTCCAGAGTGCCTCAGAGTCATCAGTGCCAGCAGCTTCTGAGGCTCCCATCATGGACTGGTGAGGGGGGTTCAGTGGTAGGCCAGAGTGAAGTGGAGGCAGTCTCTGCTGGAGTTGAGGCAAAGCACCCTGGTTCTGAACCAGTGGGTTGAATCAAGTGGTGGTGTCCCAGTGGGTGAGGGACACAGGCATGCCAAGCTTTAGACCATAGAGAATCAGAGTTCAATAAGACTTCTGTTTCCATATCAAAGAGAAAGAAGCCATGGTTACTCACAGGCCAGGCAGGCTAAGAAGAAGCCCAATCACTCCCTGGGCCATACGGTAGCTCAAGTGTGTCCTAGAAGCAGTGCTACACTTTAAGAAGGAGTTAAAAGCCTAGAAATAGGTAGCCAAGATGAGTAGGCAGAGAAAGCAGCAGACCATCAAAAACTTATTTCTGGGAGAGGTAGACCACAATACACCCTCAGAAGAAGATAATAACAAGGTCAAAGCTCCAACATTCAAAGCTTCCAAGAAAAATATGAATTGGTCTCAGGCCATGGAAGCATTCAAAAGGGACTTTGAAAAGAAAGTAGGAGAGATAGAAGGAAGATTTAGAGAGGTGGAGGAAAGAATGGAAAGAGAAATGAGAACAATGCAGGAAAGCCATGAGAAAAAGTCAACAGTTTGAAAAGCCAAATGGGAAAAGAAAGAGAAAAACTCTCTCAAGAAAATAATTCCCTAAGAATTAGAATTGAACAAATGGAAGCTAGTGACTTTATACAAAACCAAAACACAGTAAAGCAAATCCAACTGAATAAAAAATAGAGGACAAGGGGGCAGCTAGATGGCGCAGTGGATAGAGCACCGGCCCTGGAGTCAGGAGTACCTGAGTTCAAATCCAGCCTCAGACACTTAACACTTGCTAGCTATGTGACCCTGGGCAAGTCACTTAGCCCCAATTGCCTCACTAAAAAAAAAAAAAAAGAGGACAATATGAAATATCTCCTTGGGAAAACAGCTGACCTAGAAAACAGATCCAGGAGAGATCATTTGAAAATCATTAGACTATCTGAAAACCATGACTAAAATAAGAGCTTAGAACCATCCTCCAAGAGATTGTCAGGGGAAATTGCCCTGATATTCTAGAAGCAGAAGGCAAAATAGAAATTGAAAGAATCTACCTATCACCTCCTGAAAGAGATCCCAAAAGGCAAACCTCCAGGAATATTCTAGACAAATTCCAGAATTATCAGGTGAAGGAGAAAATACTCCAAGCAGCCAGAAAAAAGCAATTTAAATATCATGAAGCCTTAGTCAGGTATGCACAGGACCTAGCAGCTTCAACATTAAAGGATTGCAAGGCTTGGAATATGATATTCAGAAAGGCAAAGGATCTTGGATTACAGCCAAGAATCTATTACTCAGCAAAACTGACCAGTCTCTTTCAGGGGAAAAGATGGACATTCAGTGAAATAGGGGACTTTCAAGGTTTCCTGATGAAAAGACCAGAACTGAATAGAAAATTTGACTTTCAAATACAAGACCCTGGAGAAGCATATAAAGGTAAACAGGAAAAAGACTTCATGAGGGATATTAGAAGATCAAACTGTTTACATTCCTACATGGGAAGATAATACTTCAAACTCATAAGAACTTTCTCAGTAAAAAATTGCCTGAAGACACAGGTCTGAACTGAATATGAAGGGATGATATCTGTAAAGCATTTACTTTTTGTTCTTTGTGAGGCAAACGGGTGGGGTGTCTTATGTCTGGGGCTGGACTTGGGCTTGGGGCCTCCTAGGTACAGGGCTGCTGCTTTGTCCACTGTGCCACCTAACTAACCCATGATGACATTTTTAAAATAGGGTTTAGGTGTAGGAATAATAGACTGGGGAAGGAGGAAGGGGAGAGGTGGTCTAGGGAGAGGTAGTTCACATGAAGGAAATAAGAAAAATGCTTATGGAGGGGAGGGGAAGAGGGGGAAGGGCAGTGGTGTGAATGAACCTTAATATCATCAGAATCGGCTCAAAGAGGGACTAAAATACATACTCAAGTAGGTATAGTAATATATTTTTGCCCTGAGGGAGGGGAGGGAGAAAAAAGGGCAGGAGGGGGAGAAGAGGGGAAGGATTGAAGGGCAGATTGGGGGAGAGAGCAGTAAGAAGCAAAACACTTTTGGGTAAGATGAAGATGTTCTGCATTACTGCACAAATATGACATATTAAATTGCTTGATTTCATAGGGAGGGTTGAGGAGGGAGGGAGGAAGAAAAATGTAGAACACAGAATTAGCTCAAAGACCTTAATCTCATCAGAGTGGGCTCAAGGAGGGAATAACATCCACACACAATTGGGAGGAGTAATCTATTTAACCCCACAGGAAAGCAGGAGGGGAAGAGGATAAGGAGGGAAGGGTGAAAAAAGGGAGTACAGAGCAGGGAAAGGGATAGTGAGAAACAAAACACTTTTGAGGATGAATAGATTAAAAGAAGATAGAAAGTAAAGCAAATATCATGGAAAGGGAATAAGATGGAGGGAAATAATTATGATGATTGATTATAATGGCACAATGTATGGTACCTACTTTGCTGGGCTATTATGAAGAAAATTCTTTGTCAAGTTTAAGGTACTATGTACAGGTTATCATGAACAGGATACTATCAGAAAAACCTGGAAAGACCTACATGAACTGAAGTAGAGTGAAATGTACTGTATACAAAATAACAGCATTAGTGTAAGATGATCTGCTGGGAAGCATGTGGTTATTTTCAGCAAGGCAATTATCCAATATAACCCTGAAGGACTTATGAAAATTGCAATCCATCTACAGAGAAAAAACTGATAGTATCTGAAAACAGATGGAAACACATTTTTAAAAAAAATTTTGACAATCCCTTAATCTGAAGTTTGGGTTTTTAACTGTTTTTTCTCACAACCTAGCTAATGTGGGAATGTTTTCCATGACTACTCATGTATAACTTATTTTGAATTGCTTGCGTTCTTGTGGGGAGGGGTGGGAAGAGAGGGAGGAAGAGAAGTTGGAACACAAAGTTTTTAAAAATTGATGTCAAAATTTGTTTTTACATATATTTTGGAAAATAAAATTCTATTAGAAAAATATTTATAGCAGTTTTTTTAGTGATGGCAAAGAATGGAAAATTGGAGACTGAGAGGATGTCCATCATTTGGGAAATGGCTGAATAAGTTACTTTATATGATTGCGATAGAATACTGTTGTGCTATAAAAAGTCATGAGCAAGATGCTCTCAAAAAACATGGAAAGACTTACATGAACTGATACAAAATAAAATGAGCAGAACCAGAAGAATATTACACATAATAAGAGCAATATTGTATGATGATCTACTGTGAATAACTTTGCTATTCCCAGTAATACAATAATTCAAGACAATTCTGAAGGCCTTGTGATGAAAGGTGATGTCCATCTCCAGAGAAAGAACCAGTGGAGCATGATTGCAGATCGAAGAAAAATTTTTTTCTTATTTTTCTTGGAGTTGTTTTTGTCTATGTTTATTTTCACAGTATGACTTACATGTAAATGTGTTTTGCATGACTACACATATATAACCTATGTCAAATTGTTTGCCTTCTCAATGGGGGAGAAGGGAGGAAGAAAATTTGGAACTCAAAATTTGAAAAAAAAAGTGTTAAAAATTGTTTCTACATGTAATTGGGAATAAATATTAACATTTTTAGAACTGAGCCTACTTAAGTCATTTAGTTACTTGTGCAACTCTCTAAGACTCTACATTGCAGAAAATGTACTGATCTGAGGTGGTAGAAGGGGTTCCTAACTTGCTGCTCCCTCAACAAATGAAATCACAACTTTGGTCCCTATCCTTTAAAAAGGGATACCTTGGGGGAAGGGCTCAGCAGCAACAAAGCCTGAGTCTTTATTTTTCCATCCTCATATGCTTCTAGTTCCTGTCAGGGAAAGGCACCTTTGACAAAGAAGATTCTATAATTTTCTATTTGTTTATTTTGGGGGGGTTGGTGGGGCATTGATAAGTGATTTGCCCAGGGTCACACAGCTAGTAAGTGTCAATTTCTGAGACTGGATTTGAACTCTGGTCCTCCTGAATCCAGGGCCGGTACTTTATCCACTGTGCCACCTAGCTGCCCCAGATTCTGTAATTTTTGAAGATAGATTTCTTGTATGTCTCTAACTAAAAGTAAAATTTTGATACAATAGGAATATCTATTGGAGAATTTATTATTTCAATTGGTGTGATAGCCCTTCGAAAGATATTTACCATATTAGTTCTCCAAGGTCAAAGATTTAGTGTCATTTTTGCTAACTTAATTCATTGAAATTTAAGAAAACTCTTACATAAGTTGTAGAGCCACAATTTTCCCAAACAGGTGTTGTGCTAGTTTTAACCTGTCAGATTATAAATAGCCAAGTGAACACTTCCCTATTTTTAAATGATTTTTTAAAACCAATTGTCCTAAAAATAGTGTAAGGACACTCAAGTTGCAATAATTCTGGCAAAACCTTTTAGATTCCATATTTCATATTAAGCATAATTCTATACCTGGTATGTTAAGGTGCTATCTAAAGCATTAGTAACTCTTTCATTTATCATTCCCAATTTTATTTTAAATGTTTCTAACAAGATCCTAACATTTTTTCTCCTTTATTTGTCCACTGTAAGATTTAATTAAATATAGATGCATAGAAAGTGGTAAAAGAGACATCTTTGAGAAGGGGTTCTTTTCCTGGGGTCCATAAACTTGGGATTGGGCTAGAGCTAGAGCTAGAGCTAGAGCTAGAGCTAGAGCTAGAGCTAGAGCTAGAGCTAGAGCTAGAGCTAGAGCTAGAGCTAGAGCTAGAGCTAGAGCTAGAGCTAGAGCTAGAGCTAGAGCTAGAGTTAGAGTTAGAGTTAGAGTTAGAGTTAGAGTTAGAGTTAGAGTTAGAGTTAGAGTTAGAGTTAGAGTTAGAGTTAGAGTTAGAGTTAGAGTTAGAGTTAGAGTTAGAGCTAGAGCTAGAGCTAGAGCTAGAGCTAGAGCTAGAGCTAGAGCTAGAGCTAGAGCTAGAGTTAGAGTTAGAGTTAGAGCTAGAGTTAGAGCTAGAGCTAGAGCTAGAGCTAGAGCTAGAGTTGAGTTAGAGCTAGAGCTAGAGCTAGAGACAGAGACAGAGATAGAGAGAGAGACAGAGATAGAGATAGAGATTGATACATATATTCATGTAAATTTACATATGTATCTGTATATAACTCTAAAGCTTATATATATGTGTATATGGGTGTATTTGTATATACTGTAAATGTACATATACATTTATATATGCACATATATACATATGTTAAATATTTCAATAGTATGTGTTCTCTTTGTAATTCTATTTATATATTTAAATATATGGACATAAATATATGTGTGTATATGTATGTAAATACATATATGTATATGTGTGTGATTTTAGAACTTTCTTCTAAAGAGTCCATAGGCTTCTCCCAACTTCCATAGATGTCTATGACCAAAAATAAAAATAAAAAAGGTTAAGAAGCCCTGTCTTGGAGGTTATTTAGTCCAAACTTTTGATTTAAAAGATGAGAAAACTGAAGTCACCACCTGTCCCATTGTCATATAAAAACAATGAGAATATCATTATTAAGGAATATTATTAGTTCATGTCATTCTCAAAAGTGGTAGAGTATCTGAGGCACAAAGATTGTTAGTAGACCCACAGTAATAGAGAATTTATGTTTGAGGAAGAATTTAAGTCTGATATTTTTGTCATCGTCAGCACTCAATTAAAATTCTTTGCACTGATAAAATGGCACCATCTTCTTGCTCCATTAGGAGAAACACTGGGTCTATATTTGATCCACCCAGGTTAATCAAGAACAATTCTTGATATAAATCCAAATAGTTGTTTCACTCATCAAATAGAATTTACAAAGTGGTTTAGTTGGAGGAAATTCAATTAGCATGGGGGAGAGAAATGCATAGAGAAAGAATGAACAGGTTTTGAATGTGTACATGATGTCAAAGGCAGTGAATCTTTGTTCTGTATATGGGTTAGAAAGAACGAGTACCTTCTAGTCCTGATTTCAAATTTCACCATCCCAATTAATATTTGCATGCCAAAATGTGACTTATTCCTTATTTCTAGGTATGAATTATGCCCTAGACAGTTATTTTAATAGTCTATGCTTAAATAGACATAGATGAGAGTTGATTTTCATTAAGAATGTGTTGAATAGATTTTCTTCATGTTCTTGAATTAAAATAAAAAAGAATGCTCCAAGACAATAGGAGAAAAAATTAATTAGAGAGGCAGTGATCCTTCATGGAAAGTACTCTGAAATTAGTCCCTTTCACTCAGACTAAGACATGCATAGACTAAATCCTTCTTTTTCCCTTCCTCTTAATTAATCCAAACCCTAGCTCTACCTCAACACTCAGTTTAAGTCACCCTCTAAATGTTAGCCCACATGAATTCTCTTCCTTGAATTCTTTAGTCATTTATAGATCTGTGCCATACAATTTAGCTCTTGAGTATAAACTCATTTTTGTCATTTTTGTTGTTCAGCCAGTTCTGACTCTCTATGACCCTATTTGGGGGTTTCTTGGTATAAATACTGAAATGGTTTGCCATTTTCTTCCCCCATTCATATTACAGATGAGGAAATTGAAGTAAACAGGGTGAAGTGACTTGCCCATGATCACATAGCTATTAAGTGTGTGAGAAATTTGAACTCAGGTCTTCCTGACTCCAAGACTCAGTGGATACACTAAGCCACCTAGCTGCCCAAACTCTTTGATAGCCTTCTCTAATTATGGCAGGTCTTATCTCTCCAAAGCTCTCTGAAAGTAGGCAGATATCTTATTCTTCTCTTAGAACACCATCATTATAAGAAAAGTCCTTGACACAAATACATGACTTAAATCTTGTTGATCAGTTGATCAATCATCAACAGGCATATGCTGGGCAGTGAAATTTTAGTGAATTCAAAGGAAATGTGATTAGTAACCAGAAACTTTCATGAAGGTAAGGAAAAAAAAACCCTCAGAAATAAAGCACATTTTTCCTTTTATTGTAATTAATGAGGCTAATTAGTAACCTGGAGATAAGTTAACGAGATAAAATGGGGTGAACTGTCCTAAAAATGTTCTTTCATTCTGACATTCTTCAATTTTAATCCTATCCTTTGGAGAAGACCAAAGGTGCATTTCCCTGTTTGCCTTCTTCACACAAGACCAGAAACAGGTTTGGAGCTTAATAGTTTCCTGGGTAGCTGTTCAAAAACTAAAAAGTGGGACAGTAAAGATCCAAGAGGAAGTGGGGGGGGAAAGTGTGCTTATTATAGCCCACCAGGGATGTTATCTAGAAAGGCAGCACAAAGTCTTTTGGGTTGCAGGGAAATGTACATAGCTTATATTCTAAATCTCTCTCCAAGTTCCTGAAGGCTAATTCAATTCTCACTCAGAGTTCAAAGCCTGACCAACAGAGAGTATATTTTGAAGTAAAAAAGTGGGATGGTGCAGTTTCTATGCTTTGAAGCCTAGAAAAAGAAGAATCATTTCACAGGCTTAAAAGCATTCACACAAAATAGCCTTTCTTTTCCTCCTCTACTGCCACCAAAAGGAGAACCTACTATATGTTATCTCCATATCAACCTCCTTGTAATAACTCAATCTCTATTTATAACACATTTCCACGTTTTAAAATTAATTTTTACTTTGCCCACTTAAAGTAACAGTACAATTTTTTTTTTCAGAATTCTCAAGTGATTTTTTTCTTTTGTTCTTATTCAGTTGAGGGGCCCTTGAGAGAACAAATGAGTACAATTTTAATCTGGAAGGATCTAGAAACTGCAAGTGATTTTTAAACACACTATAATTCTGCATTATCGTTTACTGGAATTAACATAAAAGGAATTCAGCCTTTGTCTTCATTATTTAAAAATAATTTAAATGTTTTATAGGAACCTTTCAATTATGGTCTCCATTACAGGAGAGTAATCTATTGTATATCCCTGGGATGCTTTTGGTCAACAGACCTTGAAGCTTTGAGGTAAGTTGTTTGAGGTAAGAGAATTTGTCAGACAGACTTCTACCTGTATAGCCTCTCGATAAATTTTTGCTTATTAAAGTGTTGAAGTGATTGAATTTTATTAGATTGATCAGTAATCACTCATTAAGCTTCTACTATGTGCCAGGCACAGGGATACCAATACAAGAGATAGACAGTCATTGACCTCAAAGAGGTTACATTCTAGTAGGGGGATAGAACACAGTGTCAAGCTCTTTCCAGGAAGAGTGGATTTAATTACTGTACACAGAGCAAAAACAAAGAGGTGAAGAGGTTAAAGGTGAGGAGAGGGTGCACAGTTTCATGTTGTCACCTACAATACAGGCAGTGAATTTTAAATTAGAAATTCTCAGCCCTGACAAAAAAAAATTTAATAGAAAGACCAAGCAAAAATAAGAAATGATAGCTTCCTGCTGATTCTATAAGGATCTGGAGTCTAGAAGGTTGGTTTGAGACTAACTGAAGTGAATGTGATGTAATTTCTCAGCTCCCCATGGGATAGGGTGAACAGAGTTTGAAAGGGTTGTGCCCTTAGGTGGGCATTCGATTACCACCTTCTCTAGCTAAAAAGCTGAACTTTTGAAGAAGAATGAAACTTTTAGAATACCATGGAATGCTCATCCATAGGGATTTGTAATTCCTGGCACCATGCTGGTCTCAGCAGGATTGGTATTTATGAGAAAGACCTAAAGGTAGTTTCTGGGGAAGAGATGTTTCCATGACTTTCAGGAAAACAGTTGGAGGTTAGAGCACTACTGTTAACAGCTCTACTGATCTCTAGACCAGCATGCACTGAGCACTAATTGTAAATTCCCACCTGTCTTTGACAGCTCTGGAGGATCAGGAGTTGGCTGCCCTCACAATGCTGGTGCTTCAGGGTATTACTAACACATTTGCTGCCTCTTCGACCTTCTCTTGCAGCTCGACTAGTTTTCCCACCAGGACTAGCCCCAGAATGTATGCATCAGCTTTCCTTAATGTTGCCCTCCTGTAAATGGACCCCAGTAAACATATTGAGCAGGCTACAGGAAAAGCTGAAGATGGACGGTTTAAACTTCTTATCTGTCAATGAGACTAGGGAACATCTGGACCAAGCAGTTACTGAACCGCATTAGAGCTGCAAGGATTGGTAGGCTTAGCTGTAATCTCCGGGCCTCAGTTTAACAAATGGAAGAAACCGAAGGGGGATTTCAGCAGTACAGAAATGGAGCTTTGTGATGACCTCAGTGAATAAGATGAGATTCATTATTACCTGGCAGTAACTAAAATATCAGTATACACTAACTCTCAAGCAATATTCACAAGCTAAATTCTTCACAGCCAAAGGGAAATATAAGAGGAAGGAAGAAACTGGAAATTCAGGCCAAAAAGGGAGGAGAGACAGAAAAGGGTGGGGGGAGATAGAGAAGAGCTGAAAAACAGAGGAGAGAGAGGGAGAGGGAAAAGACGCTAAAAGACACTAAAAGACAGGGGGAGGGGAAGGAGACAGAGACACTGAGAATCAGAGACAGATATCCTGAGTTACTCGGGCAATAGAGATCTGTATATAATTGATAAAACATCCATAAAACTTTGCAATCCTTCTACTGAGTGACTTGGAGAATAGAGCTTCTATTTCTTTATTAGCCTCAGCCTTTAGATCAGTTCAAAGGAGAGAACAATAGGGAGGGGGAAGGAATGGCCCAGAAAACTCCAAAGGATACAGAATGCAGCCATTGTAATCCATTCACATTCATGTTCTAGGTCAAAATGAAGTGACCCTAAGTTGTGAAAATCCATTTCTAACCAAATGCATTTAATAATTTTAAGTACTCGTGTCACTGCAGTGTTGAGCAATGTCATTTGCTACAGTATATTGCTGTCCAGGGTCGTGAATCTACTCAAAAACACCGTCAGGTCACAAGTATTATCCTCATTTACAGAGAAAGGAAGAGAGGGATAGAGAGGTTGAAAGCTGTGCATAGTCTCAAACAGATATTCCCCTCTGGTTGGCATCTCTCCTGGACAACATGTTTTTCTGTTTTGTTTTGTTTAATTTTATTTGAATTACTGGTCCGAGCACAGAATTGCAACTTTTTATTCCTAAAATACAGTAAAGATCCCATGTTTTTAACAGCATATCTAAGATCTTTTTTTAGAGTGGTGAGGGGAAGGAGGATTTAGAATTTGATATAAAAGTTTGGCAGACAATTCCCGAATTATGCCAACTAGAACTTTTGGCCAAACTGATGAGCTATGTACCATCTTCACAGCGGTGAAGCTGGAGAGATTCTTTCAGTCATTTGGCAAGGATGCTACAGAGAAGATTACTACTTTGGTAGGGAGATTGGATTAAATGACCTCTAAGGTCCCTGCCAACCCCAAGATTCTATGATTCATCTCCCCCTTCAATTTGGCTTCTATCCCCATTCCTCACTGAAAGTGCTGTCTTAAAGGTCACAAATTTTTAAAACTTCTTTATTGAGAAATTCAAGCTATTTCCCAGTCTTGCCCTTTTTTTTCCTCTTCAGCACGTGATGTAGTTGACCATCCCTTCCATTTTGAGAAGTGAAGAGATAAAAAGAGAAAAGCTAGCTACCTTCAATGAGCTCAAGTAACCAGACCCCAAACTATGCTCCAGGGTACTGGAAAAAAAAGTCAATCAACAATATTTCTTTACGTGACAAGTCACATAGCACCTGCACTCAATGAATTTGAATTCTATCGAGAGGAACAGTAAACCTGTGTTCTGGCATATAAATACAAAATAGATCAAAAACATTTGGGAGAAGAGGAAAGAATCACAGAGTGATCAGGAAAAGTCTAATACAGCAGACCTTGAACTAATCAGACTTAAACTGTTCTCTTTTTAAAATGAATATAAGTGTGACCCTGGGCAAGTCACTTAACCCCAATTGCCTCACCAAAAAAATATAAATAAATAAAATACAATAACACATCTCCTTTAAAAAAAAATAAAATGGATATAGGAATTTGAAGATAAAGAAGTGAAGAGGTAATGCATTCCAGGCATGGAAGACAGCTTGTGCAAAGACATGGAGGCTGAAGATGAAATACCACATGTGAGGAATAGCAAATAGGCCAGTTTTTCTGGAGCATAGAGTGTGTGAAGGAAAGTAATGGGTGTAAGTCTGCATGGACGAGCGAGTCAGATTTTAAATAAAACTTGAAACATGAAACAGCACAGGGATATCAGTAGATATGTAATTTGGTCATGTTAATTTCTACACCTTTTTACAGATATTGCTTCATTTGGTATCACTTTGACCATTGTGCAAAGGATGGATGGGAGAGAAGGGAGACTTTAGGCAGGAAGGAAGGGAGAAGTCTACTGCAATACTCTAGGCTGGAGATGATCAGGGACTAAATTAAGGTAGTGGTTCTGAGGCTATAGGGGTACAGATATAAAAGATGTTGTGGAAATAGAATCAACAAGACTAGGCAACTGCTTGGATTTGGTATGAAGGGAATTCTGATATGAAGATATAAACAAGGAATGCCCTCAACAGTGCAAAGGAGATAGGAAGGAAGAGGAAAGGGAAAAAAGGAAAAAGTTCTATTACAGATAGAGATTTAATTCCTGATCCACCCATGATCATCTTTAATAAATGAGTTGATAAGTGAGAGGTACCTTGGAACAAGAAGTGAACAAATACTGTCCAGATTTTCAAAACTAACTACAGGCCTTTTTTTATAAACTCAGCAATGCTAAATCACTGTTTTCAATCATTCTACAGTCTCCAAGCCCAATTGTACCATCATTTACTAATAAGAACTACTTGAAGACTTGGGCTTGCCATTAAGATACTGAATCTGTTAGGGTTTCCTTTTTACTGATTCCCAAATCTTTATCTTGCTGAATTTGAGGACTTTGGAATATAGTTTTATATTCTCTAAGGCATTGGTGTCAAACTCAAATAGAAACAGGCGCCACTAAACTGTACATAAGTATCTCTGTGGACTACATATTGATTTAGAGAACTACATATTAACATTATTTATGTTCTATTGTGGTTTTATTTATTTTGTTAAATTCTGTTACATTTTAATGTTTCCTGCCCTCAGGAGTGTTGCACCAGTAGAGGGTGCCAACATCCACCCCACCCCAGGACACTCCCTCCCTCAACCCATAAATCAAGGCTTAAGCCCCCTGTTCTGTTTGCTGATTACAAATAAGTAGGGTTCCCACATTCAGATGTAGGCATCAGTCTTATATCCAATCATTCTGCCTCACAAAATAGAAACTGAACCATATCTTAATACATACTTTTGCATCCTCCAACCAGTAGAACGTAATCTCAAGGAGAACAAGAACTACTGTGGCTTTCATATTTGTATCCCCCAGAACCTAACACAAGGCCTGGGACATAGTATAGATGATAAATGGTTGTCAATTAATTAACTCCCACCCTTACTCTCTGCATCAAATGAATCATTCTGACACAAATGCTAATTCTTTGCTCATGCTCCACTCTACCCATACTCTAAATCAAATAACCAGTGACTATCTTCCTAGTAAAGTCCACTCTATCACTCACAAAATTAGGTGTGCTGTATTCCTCCTTTTATAGTCCAGGGGATAATTAACAACAAAGGGCAGCTGCAAACCTCTGGGCACACATCTGCTGCCTCTTCAGATTCTATTGGTTTTTGAGGTTGGTATTCATTCCTTATAAAATTCTAAAACATAGTATTAAGAGAACAGCTTGATAGCACTTATCAAGGGAAGAAATGGTCACCATAAGACAGCATTGATGCATTAAGAACAAATCAGATTAGACAACACAGTTATTTCCTTTACAACTATGTTACTAGATTAGTGGATTAAAATGATGTCATTTACATAGTATATTTGTATTTCAAAGGCATGCATGACAAAGTGGCTCACAATACTTATATAAACACGATGGAAAAATGTGATATAAATGATAAAGCTCTGATTCATCCTTAACCCCCAGTCCCTCAGATGTGTTGGATCTCTGGAGTTTAGTTTACATTTCCCTCTCAGGATTATAGGGATACCCCTGAGGGATCAGGGAGTAAGTGTACAATGCCATTGGCTCAAGCCCTCACCAATGTACTTTTTCCCCAAGATTATCACTAGGGAATCAAGTCAGCCATCCTTAAGTACTTTTGGTTTTGGTTTTGGTTTTGGTTTTAGAGAGGGGTATCTGCTAAGGTGGTACAACATGGATAACTAGTACAAATCACTTCTCAAAGTCAATTTTCCAGTCAACTATTAAGCATCTGCTATGTGCCAAGCACTGTACTAAATGATAAAGATGCAAAGAAAGGCAAATAACGACAATGCAGCCCCTGTTCTCAAGGAGCTCACAGTCTAACATGCATACAACTGTGTACATTCAAGATATATACCAAATAAATTGAGGGAAGATCTCAGGAGAAAGGTCTGGAAAAAGATTCTTGCAAAAAGGTAGTATTTTAGCTGAGAATTGAAGCAATTTAGGCAAGCTAGAAACAAGATGAGGAGCAGGTCATTACAGGCATGGGAACAGCCAGTGAAAATGCCAGGAGTCAGGAGATGGGAGTTTTGTGTGTGAGGAACAGCAAGAAGGCCAGTGTCTACACATTGCAGAGTAAATGAAAAAAGAAAGCAAGATTCTGTATTTGGTACTGGAGACAATAAGGAACCATTATACTTTTTTGAATAAGAGGGACACTATGGTCAGACTTTCATTTTAAGAAGATCAGTTTGACGGCTGAATGACTGATAGAGTGAAATGGGTGAAGACTAAAGGAAAGAACGCCAACCACCAGGTTATTGCAGTAGTCCAAGTGTGAGGTAATAAAGGTCTTCATTGGGGTGGTAGCAGTGTCAGAGAAGAGATGGAAGCAAATACAAGAGATGTTATGAAGATCAACAAGACAGAACTTTACCACTTGTTGGATATGGGAGAATGAGTGAGAAGTCAAGGATGATATCTAGGTCATAAACATGCATGACTGGGAAGATAGTGATACCCTGTTATCCACAAGAGTAATAGGCAAGTTAAGGGTAAAGTTTGGTGGTAAACATAAAGAATTCAGCTTTAGCTATCTTGAGTTAAAGATATCTCTGGAACACCCAGTTAGAGATGTCTAAAGGCTGGTTGGGGATGTAATACTGGAGGTTGCGAGAGAGGATAGGGTCAGATGAGTGGATCTAAGAGTCGTCTATATATAAATAATAATTTGAACCATGGGAACTGATGAGATCAGAGAGAGACAGAGAGAGAGCAAGAGCAAGTGCAAATGTGCGAGAGAGAAAGAGAAAGAGAGAGAGAAAGAGAGAGAGAGAGAAAGAGAGAGAGAGAGAGAGAGAGAGAGAAAAAGAGAGAGAAAGAGAGAGAGAGAGAGAGAGAGAGAGAGAGAGAGAGAGAGAGAGAGAGAGAGAGAGAGAGAGAGAGAGAGAGAAGGGCCCAGGATTTAGCCTGGGGAAATCTTTGATAGGTTCTCCTCCCAGTTCATTCAGAGGTCAAGAGATAACTAAGGTGGCTCAAAATTGGTTTACCAATCACCCCCAAAAGTCTTGGTTCTTCTTTCATTGGAAGCTTTGACTGAAAGGTGATTGATGTATTGTTTCTCAAAGATGTTGTAAACAGGATTCCTGATTAAAGTATGAACTCAACTAGAAGGCTTCTGACATCTTAGCACAGTGCCAACTTTATAGTACATACTTAGTAAACGCTTAACTTGAAATTCTTGCTGTGATAGTCCACTTACATCTAATGAACAACGACCCAACTCATGGGGTAAAGGAAACTCCCCTAGAGATAAATAACTTGTTAATGCTAATATAAGAAAATTGTGAGGATATGAGTCTTTCTGGGGCATGCCACAGTATATTCAGAACCTAGTCATCTCTGTCAGGCCCGTAAATATTGAGACTTTCAACTCCTTTCTACAAAGGAAGCTGGACTAGTTCAGGTGAAGGTCCAGGCATCTTTGAATATTTCAGTCATGAATAAGCACAGAGGATACACAGGGGAGATCGTGAGATTCCTTTTTTTGCTCAAAAGTTGCACTTAGGAAGTCATTAGTCACTCCAGCTGATTGTTTCTATGTGTCTTCCCCATTCTGTCTGAGAGAAGAGGTTTATTTGGAATAGAGTACTTCACCTTCTAATTCTTGAATCTACCTTATCTCACTCTAGGCTTCTAAGACACCACATTTTTCTGTCTCCCCTTCTCTCTCTCTAATCCCCTCCTTTGCTAGTTTATTTTCTTCTTCCTGAACATTCTCGATGTTGGTATTCTGTCAAGGTTCTATGTTTATCTTCTCTTTTCTCTGTACCATCACTCTTGGAAATTTTATCCTCTCATATAGTTTGAAGTATTATTACCTCTTTCCACAAAATTGCCAGATCTCTATTTCCAGTATGCTTTCCTCCAGTCCCTCACTACCCCAAACTATCCTTCATATTGGTATTCTTTTCTACAGCCTCTCCTCAATATAATCTATCCATCACATTACAAACAAATTACTTTTCCATAGGCACAAACCTCATAAAACTCCTGATTTTGAACATCAAAACCCTTTTGCTTACCAAATAAAGCTCAAGCCTTCACAAGGCCTCGATTGAATGGCTTTATTGACAGGAATAAAACCTAGGAATGAAGAAGTGGTAGTCCCACTGTACTCCAAGATACACAGCCTAATCTGAAGTATTTGGTTCAGTACTGGGTTCCACATTTTAGAAAAGACATTAAAATATTAGAGAAGCAGCATCATGTAATATAAAGGGAACTCAACTGGTAGTAGAAAAAAGATGTCTGGGTTCCAGTTCCAATTTTTCCATTTAATAAGGGCAACAAGATGGAACAGTAGCTGGAGTACTGGGCCTCGGGTCAGGTCTCCATGTGATTTCCTAGTAATTTATAAACCATGCCACAACTCTTATGTCCAATATTATTGAGCCAGAGATGATCAAGATACAAATTTAGAAGAGAACTACTCCATGTCATCTAGGTGCAAAGTATCAAAGAAAATCACTAATTTTCCATGAGATCTACTAGAATTCCCAAAAAAATGAAGTAAGAATTTAAGATGAACATATAATTTAAATGAAAAGTCTAGAGGAAAGAATGGGGGAAATGAAACCTCTAGAAGAAAGAACTGGGAAAATAAATGGTTTAGTATGGGAGGTGCAAGACTGTCTGAATATTAGATTTGACAATATAGAGACCAATTACTATATGAAATAGTAAGAAGTACTATGACAAACTTGAAAGATTGAAATGATAGGTGAAAATATAATGTTATCTCCTAAAAAAAAGTGACCTGGAAAACAGGTCAAGGAGATATAATCTAAGAGTCATCAGACTATCTGAACATTTCAAGAAATCATGAACAAAAGCCACCTACACCTTTTTGAACCAGAGGAAAAAAAAGAAAATACTGCTGGCCACCTTCTGAAAGTAATACCCAAATGAGAACTCTCTGATAAAATAGCCAAAATCCAGAGCTTCCACCTTAAAAAAAAAATACTGCAAACATTCAAAAAACAACGCATTCAAGCCCAAGTAATGACAACAAAGATAACAACAGACCTGGCTGCTACAAATATAAAAGGTGATCTTAGACTATTCTATTCCAGAAGGCAAAAGTTAAAGGCTCATAACAAAACAAAAAAAACCTTATACAACCAAGCTGAGTATAATATAATGTGAGAATTAGAGTGCTACCAACATGCTGAGAAAGATATTGCAGGGAAGCTCCGCCATGAGGAGAAAGCATGTGACTTGGCATCCATGTGTGACTTAGCATCCGGAAGTTACCACCTGTTAGTTGTGTCAATCAAATTTACCAGCCAATTAGCTTGTAGCTGTATGTGAGGACAGCCTGGCTTCCTGTTTTACCAGGGGCTTCTGGGAGAAGGGGGAGGATCTCCGTCTTTTTGGTTCCAGACTAGGGCTTGGTGGCAGAGGCAGCCCAGGACAGGCAGAATAGGGATACTTGATCCAAATGTTTCTCTTTACTAACCCCTAATATACTTTAATAAATACTTAATGCCCAAAGATTGGTGCTATATGTTTTCTAATTTAAGGCAACCACTCATTAGATTTTAGATATCATAGCTAGAATTTTAGTCACTTACAATAAGAATGGGCAGGGAAATGAAATTGTAATGAGACAGAGGATTTCCAACAATTCCTAAGGTAAAGACCTGAACTTAGTAGATACTTTGAAAGTTGGATTTATGACAGAAATGTAGGATTGGTTTAATGGAACAATTATAGACACAATAGGTCATATTAATAACATGCAAAATAAAATTCGTTGATTATTTTAATAAATACAAAAAAAAAGTCTTTGGACAAAATGCAACACCCATTTCTGATTTTAAAAAAGGCTAGGAGGTGCAGCTAGGTGGCTCAGTGGATAAAGCACCAGCCCTGGATTCAGGAGTACCTGAGTTCAAATCCAGCCTCAGACACTTGACACTTAATAGCTGTGTGACCTTGGGCAAGTCACTTAACCCCCATTGCCCTGCAAAAAAAAAAAAAAACAAAAACAAAAACAAAAAGTCTAAGATTCACTACACTTTTCCGTAATATGATAATTAGTATGCATCTAAAACCACAAGTCAGAAATTCATGTAATAGAGAATCATTAAGGACCTTTCCAAAAAAATTAGGATAAAGCAAAGGTATCTCAAAATGGTAACCACTATTATTATTTTTTTTTTATTTTGGTGAGACAATTGGGGTTAAGTAACTTGCCCAGGGTCACACAGCTAGTAAGTGTCAATTTCTGAGGCTGGATTTGAACTCAGGTCCTCCTGAATACAGGGGCAGTGCTCTATCCACTGTGCCACCTAGCTGCCCCTAACCACTATTATTTGATAGAATTCTAGAAATATCACTTTTAGTAATGACAAGAAAAGGAAATTTAAGGAACAAACATAAGTAAAGAAGAAACAACACTTTTTGTATAAGATATAAAAATTTATAGATTTAACCAAAATGTGTTAAAAGAATAGCTTCAGCAAAGTAACAAGATTCAAAATGAACCCACATAAATCATTCATTTATCAGTGTTGCCAGGAAAACCCAGCTGAAAAAGATAGAAGTAGTAATTACATGCAAAATAACTAGATGATGCTTAAAATATTTGGGGATCCCTGTATATAAACATACACAGCAAAAAGAAAAGAAAGCCTATTTCATAGGAACAGACAGACCTAAAAATTGCAAATATATTCATAATAGTACCTAGGATTTGTATGGTACTTTAAGGTTTATAAGGTGCTTTATAAATATTATATCATTTGAACATGACAATAGTGCTTGGAGGTAGGTGCTATTATTATCCCTATTATCCCTATATTTCAAGTAGAGGCACTGAGGCAAATGGAAGTTAAATGAGTTGTCCAGAGTCCCATAGCTAATAGGTGCCTAAGACTAGATTTTAACTCAGCTTATCCTGACACCAATTTCAGTGTTCTATCCATCAGGACACCTAGCTGCCTCATGGTTAAAAATTGCCAATACAGTAACTATGACAACAGCAATTTACTTAGTCAGCACCATAAGAATCAGCCTACTAAAGGGTTACTTTTAGAGCTAGAAAAACATAACAAAAATCTTCTAGAGGAACAGAAGATCAAGAATCTCAAGGAATGTTTTTTAATGAAAAGAAAAGGGACCTAGCAATCCTCAAAATATACTACAAAACAACAATCATCAAAACTATTTGATAGGGGCAGCTAGATGGCGCAGTGGATAGAGCACCGACCCTGGAGTCAGGAGTACCTGAGTTCAAATCCAGCCTCAGACACTTAACACTTACTAGCTGTGTGACCCTGGGCAAGTTACTTAACCCCAATTGCCTCACTTAAAAAAAAAACTATTTGATAATACTTAAGAAAAAACTAGAAAAAAATATCAGTGGGGCATATTAGGAACACAAAATCAAAAAGTAACTGAACATGGCAGTATAGCCTTTGATAAATCTCAAAACGCTAACTACTGTTCAATATCACTTGCTTGGAAAACATGAAAGCAGTCTGACAGATATTAGGCTTAGACCACCATTTATGCCATATAGCAACATAAGATCAAAATGGATTTATTACCTAGTTATAAAAAGTTACATCAATGATAAGCTTTTGCACAAAAAAAATCAAAGCAGCAGAACTTGGAGAGGAAACAGTTTAACCGTTCATAATCTTTGCAGCATGTTTCTATGATAAAGGTCTGATATACAGGATTTTTAGGAACTGATTCAAGTCACTAATAATAGAAGAAATAAAATATAAAACATTATTAGGTTCCACTTCACATTCATCAAATTATCTAAGATAACCAAAGTGTGGAGGGAGGTGGGGGTGGAGGAGAAGACAATTTTGCCAAATCTATGGAGTCATCCCTCCATTCTTGAGAGTGATTTGCAATCATACTCCCCAAAGTCAAGAGACTGTGCATACCCTTTAATGTAGTAATAGCACTACTGGGTATATCTTCTAAGGAGATGAAATAAAGAAGTAAAGGACCTTTATGAGCAAAATTATTCTTAGCACTAACTTTTTACTGTAGCCAAGAAGTGGAAACAAGGTGGGTGCCCATGAATTGGGGAATGGCTGAACAAATTATAATATATCAATGTAATTGAATATTTTCCATTAAAGAAATGTCAAAAATATGGATTTAATGAAACATAGGAAGAACTGATGCAGAGCAAATAATTTATAAAATGATTATAGCATTGTAAATGAAAACAGCTTTGAAAGACTTAAGAATCTGATCAGTGTAATGACCAATTATGATTCCAGACCACTACTGATGAAGCATACTTTCCACCTCTTTCCAGGGAGTTGATATATTAGAGGGATAACAACAACAACATACTTTTTAAACATGGCTAATATGTGGATTCATTTTGCTTTAATATACTACATTTTATACAGGAATATTTTTTCATTTATATTATTTTGGCAAGATAGAATTGTGGGAGAAGGAACATAGTGATGGCAATACCATAAAAAAGGGGGAGGAAGAAAAGAGCATGAAAGAAAAAATATGTATACATATATTAAAATTTACATATACATATATGTAAATATATACATAAGTACATAAAACATTGTTTTGATATTTTAAGAAAATTTTTAAATGTAGTAGAAATTTATGATTTCATGTATTCATTTGTTTTTTGTGAAAATGTCTATGTTTGTTGGTATTTATCAAGTTCAGAATAATAAAAATATCTTAAAATTAATAAAAATAAAAGATTAGAAAATAATATAGCTACTACAGAATTGGAGAAGGGAAAATTTTGTCCTGATACTCAAAAAAGAAAGTAGCAGATACTTGGAAACTACAAACCAGAACATTTAACTTCAATTCCTGGCAAAATTCTAGAATGTATTATTAAAGGCATGTGAACATCTAGAAAAGGAAGCATTGATCACAAAGCATCAGCATTTCTTTATCAATAATGGGTCACTCCATATACAAAGCATATCCTTTATTGAAAAGATGTGTTAATGGTAAATCTGGAAGACTGTGGAAAAGACTAAGACAGGTAAACAATAGTACAGTTAAGGGAATTCAGAACTATGTGGATGGTCAGACCCAAAAAGAATTATTAATGATTCAACATTACCTCAGACAGACATCTCTAATGTGGTATACCAGTGATGTATACTGTTTAGTACATTTATCAATGACATGGATAAAGGGATAGCTGGCATCTTTGTCAAATGTGTAGAAAACCAAAAGGTGGAAAGGACAACAAATATACTGGGTGACAAGTTCACAACACAAAAAGACTTTGACAAGTAAAATATTATTCTCCATCAATAAAGAAGAAATTTAATAAGGAAAAAATGTAAAGTCTTAGTCTTATTTTTAAAAAATCAGCTTCACATATGTATTTTTGAGATGCCAGGGCTGATCAGCAGCTTGATTAAAAAAAAAATAACAAAACAAAAGAAAAAGTCTTACAGTTTTAGTTTACTGCAAGCCCAATATGAGTCAACAATATGATGTGACATTCCAGAACGCTGATACAATTTTAGTATGCATTGAGAAAGGAATGGTTTATAGGAAAAATAAAGTGAGAGATGTTACAATCTGCCCTGGTCATACCACATCTGCAGTATTTAAATCTATTCTGAACATAATGGTTTTTTAAATTATTTTGGATTATCTACTTAATAAAAATCAACAAAAATAAATATTTCAATATGTTCAGAAAAAGGTGGGGTTGTATGTGACATTATGAATTTCTATTATGTACAGTTTTTTCTATTTTCTATTCTATACAACTTGGTTTCTGTGTGTATATGTATGTGATTCAAATTTAACATGGTAGTTCTATTGCTCTACTATTTATCTATGTCCCATTTTGAATTTCCTTCTGCTCTCTTCAGTTTATTTTGATGATCTATCACCATTCATTTTGTTCTTTATATCACTACCACTGACCCGCATTATTCCCCTTAACTTCACCCTCCCCCCCCAAAAAAGTCCTCTCTTATAACAAATATTTGTAGTCATACAAAACAAATCTGCACAATACCCATGCCTGAAAATACATGTCTCATCCTTCACACTGATGAACAGAAGTTCGTCACTTCTTTGCCAAGAGCTTGGAAGCATGATGCTCCATCAGCCTTCTGGAGGAGTACTTGGCCATTATATCGATCATATTTCTTAATTCTTTCACAGTTGTTTTTCATAATAATACTGTATTCTTTGTATTAAGTGTGTTCCTTATCCTACTCACTTCATTCACATCATACATTACTCTGCTTATATTCACTGGCATAAGTTCATAGTAGTCATCCTAGGTTTCTCTTGATAAATTCCCTTTATTTTTTTCTTATGGCACAAATTGAAATCTGTTGCATTGATAGACCATAATTCATTTAGCTATTACCTAATTAATGGGGATGCACCTTATTTCCCTTTCTTTACTAAAACAAAAATTTTTAAATTACTGATATGAATATTTTTGTATGTATGGGTTCTTTCCCCACATATGATCTCTTTAGGGAGATCAAATCATGATCACCCCAAGGAAATAATATAATATAATTAATGTGATATAATATTGAATCAAAGGATATTCATAATTTAGTGACTTTACTAACATAATGCTAAATGCCTTCCAGATGGTTCGACCACTTCACAGTCCCACCAACTGTACATTACTGTAAACAGCCCCTGCAACAATTGTCATGTTTCCTTTTTTTGTTGTCATCTTCACCAACCTGGTACATGAGTTAGATTCCTGGAATTGCTTTTATTTGAATTTCTCTTATTGTTAAAAAAGTATAGCATTTTCCCATGTGATTGTTCATAATTTGTTTTAATATATGTGTGTATGTATATATATATATATACGCACATATGTATATCATTGAATATCCGATTTTTATGAGAGAAATTTGCTACAAAGATTTTCCTAGTTAAATATACCCCTTCTAATTCTGACTACATTGTTTTGTTTTGTGCAGAAATTTTTCAATTTTTTGTCATTACAAGTGTTCATTTTATATACTATGATCCTTTCGATGATCTTTGGATCTTTGATCAAAAATTATTTCTTCATCTGTAGTTTTGGAGATATCTCCTTCCTCACTTGTCCAATTTGTTTATATTACTTTTTTATATCCATGCGAAGCCTCTGGTATGAGATAATGGTCCTAATCTAACTTCTAAACTCATACTGTTTTTCTGAAAGCTTTTTTTGAATAGTTCCTCCTTACAATTGTTGTAGTAGTTGGAGCCCTTGGTTTTATTGGACATTATTTTGGATACAATATTTTAAAGGCATTTTTTTAAATTTTAAGATCATTAATAACTTAGAGACCGTGAAGAGAAGAGCAATAAGGATGATGAAGGAAATTATCTGGTCTATAGATGCAAAACTTAAAGGCACAGAATGCAAGTTTTCTTCAAGTATTTGGAGAGCTGTCGTGTGAAAGAACTTTAGGACTGTCCTGCTTGGTCCCCAGAGGGCCAAACTGAAATAATGGGTAGAAGTTGCAAAAGGCAAACATTTTGACAGAAGCAAAAACTACCTAACAAATATTTTTTTGTTGTTTTTTGTTTGTTTTGTTTGTTTGTTTTTTTGCAGGGCAATGGGGTTTAAGTGACTTGCCCAGGGTCACACAGCTAGTAAGTGTCAAGTGTCTGAGGCCGGATTTGAACTCAGGTCCAGGGCTGGTGCTTTATCCACTGCACCACCTAGCCGCCCCCCCTAACAAATATTTTAAAAGTGGAATGTTCCATTTTGGGAGATAATGAATATCTCCAGAAAGGCTATATGTTCAACTGGGTATGTTGTAAAAGGGTTTCTTTTTCAGGTATTGGTTAGACAGGGACAGCTAGGCAGTGCAGTGAATAAAGCACTAGTCCTGGAGTCAGGAGGACCTGAGTTCAAATCTCATTTCAGATATTTACTAGCTGTGTGACCTTGGTCGAGTCACTTAACCCCAATTGCCTTAAACATCCAGGGCCATCTCCAGATATATATATATATATATATATATATATATATATATATATATATATATATATATCCACCGGACCCAGACAGCTCTGGAGGAGAGAGAGAGGTTGATGACCTTGCAGAGCCTTCCCTCACTTAAATCCAATTCATTGCAAGTCATGACATCTGTCTTGGTCCTTTTTGAGAACAAAGGGCAAACAACAACAATTGGTTAAATAAGATAGCCAGTGAAATTTGCCCAGCTCTTTAGCTTTATGATTCTCTGATTTATTGAGTTTCACATACCTACAGGACACCCAACCTAACAAGTATTTGGAGATGTAACAGTGAAATTCAGGAGCTAGACTAAGGTTACATGTGCAGATTCAGGAATAGTTTGAATAGAGATGACAATAGAAAACATGAGAATGGATACGATTACCAATAGAAACAGCATAGAAAGAAAAGACAGACCCATTGACAGACTCCCCACACATAATGGTTGGGAGATGGATGATGATTGAGAGAAGGTGTTTCTCCATTCCAATATAACTGGTCACTTCTTAAAGGCAAATAATTAACCTACTACTCCTTGTATTACTCATGATGCTTAATATGGTGCTTAGTATATAACAAGTACTTAATAATTGTTTAATTTGAAAAATATCAACTACTTGTTCATTTAACATAAATATTCCATTCATTTAAAACTATTACATGTGAGGTTTTAAAACTCAGTGCCAATACATAGACAAATAATTTCTCTCCTGGGTAGATGAATTACATAAATATTTTTCAGGATAAATTATTTCCTTCTGGTCTAGATCAAGCAGGAAAGAAAACATCAACCATAACAGTGAGGTGAAAAGAAAAGGATTCATATTAAAAAATAAGATTTTTTAGAATGTACATTTTAAAACTTTGTAACTGTCACTGCAGTAGTAAAGGTATTCCTTCTGGACTTAATAAAACTTTAGGCCAGAAACCAATAGTGAATGCAATAAAACCTCAGCAAGTGTAAGCTGATTCTCGAAAGAGCACTGACTATGTAACTCAAGTACATGGTATGGTGGCTCAATGATTATTATTACTAGTCTTCTTATTGAAAGTCAGAAAATCCTCAGCATCATTCACATCTCACAACCAAATAAGACTTGGAAAGAGCCAAAACTCTGGAGTCAATGTACTTGGATTTACATTCTACCCTTAACCTTGAGAGAGACACAACCTCTGTGACCACCCATTTCTTTATATTTAAAATGAGCAAGCTGGGACTCAATGATCTCTAAGGTCTCTTTCTAGCTCTAAATCTATGATCCTAGGATCAGTTTTATGCCTGAGGACATTAGTGATGTTAAAAAAAATTAAGATTAAAAAGCAACTTCTTCCTTTTCTATTCTTTCTTCAATCTATGCCCACAAGACAGAAAATTGCTCCCATGGAGTGGTTGACTGTAGTATAGAAGGCCACTGACCCCACCTCAGGCCCCATCTCCATGTAGGTTTAATAACCCCACAGAGAATCCTATTTTCTACCATATCATCTTGTGTCAGCACCAGAGGTTCAGGCCAACTTTCTTTTAGCATGCTGCAGAGGACAATCAGACAATATGTTTAATAAATTCCATAGACATCAAATATTATTTTTTCAAAAAATACCTAAAAGAATTGGAATTACTTCAAACAAAAGATAATTCTGAAATCAGTAAATTATAGTTAGTCTTCAGTTTTCCAAGAAAGGAGTAGTACAGTAAATAACCCTAAATTAATTTGCACTTGACTTTAGAATATATGGTAGGATTGGGGGAGGGGAACTGGGGGCAGCAGAATATTTATCTTCCTAATAGCTTAGGCTGATAATTGAATTCATTTACACATCCTGTGAATGTACTGACTAATGGTAGAGTGAAGTGGCCCAGAGCACTCTGCTTGGCAACAATAAGTCAAATTGGGATTAAATAGATGCCATCGATTTCCATAAAGTGTACAGATAGTTGAAAGATGCTAATCTCAATGTTTGAGAAAATAAATCAAATTACCTTCTAAATACAAAATTACCATAGAATTTAGAGTTGGAAGGAGCCTTAGAAACAACCTCTATCATTTTCCAGGTGAGGAAACTAAACCTGTGAGAAGCAAAATGGGCTCATCCAACATCTCAAAGGTGGCAGAGCCTACAATGGATCTTAGGTCCTAAGACTCTAAAACCAATGCTCTTTCTGCTTCACTACATGAAAACATCTTACCCATCACCCAAGACACAACATGAGAGAAAGGTCTACCAGAAGCAACTATTTCCTGTTATATGTCACATTATAATTATAAAAGCACATATGTGTGTGCATGTGTATGTATATATATTTATGTATATGTGTATGTGTATATATATGTTTACATGTATGTGTGTATGTATTCTACATATATTTTATTTGTCTGCAGAGACTTTTGAATAGGTGATCTAAGGTTCCTCCCTATTTGAAAACTTTGTAATTCCTTTCTCTAAGTCAGTAGCACACAATTTAGCAGATTAGAGATTGAGAGGATATTAAAGATAAGGCAAACTGAGATTCCAAATCAATCACGATCAACTGGAGGCTTCTGTATGGAAAAGTACATTCAGTAAAACCAGAAAGAAAAAAAAACTTTGTTAAAATATTTCATAATGTGGAAGTGATTCTGTTCTCCTGTTAAGACTTGAATCCCCACCCTTGCATGTAAAGGATAATTCTTTCTCCAAACACATCATTTATTATAGTGTTGAGAGAAGCTTGGGGAAAAGTAAGCAAAACCCAGACAGGTTTGGTTAAGGTGATTTAGATGTGTTGCATTGATTCAGATATTTTAGCTGCTTGGAGAGATTACCTCTGCTGATCACAGAGCGTAGGAAGACTGAGTATTCATCAGCTTCTGTTTGTCGCACTTTGAAATGAAAGATACTAGATATGTCCTAAGAATTATGATGAGAACAAAAGAAGAACTAGTCAGTTAGGTAAAGAATAAATAACATCATAAATTAGCTTAATAGCAGGATCCCACATCTTCCTTTCCATCTTACAAGGAGTAAGTTTTTAACTACAGCCTAATACTCTAGTGGAAGTGTGTATATCTCTGTGGATCCATGTATTTATTCAGCATTCAAACTGTATACATAAAATCAAATGAACTAATGAAGTATTCATAGAGATCCCATAACGCCCATTTAAAATGTCTCATCCTACACATTCCACTTCTGGTCTTAAATGTTCTGTATCTCTCAAGTGAGTTGTTGAATTGAAAGCACATATATTACAGTGGAATTTACAGCAACTTGAGATTTGGGTTCTAGTCCCAGTTTTGTCACTAATTATCTATGGAACCAAAAGTAGGTCACTTTACCTCTTGTACTTCAGTCTCTTTACCTGTTTAAAAGTATAAAAACAAATTAAAGGGGGCAGCTAGGTGGTGCAGTGGATAGAGCACCAGCCCTGGAGTCAGGAGTACCTGAGTTCAAATCCGGCCTCAGACACTTAACACTTACTAGCTGTGTGACCCTGGGCAAGTCACAAAGCCCCAAATGCCTCACTAAAATAAATAAATAAAAATTAAGGAACTGGATTAGATGATCTTTAATCCCTTGTGACACTAAAAGTTTGATCAAGTAAATCCTTGTTAGAAGATGCCTTGCTGACTACACACCATAGGCCATTTCTCCAAGATTTGTGCCAATTTTGTCATTTAGGAAATAAAATTATTAAAAGTTAGTAAACAGGGGCAGCTAGGTGGCACAGTGGATAGAGCACCGGCCTTGGATTCAGGAGGACTTGAGTTCAAATCCGGCCTCAGACACTTAACAATTACTAGCTGTGTGACCCTTGGCAAGTCATTTAACCCCAATTGCCTCACCAAAAATTTTTAAAAAATTAAAATTAAAATTAAAAAGTTAGTAAAGGCATTAAAAATCATTTTTAGTGAAGCATGTTTAATAGATCAAATAGACAAATGCATCTCTCTACACTGCCACTAATAATGTCCTATCACCTCTCCATACTGCTTTCCCCCATAGTTCATGGGATCCATAATTAGAAGGGATTACCTATCTTAAACCCTTCATTTTACAGACTGGGAAACCAAGACTTAAAAGAAGTATGATTGCCTAAAAGCGCATGGGTAGCAAGCAATGGCACTCAAGTTTGAACCAAGGTGATCAATCTACTTCTAAATCCAGGGATATTAGCAATCCGCTAGTTTCCTTCTTCTTTGGCCATTTACAGAAGTCATTCCCCTTGGCCTCATCTGGAACATATTTCTTTCTTATCCTTTCCTTTCTATCATATTCCAGTTCATATGTTACTTCTACCATAAAGGCTCCTCTTATTTCTCAGCTGAAAAGCTCTTCTATCTTCTCCAATTTTCCTGGAGTATTTCATCTCAATGTCTTGTCTTTGTTCTATTCTATCCTATATCAGTCATATGTGTATCTATGTTATATCATCTACTAGTAGACACTTAACTCCTTGAGAGCAGACACTGTATTATTTTCTATCTTTGCATCTTAGCACCCAACATAGAGTCTTACAGATGGTTGATATATAATAAACACTCGTGGAATTCCATTTAATACAAATGCCAAAAATTTCATAATTATATAATCAATATATCGATTACCTATGATTTAATCAGTATATAACAACCCCCAACTGGCATAAATCATAACACCACAACTATGGCTATGATTTAGAGCCTGCCTTAGAGCTTGCAGTTCAAAAAGGTTAGATGAGCTGTTCATGTTCACAGAACTAATAAGGCAAAATCTGAATCCAGAACTTTCTGACTCTAAATCCAGCCTTGCAGACAGTATGCCATGCTACCTCTCAATTCTGTACTTTAACACAATTTAAATAAACATATATACACATATGTGTATATATACATATATAAATGTGTAAATATATACTCACACATATATACACACATACATACACACATAATCAATAAGAATCCATTCTGTCAGACTCCTTACAATTTAATTTATGAGATAAGACCTAAAATCACCTTCTCTACCATATTTATTTCCTCTGATTTGATTATTTGTGGAAAAAAACAGTTCTTCAGTAATTAATTTGTGGAGCAACTAGATGACTCAGTGGATAGCGTGCTGGGCCTGAAGTGAGGAAGACTTGAGATCAAATCCAGCTTCAGACATGTACTAGCTTTGTGACCCTGGGCAAGTTACTTAACCTCTCTTTGCCTTAATCCACTAAAGAAGGAAATGGCAAACCACTCCAGTATCCTTGCCAAGAAAACTCCATGAACAGTATGGTCTATGGGATCCCAAAGAATAGTACATGACTGAACAACAAAACTAATGTGTAATAGTACATATTAATTGGGTATCCTTGTATTTCCTTCCTTTGAAAAATTTTGAGTTGATTCTATAGACTTTTTTGTTATTCTTTTTAAGCAACACAACTAAAGCAATCTGAAAAAGTTTAAACTCTGAAAAGCAGGAGCCCTAATTTAATTATAGGTGCTTGAAAATAATCCATCCACATAATATGAAAATTCCCATGTGCAGTAAGAGAATTTCTTCTTCAAACTACAGGTACTAATCTAGTTTTTATATTTACTTTAAAAATAACTTTATAATCCATAATTTATTGGTAGCAAACCTTTTTTATGATTTCTCTAAAAATAAAATTTATTTGGATGCTGTAAATTTGCTTTCTTACCACCAAAATGTTAACTTTGGTTTCAAAGATAGAACTTGTTTTTTTCCTGTAATCCCCTTTATTGATATTCAAAATAATTCCTTTAGTCCTGAGTCTTTTGAAAAACGATGGTTGAACTAAAACAGTGAATCATCTTTGTGTCTCTGGGATTTAGCCTCTAAGTAAAACTTAACAGTTGCTGATATTTTTTCCACTATTAAACACAACATTTAAATCACAGTCTATTTTACTGCCAAAAATAACTTCAATACTTGCTGATTCTTTAAAAATCTTTTGGAAGAAAGAAAACATAAAGTGTAATCTACAAATTAAATGCCAGTTTTAAAATTGAAAAAAAAAATAAACTTGAGCCTGGTTCTTTTTCCCTTATTAGTAGCTGACAAAATTCCATCATTTTCCACATGGGTAGCCGTGACCAAAGGATTTATGACAGGATCTGGTCTCTAGAATTTAGAATCTTTTACACCATATTTAACTAATTTTTGCTAGTAAAATCTTCGGTGACGCATTCAAAAGGAAGGTTATTTCATTAAACTATTTTTGAAAAGCAAAGTTAGGTATTTTTCAAAATTGTTTTCCCTCATACCATCTACATGTAGAACCTCACCATACTTTACTCTCCCTTTTAGTCACTGCTATGAAACTCTTTTTGAAATGTATTTAACATTTAGCATGAATACATGTAGCTAAAATCTACACACTCTCTCTGCCTAACACTGTCAACATGCAGCATTTTTTTTTCCTCTTAGACTGTAAGGAGAAAAATAGCTTATCTGTAAAACATACATTGCTTCTTGGCCAAATATAAATTGATTATATTTAGTGTTGGGTTATTTTCAGTCTGGATCTCTTCACTATTGATAAAATAGAATACAGGTGGGCTCTATAGCTTCAGGGACCATATGCATAAGAAAATGTTTGTACTAGAGATGACATATGTCATACCATGTGCCAAATCCCATTCTAGATCTGGAAGTGACAATTTCTCATGTATACTGGCAGTTGAAGCTCTGTAGATAAGTATTTATTTCTTCTCCCCAAAGCTTAGATTATCTTCTTTGTATTTCTGTGAAATATAGAAGCACATTTTACAGCAATTATCTAATTCCATCCTTTATGTCTTACCTGCTATTCTTTTCAATGATTATTTTTGTGTGCTATTGTTTGTCATACCTTCCAAATATCAACCACAGGTTTTCATGGTATATTGTCTATTATTGTTCTTGGTACTACATACATACATACATACATACATACATATATGGAGCCCAATTTTCCCTTTAATTATAAAAAAGTATGTTCATGGGGCAGCTAGGTGGTTCAGTGGATAGAGCACCAGCCCTGTATTCAGGAGGACCTGAGTTCAAATCCAGCCTCAGACACTTAACACTTACTAGCTGTGTGACCCTGGGCAAGTCACTTAACCCCCATTGACCCGCAAAAAAAAAAAAAAAAAAGCATGGTCACTCTGCTATTTCCCTTATACACAGGAAATTCAGGCAAAGCTTCAATACCCATTGAAACAGGTCCTTTCTTGCTTTTTGGGAGAGTCACCACTAAGCTGCTGACAACCTTTGTATTTCTCATGTAGCTGCCTGTTATATTGCTGAGCATGAATAAGAGTTCCTTGCTCTGAGTCCCTTCTGCCTGGAGAACAAGTGTCACTATATAGGGTCACCAACATTCTCTCAGTATAAGAAGGTAATATGACTATTGCTTGGTGAAATACTTTCTATAAATAAACTCGTGACATTTCTGTATGACAGCTTCCTAATTTCAAAAATCAGGCATAAAATACATATCATAATAAATATTTTATTCAGTGGCTACTGTGTGAAGAATGTTGCACCAGACCCTGAAGGTAATATACAATTTTGCTAAAGATATGAAGGTGCATCAAGTAGTTTACTGCCTAAAAAAGGAATAATACCAATATACACTTTCTTTTTTTTGTTTGTTGTGTTGGTTGGTTTTTGTTTTTGTTTTTGTTTTTTCCTGGGCAATGAGGGTTAAGTGACTTGCCCAGGGTCACACAGCTAGTAAGTGTCAAGTGTCTGAGGATGGATTTGAACTCAGGTACTCCTGAATCCAGGACCGGTGCTTTATCCATTGTTCCTCTAGCTGCCCCCAATACACACTTTCAATGCAAAATATTACTTAATGAGTTTATAATACAATTCTAAAATTACAAGCTCTGAGAGGTCTTGGGGTATGGGTGAAGAAGGTCATCATGTACTACAACCACCAATAAACTCCAGTGGGTTCTCTGTAATCTCAGGGATCAAATATAAACCTTTCGATTTGCTATTTAAAGCTCTGCATGTCCTGATCCCATGCTACCTTTACATTAATATATTATTTAATACATTATATTAATACATGAATCCTCTTTTAAAGTTACATGGTCCAGTCAAACTAGCTGATAATCAATCAACTTGCTGTTTCTCACATATGACATTCCATTAACCACCTCCATTCCATTGAACTGACTGTCTACTATGCTTAGAAAGCACTCATAAGTAACCTCCATCTCTTGAATCCCTGGCTACCATCAAGACTCAGTTCCAGTGCTTTGTATCTATTCTGAACATAGGAATATATGTGTCTGTGTGAATGTGTATGGGGTGTTGTTTTTTTTCCCATTAGAGTGTAAGCTCCTTGAGGGCAAGGACAATTTTATTTTAGCCTTTGTATCCAGAGCACATAACACAGTGCCATGTATATATAAATGCTGAATGATTGAGAGAAATCAGGAAAGATTACATGGAGGAAGTGGCATTTCAGTTGGGCTTTCCAAGAAGGCTGAAGAATGACAGAAAGATTTCTGCAGAAAGACAGAATATTGAATACAATGTTGGACTGTCATTATATGAGTTGGTTTTTGCTTAACTGATTTTCTATGTCATAAAAGAAGTTTCAGGGGAAGCTAGGTGATGCAGTGGATAAAGCACTAGCCTTGGATTCCGGAAGACCTGAGATCAAATCAGGCCTCAGACACTTAACACTTACTAGCTGTGTGACCCTAGGCAAATCACTTAATCCTCATTGCCCCACCCAAAAAAGAAACAAAAATTTAAAAAGGAAGAAGTTTTGGCTCCAGCAAAGAGAGAATGTATCTCCAGGAAAGAAACAAGACTGTGATGTGAAAACAAGACAAAAAAAAAAAGGATATTACTGGGATAGAGAATTGTGTGAGCAAATGAATAGTGGGTTGAGATAGTGCAGTTTCAGGAACAGAGATTAGCCCAATTTTGGATGACTCATTGAGTACATAGTAAAGAGTAATAGGAAATAAGTCTGGAAGGGTTGAGTGTCAACAGATTGTGGGAAAACAATATCAGACCTATCTCCTCAGGGCATGGTTATGGCAATCAAGCTATATAGACATGAAAATGCTTTGAAAAATTAAAAACACTAAATAACTGTTATAATTAGGATATGATAGACATTTTACTATTAGAATAAGGAACATAGTGGATGCCCTTGATAAATCTTCTTACAGGTAGTAGTGAAAGGGAGGGAGGGAAAGGAATAACCTATAGAATCTTATATTGTCCCATAATTGTTTTATATACATCAGCTGGTCACTAAACTATTCTTTGATGGCAAAGGCCATACCTCATTGTTCCTCATTTCTTTCAAAGCACTTAGGTATATAAGTTCTCAGAAATACTTATTGAAAATGCTGCCTATATAGTCTTATTCTCTAATTTAGGCTAGTCCTTATTCATACTCAGTCTCATTTTTTCTTCTCTTCAAAGAGTGAACAGGTTGTCAGTAGCTAGACAGAAGAATGAACTAGCATAGACCATCTTCAAATTCATTCCTTTTTAGAAGCAGGTCTATACTACATGCTAGCTGCCAATACCTATATCCACCAGGTGTCAACAGAGTTGACAACTTCCAGCACCAGGCTTTTTTTATGTTGTTAACTCCATAATTAATTTTCTTCCTCCTCCTTCCACCTAGAAAAAAACCTTTTCTACTCTCTTGAAAACCCAAATAATGTTCTATCTCTTACATAAAGATTTTCTTGATCACTGTTCTCAAACTCTGAACCAGTGGTCCTCAATTTCTGATCACAGCTTAGCTACTTACTTGTTGTACAAAATAAGTTAATTAAAATCCAATGTTTCAATTCTCTCACGTATGAAATGAAATTGTTCTTTTTACATTTCTAGAACATAGAATACAGTTATAACATAGAATTTAACTGATCTCTAATTGTTTCCAAAATATTTGGATTGGTCTCCTCAAGCAAATTCTTCTACTTGGGGAGGATGTTGTGAAGGTGGTAGGTTAGTGGTAGTAATGGAGATGCCAATGAAAAAGACAGAGACAGACATTCCGAGACTGAAACAAAGAGAATCATTAAAACATGTCTTGAAACATATAAGAAAGTACAGAATGGAACACAAATAGATCACTTTACTACCTTGTTGAAATAGAGACAGGTGATAGATAGATAGATAGATAGATAGATAGATAGATAGATAGATAGATAGATAGATAGATAGATAGATATTTCTTAAAAACAAACTATGGGGGTGGCTAGGTGGTGCAGTGGATAAAGCACCGGCCCTGGATTCAGGAGTACCTGAGTTCAAATCCGGCCTCAGACACTTGACACTTACTAGCTGTGTGGCCCTGGGCAAGTCACTTAGCCCCCATTTACCCGCAAAAAAAAACAAAACAAAACAAAAAACTATATAAGTTAAGATTCTTAAATAGTCCTCTTTTGTGTCTGTATATTGACATTTTTGTGTTTTAAGTTCACGATAGAAAATAGTGTGATATTTATTGTGTATCAAAAAAAGAAATGTTAGAAAATTCTAAATATGATAAAATATACCCTACTACATTTCCCCAACAACATATCAGCCATTCTATCAGTGAAAGAGATCACATTCGTCTTAATTCATTTGTTGTTATTCATTATGTTAAGGTCAGAAGCCATAAAATGTAAGAGGTTTCAGGTTTCTGTTTAGATTCCTTTTGTCCAATTCAGGTATGGGAGTTGCTCCTTCCCAATCCAACCCATTTAAGTTAAATTAAACAAGAGATTCCTGAGAACAAGAATTCAAGCATGACTAAAGTCTTGTCTCAGACACATACCAACCTTGGTTAAAAATTAGACTCCCCTTAGTCACTGAGGCGACAGAGTAAAGTCTCATTCAGTAGGACACAGCATGGGAGAACAGGTCTCCTATTAGTTTTAAGGGATCTGTTCTTGTATTTCTCTTTTGTGTTTCACAGCAGTCCTTTTTTAGAGGAAAAAAAAAGGTCCTCAGTGCAATCTACATTTATTGTCTCACAAAAGGGTTAGCAAAAAAAACTAACAAACATTCTCAATCAGAACTACATCTTAGTTCTGTAAATGTGTCAGACCCCAACAGAGCAAGCCCTGTTTCTTTAGGGTAGCAACTCTTGTCTCTTAAGAGTAAAAATTCAATAGCTTTAGAAGAACATTTCCAACATGCCTAAAGCCATGTATTTCACTCCTTGGTAACCAGGAGATAATGTCAAAAATTCCAGAGATTACCCGAAACAGATAGGATTGTTGGATTCCTTAGGGGGAATAGTTATATATCACTAAAATACATAAACACTTTAATGGAATATTGGTGCCATAGTTTTCCATTTCTGTTACCTCTGAATTGACTATGATAAAGAGATGAAATCATTCCATATTAACAAATCATCAAAAGTTTAGATAATCTTGCCAATTGCTTCATAACCACTTTCACCAATAGTTGTAAATATTCTCAAACTTATAGGTAATTTTGATCACAACAATAAAGATCACAACCTAGTTATTTATCTTAACCCTATCCTGCTCCATTAAATTAATTCCACAGCAAGTCAGATATCATAGGTGTACAGTAGACATTGAACTGAATTGATCTGTGTCAATTATTTTGCACATCAAGTAACATTTGACTTGAGAGCTAAAGGACATGTTCAAAGAACACATTCATCTTTAGAAATATTGCCAAAAAGTTATTCCTTTTGGCTGAGCAATGTTCAGTTAACATTTTCCATTCTGTTACTTCCAGGAGAATCTATTAACCATGAAATGTGAGCTTCTAAACATGTGCGCTCATGCACACATCCCTCATTGGGTCATCTAGTTTTAAGAATTTTCTTAAAGTATGTGTAAAGAGAATAACGTTTTTTTTTTCAAAAAAATTCAAAATTATCATGAAAATCTTGAACACAAAGGAGTTATCAGGAAGGAAAGTATAGCCAAAGAAACTGAGTAGTTTGATTCTCATAAAATCTATAACTATTGGGGGGGGCAGGGCAATGAGGGTTATGTGACTTGCCCAGGGTCACACAGTAAGTGTCAAGTGTCTGAGGTCGGATTTGAACTCAGGTCCTCCTGAATCCATGGCCGGTGCTTTATTCACTGTGCCACCTAGCTGCCCCCATGACTATTTTTTAATGTTCATACTTTGACATATTGATGTAATCACTGAATTCCATGATTTAAATCATAACCTAGCCATGCCTTCTAATGCTTTAAAAATCTTATCCTCATCATCCTGTGGATACTCCACAAAGGGTTCACCCTCATTATCTTAATGCTCATTGTCTTCTGATCCCTTGTTACTCTATGAATAATACTGGGAATACTCATACTGTCCATCAGTTGTTCTTTGCTCTTGGAATATGGCCAATTAACCTCCTTTTTCTGCTAATAGTCAGATACAATTCTTCACTAATAACATATTACATCCTACTGTCACTAATTTATTTTAATCTGGTGTTAGTTACAAATTTTTTATGCCAATAGTAACAAAGCATAGGATTTAAAACTGAAAAGGATCTTAAAAACCATCTAATCATAGAATCATAAAATCATAGTAAGAAATAATGAATGAGACTTTATTAAGTGCTTCTTAAATGATAAAGCATTGCATGAAGTACTGGGTATACAAATAGAAAAAAAATGAGGCAGTTCCCGTTTCCAAGGGGAGACAATATTAAAAAAAAAAAGTACCACTATACAGCAGATGGAAAGACCTGGAAAGCTATGGATATAGCTATGGGATATGTGAAGAGCCAAATGATTCTTTTGCTACATTACTAATTTATGTGATGGCACAGAAGAGAGGGGAAGTAGTATCTGAAAGGCATGGAAACAGAGCAGATAATAAGTCTTGGAGGACCTTAGTATGCAGTGGCAGAATAGATGCTAAAGACTGGTGCTTCTCTGTCTCATTGGAAGTAAAGCAGAAGAATAGTTTCAAGGTACCAGAGGTGGGTGAGGAGAAAGGAAAGGGGAGCAGGGATGAAGAGAGGAAGAAAGAGAAAAAGATACGTCTCTGTTTGCCAATCTTCCTGCCTCTTGGGCATCCTGGATGGCTGTATATATTTAAAAGTAGAAGAGACCAAGAATTCATTTAGTTTAATCTCTTATTCCTTTACAAATAAGATAATTGAGCTTTTGTAAATCCATCAAAATTCAGGTCCTTAGACTCCATATCCAAGATATATCTACACCATGCTGCCTCTCATTTTACAAATCAGGAAACTAGGGCCCAAAGAAGCAAAGTAACTTTTCCAAGGATGTACAGGTAGTTACCAACAGAACAGGAACTCAGGTCTACTGACTAGTTTCCCTTGTTAGAATAGAAAGCTCATTGTGAGTACTTATATATACAGACCTCAGTCAGTGCGTGGCAGATAGTAAGCATTTAATAAGTACTTTTTCATTGATTTATTCTGATTGCATTGTGTTAGTAGTCAATAAGTATTTATTACTGTGTGCCACTACGTGTTAAGTATTGAACATACATAAAATGATTCTTAAAAAATAGTCCCACTCAAGAATCCCACATTCTAATAGGAGAGATAACATGCAAGCTACTACATATATTAACTATGCATATATATATACATATATGTGTGTGCATGTATGTATACTGTGTATGTATGTGTATGTGTGTATGTATATACATATATAATTACATATATGTTGTTGTTAAATTGTTTTTCAGTTGTGTCTGACTCTCTGTGACCCTATTTGTGATTTTCATGATAGAGAAGCTAGAGTGGTTTGCCATTTTCTTCTCCATATCATTTTACAAATGAGGAAACTGAGGCAAACAGGGTTAAGGGATTTGCCTGGGTTCTCACAGCCAGTAAGTGTCTGAGTCCAGATTTGAATTCAAGAAGATGAGTCTTAACTAACTCCAGGCCCATCACTCTATCCGCTGAATCACCTAGCTTCTCCTAATTATGCATAAATGCAGAGTAAATTGGAGGTAATCTCAGAGGGAAAGAACTTGCATTGAAAGGGTCAAAGAAAAGTTTCTAGCAGAGTGTGGGGTTTGAACTGAGACTTGATACTAAAAACATAAATTAGTACATGTATGCCTTACTCAAATACACATACGTCCACACAATCACTCTTACTTAGGCTTAATGGCACTTTTTGATAGAATATGGCACACTATCAGCTACATTTTTATAAAGTTAAACTATTTTCTTGAACTTTAGAGTTATTAAAATATTTTACATTAATAAAGGAGATCAAGAATTTGATGTTAGAATAGTACTAGTCTTAAGGTGAGAATGAAAAATAGAATGTCAATTGATGTTATCCAAGAGATAGTTTAGCATGTGGTAAATAAAAGGAATTACAGACACACACACACACATTTGTGGTTATTGCCTTGGGGGAAAAACACTTTGAGTTAAGCAATAAAACAAATGGAAAAAAAGGATGAACAGTGAGGTTTTCTCTTTTCATTCCTTTGAATAGTTTCAAGGAAGCAACTATTAGAATTCAGCAGTTGTCTTCACATCAAAAGTCTTGGAGGCTGCCATTTTTCTCAAGAGCCTTATTAAAATGAGCTATGGGACCTGATAGACCTAACGATGATAATAAGGTTATGGATCTTTTTTATGTAAGAGACTAAGTTCAGTAGAGGATTGCACACAGGGATTGAACACAGGACTAAAAGGCTTTAGGGAAACTGGTAGGACTAAAGTAGGAGAGAATTATAAAAGATACTGATGCAAGAAAGGCAAGATTACAAAAGAGTCAGGCTAAAGAAACCTCCCCCAAGAGCTTTGATCATGGAGATAAGTCCATTTTTTATTTATTTAACAAAACTGCAAGATCTCTCAGTGATAAACACCTTGCTAACCTTGTCTTACATTATTTTCCTGATAGCAGCACCTTTGTGGTTGCTGGCCAAACATCCATGAAATTTCATTCAATAAAAGAAATTTAGGTCAAAGGTTCTCTGTCCAATGGCTCTCCCATCCATATATAGGAATGTACCTTTGTGCAAAATTAAAATTCATTTACAGTTAAATGTTCACAGCTGGAGTGTTTTGCACTTTAGGTTACCCCCTCTAAAAGCATTACTTAGATTGCTTCTAACTTCCATTACTGATTTGAATAAATCATGCCATTTCCGTCCTCTTCTGGACCTGTAATTTTATAGTCTGAAGATGTTTATGCTTAAGGCTGATACTATATTTTGCCCTTACTTCGCCTTCTTGCCATTTTCCTGCATAGATATAACTGGAATTAAGTTTAATCTCCATTTCTCCACCAAGTATTTCTTTAACATCAACATTATGGCACTATATGTATTGTTGTGTGTTTTTTAAATTCCAAAAAGGGATGCAATTAGAATTCCTTAGGCAATGATGTACATAATTACAATAAGCTTGGTCCAAGTCAAAAAGGCTTATGTTTCTTCTATCAGTATTTACTCCAACTTTCAATAAACTTCAGGTCTAATACCATTGATATAATGAGCTCTTCCTCTTCAACTTCAGCCTAATTTATCACAATTCGTTTGTTCCTAGGACAAGTTCTACAATAATCTAAGACCACGTAAGAGTTTAACAAACTATAAGAATGAAATCCTCAGATTTATCTCTAAAAGCATGTTTCTCTTCTCAAGTTTATGGTTACTATCTCAAAAAATATCTCAGTATTCAAAGGCTCCAGGTTCAAATGTTCAATCATTCAAGGGAACATTCTTTATAAGGATGATTTTTTTAAACTTTCTTTTAAGATTGCTACTATCTCTACACACAAATACAAATGGAAACTGAGTAAATTATCTGGATAATTAAAATTTTTGGTCTGGATTATTATTTTAATTGTTTGATTATCAATTTAATTTGGCATATTTACATCCAAGCTTAGTGGAAGAAAAAAGATATTGTCTTCATAAATAAGAAAGATCTATTAGAAAGTCTTCTGTGGCAGTCTCAAGAATAGACAACTTTCTTGTCTCCACTTTTTATCAAATTTTCATTAGATTTAGAGGTTAAAATTGCCTTAAAGATCACCTTCTCCTTTTCAGATAAGAAGACATACATGCCCAGAGAGATTAAGTGACTTGTCCAAAGCCACAAAGGCAGTAAATGACAGTAACAGGATTTGAACCCAGTTCAAGTATACATTTGACTACACTATGCTACTTAATATTTGTTGAAAAATCAAGTACCCAAATATATTTCCCAAAATTCTTTCCACCCACAACATGACTATTGTCATATGGGTTTTTAATTACCTTTGAACATCTGATCTAGAACTAAAAATTAAGGTCAAAGAAATCACTACAACCATTTGCTGTGGCTGCTGAGGTGCTACTGGGGTCTAGTGAGTTGCTAGAATATAACTAGAAATCTTCATTGTTAATTATGCCACTTACTGCCATCCAGTAAACCCCTTCTCCCCTACTTGCCCTATCTTGCTTCTTTAGCCTTCTAACTATATAATATCTATGGTAGTAGCAATATCCTAACCCCTGTTCCCATGCAGATCAGATAGTTTTTCCTTAAAAGATATTGAAACATTCCTCTGATACTTGATTGGCTCAGGGGACTATTGGCTCAGCTTGCTCTTGTATCCTTAGTACAAATACAAAGCAGCCACAAGAGCATCATGGGGCTTTGAGGCTTGGTTGGTGGAAAGAATTGATAATTCATCTAGGAAACCTCAATCAATTATATCAACCTTTTTTTTTAAGAATTTGCACAAAATCTTTTATAGGCTATTTATATTCCTTCACCCACATCCCCCTACCCTTGGCCTAGAACCCAACAACTTTTAAGGGCTTTCTGCTGACTGACTTTTGGGAAGAGGATAGGTGGGGAATGAGAAGAAATGGTACCATAGATTAAAACAATAGAGAGGTAAACAACCATACCTGGGTAATGCCAGTTGGAAGAGCAATGTCTGCTCTTCTGCAGTAGTTTCCCCCATAACAAACCCTCAGAACAATGGCTCCACTTCTCAGGGGATGGGCCAAGAGAGGAGATGGCATTTGTCCCATGGAGGCATAAAGGATAACCCACCACCTCCCTTCTTGTCCTCAGTACCCTATCCTTGTTGAATATATTCCTGCTATAGGTAATAAATCCCTTTTTGTTAACCACCTGTTGAATAACTTACAGGGACCTCACCATGTTCCAATATCAAACAGTAAATCCTGAGGGGACTGGTTTGAGTTAGACCAAGGCCTGAGCTGCCAGACCTTGCTTCTTTAATGGAAAAATTAATGCCACTCTACTATGAGGACTGTTTAAGCAGAATTTATGTATATGCATTTTACAAAAATTGTTTTTGCATGTGCCAGTTAATTCATTTCCATTTCTCTTCACTGACTCAACAATATTATACAATATTATTACCAAGTTCCTCCTGTTTTGATTTTTGCTTACTCTTCAGTAAATACTACATTGTGATATTAAATCTTAAGTCATTTCCTTGGTTCAATGAAAGGCCTTTTATTGCAATAATCTCACCTATCTTTGAAATAGCAAAACACATTCATTCTGAAATCTCATTATAGGACTAATATATTTTCTAAACACGGGTCAGAATGTTTATTTCTTTTTAAAAATTAGTACATTTGGGGCTTGTTTTTAATTTTGAATGTTATGAGTTGTAATTTTGGAATTAACTCAAGATTTAGTGGGTATATCATGGCTCTGGACCTGCTCCAATTTCCATGATCAGCTTTTCCCTAGTAGTAAGTATAGGGCATTGCCATGTTTACCATTGGTAATCAGCAGAGAGTTTTTATGTGAATTCTTTTGTTATTTTCAAGGGTAGGTAAAATTAGATAAAATATTTCCTACATTGAGTCCTACATCCTTTTGCTGCAATATCAAACATTTTAAGAATGGAATAACCAGTGTGGATTTTAATTTGTAATAAGCTCTATTCATTGTAACGTTCCTCAAAATGGTTGATTTTTTTTTTAGTTTTCCTCTGATATATTTAAGGGAGAAATTACAGACAAATACAACTGTCAGTAGATCCATTCCTTATTCTTCTGTAACTTGGACAAACTGCAAAATATAGCTCAGATGCCACTTTCTCCACAAAAGTCTTCCTTGACTACCCCTTAGAAGGAATTATTTGATCTCTCTTGAACCTTAGAAAAACACTTCCCTTTCTTTTCTTTTATAAACATATTGCATTCTATTTTTCACATTTGTTATGACTTTCTATCAAAGTTTAATTTACATGAGGGCAAGGCTTCAGTAGTATCCATTGGTATGCTGGTAAATGTTTAACTACTGTCTCTCCATGGGGAAAAAATAAAAAAACATGATATGCTTTTATACTTTCTTAAATCTATACAATCAAGGAAACAACAAATCAAGCCCTGATTTATAGGGTTTGCTGATTTCTAAATTGTAAATGCTCACACTGAAAATATAATCATCAGTTCTCTCACTTCTAGCTACAGCACACTTCTGATCATATCTGAACTTTGAATTTTCCCCATTTTATAAAATAAATTGTTACATATATTATAGTTGCCACTTAATGAAATATTGGATAAAATAGATATTAAACATTTCTTCAGCATAGACAAAATTAAAGTTTCTGATTAGAGAAGGGAGTAGGGAGATAGAAGGTTTTCACTTTTCTGAATAAGGCATTTATGAGCAAAAGCTTGGAAACTGTTTTAAAGAAACACAAAATGCATATTTTCTCATATAAACATCCATGTTAAAGATGAAGGATCACCATAATTCTAAGACTATTTTAACACTGCACAAATAGAGAAGGGGCTGTTAATCTGGGATCTATGGACTTTAAAAAATATATATTTAGAAGTATTTCTGCATATAATTGTTTTCCTTTGTAATCCTACACATTTTATTTTTTACATTTAAAGACATTATTCTAAAAAGGGATTGACGTGGTTCACCTATAATCCAAAGGGTCTATGACACAAAAAGGTTTAGAACCCATGTAATAGAGGAAAGAAACTGTCTTTCTCAGGATTACAAGGAAACTACCATGAATGCTAGAAATAAAGGTGGTATACAACATCGCTCACATAACCTAAATTTGAAGAGATCTTAGAGAAAAGATAGTCTAATTCTCTATTTTGTGTGTGTGTGTGTGTGTGTGTGTGTGTGTGTGTGTGTGTGTGTGTGTGTGAGGCAATTGGGGTTAAGTGATTTGCCCAGGGTCACATAGCTAGTAAGTGTTAAGTGTCTGAGGCTGGATTTGAACTCAGGTACTCCTGACTCCAGGGCTGGTGCTCTATCCACTGAGCCACCTAGCTGCCCCCTCTAATTTTTTGAATGAAGAAATTAAAACCGATAGAGAGTAAGTGACTTGGCCATGGTCATCAAGGCTAGTAAGTATCAAAGGCAATATTTGAACCCAAGTTTTCTAACTCAAAAGCTAGTGTCCTTTACACTCAGCTAGAAAGGTGGGAAAGAAGGAAGGCATGAGAAATAGGTAAATGGGAGGAAAAAGCAATTCCACTACTAGGTCTGTATACCAAAGAGATCAAAGAAAAAGGAAAAGAATCTATTTGTGCAAAAATATTCATATCAGCTCTTTTTGCAGTGGGAAAGAATTGGAAATTGAGGAGATGTTTATCAATTGGGGAATAGTTGAAGTTGTGGTATATGATTGTAATGGAACAGGATGCTTTCAGAAAAACCTGGAAATACATGAATTGATCCAAACTGGTCAGCAGAACCAGGAGGACACTGTATACAGTTACAATAATATCATACAAAGATCAACTGTGAATAACTTAGCTGTTCTCAGCAATACAATGATCTAAGAAAATTCTGAAGGACTTATGATGAAAAATATATCTTCCTCCAGAGAAAGAACTGATGGAGTCTGAATGCATATAAAATCATATATATTATTGTTTGCTTTATTTTTGGTCTGTTTTCTTTCACAACATGACTAATATGGAAATATATTTTGCATGATGACACATGTATAACATATTAAATGGCTTGCTATCTTAGAAAGGTTAGAGTAGTGGGAAGAAGGGAAAGAATTTGGAACTCAAAATTTAAAAAAAACAAATGTTAAAAATTGGTTTTACATGTAATTGGAAAGAAATAAATTATATATTTTTAAAAATAATTACTGCTAGGGGCAGCTAGGTGGTGCAGTGGATAAAACACCTGCCCTGGATTCAGGAGGACCTGAGTTCAAATCCAGCCTCAGACACTTAACAATTACTAGCTGTGTGACCCTGGGCAAGTAACTTAACCCTCATTGTCCCACCCAAAAAAACCATTACTGCTTTAGAAATAAAAATGGAAAAAATACATCTATGCCTTATTATTAGGTTCCCCATTATAAGCCAGCTTTGCTTACACTATAAAGAAAATTATTTCACCATGTCCATAGCACTATATGAATTCATTTTCCACAGCTGTACAGAAACCTTATGTTGTCAGTATTATCCTGGTAACCTTCAGGAATAATATAATGAATATCTACCCTGCTGAATCTTTTGAATTTAATCACTGAAGTTTGAGGTACTGAAAACAAAATAAAGTAATGGCCGGAAGACTTTTTTTTTAAAAGTCTTAGTTCAGTCATTCACTTTATCAATGTGCAAACAGGAGGGTGACTCATTTACTGTTCCTCACTGATCTCCATAGATTCAGAAGATCTAGTGAATTTTAGATGCTGGAACGAAAGACCTTTCCAATAGGTAAGGAACCCTGAATAGTGAAATGTAGGTGTGGATAAAACAAAAGATAATCTTCAGTCCCATTCTTTGTCTCTATTTCCTGGAAGAAATTAGCATTAGCACCTGAAAGATTCATGTAAGAACACAACACATAGCAGCAGGGTAACTATCTCTAAAGCAGACTCTCCTAGAAAGTGTGCTTCCAAAGTTCAAAGGAAATAGAAATTACATTGGACAATGGTTTATTTCTTAGGGAGAATGTTCTGCTATATATAAATGTGGCTTGCAAAGAATCATAGCATTCCAAATCTTTCATGGAAATGAAAGGTATTTAGTCAACTGGGCTCACATTCTTTAAGGGAGCCTTGATATGATTCCTAAGGTACTTTTCACAAATCATTTCAATCAGTTAAAACTCCATGAAAGAAGCTAAATTTTGTGCAAATTTCATTCATGGAATGATTGGGGGTCCTTTCAAGGGGATGCTTCTTATTGAATGTTTTTTTTTTCTTTTTCACATACTCACATTCTTGAAAGACTAATGGATCCTTCATTAAGGAGATCACAGCTTTCAGGTGTCATGCTTGAAAACACACAATGAATTGGTCATTAAGGAAATTCAGCCACGCAGAAAGGACATAAGGACAACTGGTAGTATCTCCTAATGACTCAGGAACAGGGTTGGCAGAATCAGCTTCCACTTACAAGCTATTTAATAGTTGCAGCACTGGCATTAATTCTCCAGACACTGAATAAATAAGTGAGAGAAGCAATGAGCTCCAAAGGATGTTTCCACCTTTAATGAAACCTACTGGTCACACAGCAGTTCTTCAAGAAAACAGATCTATTCCTATATAAATGATCTGTTCTTCTTTTATCTTCTTTGGGTTATAATAACATGAACCTTAGTCATATATTGAAGTAATTATACTACTTCTGTGATTATTTTCATATTAGAACATACAGGCATATTTTTAAAAGCACACCTTTAAGATGACTATAATACACATATGAACATGCATGGCATTTTATTTTAAAATCCTTTCATATGATTTTTTTAAATCATAGGGTAGTTCTGACTAATTTGTCTATTTTTTTCAAAAAGGCATTTTGCTGATCAAATGCAGTCTCACTAGGGCATCTTAAGACAGTGACTCAAGGTCTCAGATTTGCTTTAAAAAAATTAACCCAGGATTGTAGAAGAGATTAAGAAGAAAAGCATGGCCCGTATCCTTGGTGAAAATTACTCATTTGCCCTCCCTCCCTCCCCAGCATCCTTGGGTTTAAGGTGGAATGGATATTAATTTTAAAAATTTACATTTCCAAGGATCAGTTGTAAATCTGATCTTCTTCTTACATAGCAAGCCTAAGTTTTAATTATGAACAACTGTAAGTCCAAAGACCTTCAAAGCCACAGGATTCAGAGTGGTCAAAAGAATGGAATTAAAAAAAAATTTAAAGCATGACTGGGGCAGAAACATGGTTCATTAGGTTCTGTCTCAGACAATGGCACTGAAAAATCAGTGGAACATGATATATCCACTATCCCTATTTATCAGGGCTATAGATGATGCTGTACAGGGGTTATGTGTGGTTGCAATAGAAGTGTTACTTCAACTGAAAAATGTACATAGTTAAGATGTAGCTAATAGATTATTAATCAGCCAATCAAAAACATGTATCAATGGCATACTACGTGCTAGGCACAAAGAATTAACCATGCTGTTGTAAAGATCACAGTTACTTTTAGTTTATCTGAGAGAAAAGAAAGGAGGTACTGAAAAGAGAAAATCTACATAATGGAGAGAGCTTAGTGGAAGAAGTTTCTCAAAGGATCCTTCTGAGGGTTGATACTATAAATTAGCCCCTGAAGAAAACATATCAAGAAAAGACTAGTCCCTCTCCAAGTGGTTACTGGACTTTTCCACTTCGGTGTCAATCTATTTGCCTTAGATTATTGCTTCTTATGTGACACTTGGAGAAGGGACTCCCCAGAGTCACTGGAGGGCAGGGACTATTTCATTTTTGTATTTATATGCCCAGTAGTTAGAAAAGTGACCAGCTTGGAGTTAGCGTTTATTAAATGTTTCATTGAACTATTGGATTAAGTGAATTATCTATGATCAAATATCTCATTAATGGAATATCCAGGAAATATAATGTAGTTTTCCTGACCATAGTCAAGCAGCAGCTACAAATGGCAGGTTCTCTTAGTGAAGATAATAACTAGTCTTCCTTTGGAGTGACTTATAGAAGCCTCAGGATAAACTGAATCTCTTCAGAACACTAGAATGTATGTATGTGTGTATACATGAAAGTTTGTGCATAAGCATATACTTATATATAATTTTAAAGCAAAATTAGCTAGACTGCTTGGAAGGCCACAATCATTTAAGGACCACTAGGGAAGGTCAAAGTTCACTGAAGGCCTTCCCCAAGGGCAGGATTAGAGAAAGGGGCACCCTTAGTGGCCCCAAAACTGACCACTGTGGCAGGATCACACAGGCATTTGAGTTGACTAGTTGAGAGATACAGAAACAGATGCCAAAGAGAGAAAAAGACAGAAAGAGACATAAAGGAAAACAAAGACAGAGAGAAATGACTTTTGCCTTTTCACTAACTCCTTAGATTTTTGTATTTACCTTATTGCATCCACTGAATTTGGGGGGGGGGGTTAATCCCCTGTTTAGTTATTTTAATTCTCAAAGCCATAGACAGCTCAATGGTGATCTCCACTGGAGGAAGCTTCTGCACCAAGAGCAATGGAATCCCATATCTGGATTATGACACTCAACAAACAACAGCCATTATAATAGTAATGATGATACATATATATACACACCCATGCTGTTGTTCTGGGTAGTGCTCAGACATATGTGCTGTGAGAAAATAATGGGATTTGGCAGATACTGAAAAGCTCATCTGGAGATTAATCTAAACTGATTGAATTAAGTGAAAGTGATTGACTTTGCTGATTAGCCTACTTCAAGTTAATTAGATTGTAACCACACCTGGATGGCCCTTAAGGAGGTATTATTCTAAGAAGCTAAGGACTTTGAACTCAACTCAAGACCATCTTCAAGTCCAGTGAACCAATGGATTTGGATGATGCCTGCCAATCAGCTTGAAACAGTGTGTAAGAACCACCTCTGCTCCAGACCTTTAAAAAGCTTCCACACTCGGTTTGAGAGGAGTTCATGGTTGAAGCAGGCATGTGGTGGAGGACTTGAGGAAGAACCAGACCAGGCTGGAACTCTAGGCTAGATAGGCTTTTTCTTACCTCCACATGTTCTTTTTTTTCTAATACCTAGTATGTTTTAATAAATGCTTAATGTCCCAAGACTGGTGCTAAAGCTTCTCATTTAAGGTGACCACACATTTAGATTTTAAACCTCAAAGTGCCTATATGCATATACAACTTCAGCTATGTATATATGATACATATGAACACATAAGCAAGTATACATAGATGTATTGTGTGAATACATATTCATAACACACAAAAATCCCTAAATACCAAGTAATTCAAACAGACCAAATAATGCAGAAAAGCCAGACCTATAAATAAACCTAAAATATTGAGTTTAATTTCTAGGATAATGAAATAATCTGAAAGTGCATTTGCTTTGGGATTGTTTGGGTTAAACACTATTCCCTGCATGCTATATGATATGCCTTTGATTTTCTGGCTTGTTTTAAATAAATAGTTCCATCAAAATAGAATGGCCTTAACTTCAAACCCTGGGAATAAACAAATAGTCTCAATCAATGGCACTGATATACCCTTCTAACATTTTTCAAAGGCCTAAGAAAAGAAATATTTTCCTGCCTACAACACTAAGCCAGAAATAGCCTTTGGCACATATTTAACTAGGACTTTTCAAAGGTTGTGGGAAAATTCAGGGGGAAAAAAGCATAAGCATAATAGTCCATGCTACTGTGAAGACCACAGATACTTTCAGGTCATCAGCAGAAAGAGAGGGAGGGAAGGACCTTCATCAGAAGGTCATATCTGAAAGGCAAACCCTCAAAAAGATAGTTACACAATAAAAACTAAGGAACAAAATTAGTTACAAGTGTTGGGTTGTTTTCCCCTTGCTGATTTGGGTATGGCTGGAGTGTGTGTGTGTGTGTGTGTGTGTGTGTGTGTGTGTGTGTGTGTGTGTGTATACAAGAAAGGATATTATAATAAAATAACCCTGATTAAATCTTTTGGCTTGCAGAAGAATAGAATGAAATATAAAATAATCTGTCCAAGAGAATTTATTACTGAAAGTACTAGAAAGAACTCATCATAACACATTCTCACCTATATGACCATCTTGTAACATAGATGCTGAGGACTACATTATAGTAAAGCTAAAGTGCATTCATTCCAAAGAAAGTTTGACCTTACAACTGGCTTACTTACTTCAAATGGCATATCAAGCTAAACAGTGCTGAGCTGTAATATGTTTAAAAGTAGTTTGGTCAAAATTTCATTTTGGATAAAACAGGGTCCATAGACAGAGAAAGTATTTATTAAACTCTTACTGTGTCATAGACACTGGGAATACAAATACAAGCAAAAAAAAATAAGATTGCCCCTAACCTCAAGTTGCTTAGATTGCAATGAGAGACAGCGACATATAGAAAGGAGCTAAAAGTAGGGTAAGAGATACAAGGCATCATGTAGAGTACGATAGAAAACTCCTGAGAGCCAGGAGTGGAGCCAAGAAAGAAGTTAGGAAGCATGTCAGAGGCACTTCCTGAAACCATGGTCCCAGGTAGAACTCACTGAATGTGGTAGATACGATAGATAGATAGATAGATAGATAGATAGATAGATAGATAGATAGATAGATAGATAGATAGATAGATAGATAGATAGACAGATAGACAGATGGACAGACAGAGATTAGATAGATGAGAGAGAGATAGAGAGAGATAAAAGAGAGATAATAGAGAGATAGAGATAGATGATAGATAATAGAGATCTCAATATTTACATTTGATATAATCCTAATTTTTGTTAAAATACTGATATATTTAATAATTACTATTATCATAGCTAGATCTTATATAACATTTCAAGGTTTAAAATTACTTTTTACATATTACAATTACTTTGAAGATAGCTAAAGCTTAAGACATATGACCCTATTACAATGGACGTGGCCTATCATTTTGATACCTTCAACAAGTTTTGCCTTCAAAATGCTCCATGAGTTGACACAAATTTTTTTAGAACTTTGATGCTCAAACTTGTTGTGTGGCTAGTGGTCACGTCTGGAATGCTTTTGTTACTCAGGTACTACTCAAGGAAAATATTGTATTATACCCCTACAGAATCACAACCATGCAAATGTCTGGTCACCCATGTGTTAAATCTGACTCACACGTATAAGACAGTAAATACAGACTTATGTAAGCACTATATATTATTTTTTTAACTTGAACTATAAGGAAAAGCATTTTAGAATCAAATCACTCATTAAAGCACTGGAAAATGTGCCTGTGTTGCAATTTAATGTTGGTACAGTCATCCATTCAAAAGATTAGTTATGGTATGTGATAGAACAAAACTAAATATTCAGTGATAAAGTTGTTTTTTGTTTGTTTAGAAAATAAAGTATGAACCCATTATAACAAAACTCATTATTTAATGGATTTAGATTTAGAGTGAGTCATATCATAGTTCCTGAACCAGAACTAGTACAGTAAAATACAGCTTTAATAATAGCTCAGAAGGGAATACAGGATAGTTTATGAACTAACCTCAAAGTCAAGAAGACCTGTGTTCAACACTCCTCTCTGACACATTCTAACCATGTGACCCAGAATAAGTCACTTAAACTCTCAATGCCCCCGAACAACTCTCTAATCCAACGAATTGCAGAAAACACTTAAAGATCTACAAGGATCAGTGAGTTTGAATCACATTTCAAATACTGTCTGTGTGACCCTAAGCAAATCACTTACTCTCAGCCTCAGTTTCCTCCCAAATAAAATGAGAATACTAATAATACCTACCTACCTCACAGGGTTGTTGTGAAGACCAAATTAGTTTATATATTAAGTTTTTTAAACTTTGAAATGCTATATAAATCCTAACTATAATAATAATTATTATTATTATTAGAGGGATTTTCCTTACTTGGAATTTCATAGCCTAATGTAATCACAAGGTTAGGACAAAAAATAGTTTTTAGAATAAATATACTTCCTATCCCTCAGCTTCAGTATCATAAAGGGATTCCTAGTTTCTATACAATTACAGTCTAAAGGATCTCAGAAATCCTCTATTATAAACACTCATTTTATACATGAAGAAACTAAGATGCTGAGTGACTTATCCAAGATCACACATGTATGGAGAAACAGTGGGGATTTGAAGCTACAGTCTTTGATCTCCTACAGTAATACTCATATGTATTTTGTGTTACATCCTCTTTTTTCCTGTGAAAATGCATAATATATATTTAAGACATTTACAATTGCACCATGTTTATCTTTTTTTTTAAACAATTCTCATTTAAAAGTAAAGTCCTAGCAATTTTAATCTGTTTTAAAAAGAAGAAAATGAGGCTCAGTGATGCATCTTTTTCAAGGTGACAGTCAATGACCCAAGAAACACATTCACACAGAGGCAGTCCAATCATCAGACTGTGCCATTCGGGTAGAATGGTTTTACTTTTACCCTCTCTGCTATATTAAAGTTTCTGCAACTTTCATAAAAAAGAAAGACTTTGCTTTTGTTTTAGGGAACATCCTTTATCCTACCCAATCAATTTCTATAATAAGACCTTACCACACACACATAGTATAGGCTAAGGTTTTGTTTGGCTAGATTATGCAAAACAGGGATGGAGGGGTTGTTATTCTCCTTTACATAAGGAGAGAATTTCAAAGGACCCAATGCACTAGATCAAAGTGCAAAAAGTCACTAGTTAGTTGTTTATTTATTTCCAAGCAGATGGAATCAACCACATTCTAGCTCTGCTTTGAAAATCCTGAAAAATAATAATGATGTGATTTAAGAACATAAAGCTTGCAGCTCAATTGTCACAATTTGTGCTCTCATAAACCTTATGTAAGCCTGAGCTGCCCAATTTTGTGCTATATATTATCATAAAGGATGGTGCCTCAGAGGTCAAAGCAGTTACCATAACTTTATTTCCCTATTTAAGTGGAAATATTTATTTCATCCCAGAATGCTTATTTTGATCTCTGCCAAGTATTACCTCTTTCACAGGTAAAAGAGGGAAGGCAGAGGGGTGTGGTGGTGATGCTAAGGAAAAGAAACAGGAAACATCTTCTCGGTGCTTACACACTTCTCCATCTAACAGAACAGAGAAGCAAACTTCCGAGTTGTTAGAAGGGATAATAACACATCCATAAATGTGTTTCTGTTCCCAGGTGGGAATGGAAAGCAACTTTTGCTCTAACCTCTCTCCTTCGTCTGTGAATAGAATGCCTTCAGATTCTGTTTAGCAGTGTAACTAATTCATTTTTCCAGTTTAGCAAGACTTGCCCCCAGTCAATGCTGATTTGCCCTCTCCCTGTGAGCAGGGACTGGGGAGTCTGGGAGAGAGCACTTTGGTTCTGGTGATGAACACTGGAGAATGCGCATGCCCAGACTGAATCCTGTTAGTTGATGCAGTAAAAGAATTCCTGCTCCTGCTGGGGATGCAGTGGCTTCACAGTATGCTAATAAATACTCAGGGAAGGTATCACAGTCACAAAGTCAAACAGCCCCTGGGCTTAAAAAGCAGAGATTCAAAATCAACAAGTCAGAGAAAAATAAAGATTGCCAATGGTGGGGCAGTTCTATTTGAAATGTTTCTAGAGATTAAAAAGAGATCTCATCAGTCCCTTGCCTTTCTCGGGGCTAGAAAATCGGTGATGTTTGGATGAGGAGAAGAAGGAAGCAGAGAATGAGAAATCTGGCCTGTTTTCTGAAAGAGTTTACTGTGTATCACAAGCAACATTCTCCCAAGTACATGATTTGTTACATCCCATTCAAGTCGTTCCTTTTCACTTAGAAAATTGGTCATTTCAGTGCTAAAGTTTTTGCCTAATAATGCCTATTTAACCTCAAACTAAACAACTATTTTATCTTGGCTTATGTTTCATTTAAATCAATTTTGAAAACAGACTTTTCTTCTCTATATTCAGGGCAGTAACCTATCCTATAGGAAATTTTGACACAGTCCCAAAAAAGCACTCTCTTAATTAAGTCATGACAATGTTGCTGTTTCCATTTTTCTTTTCTCTTTTTTCTGATCTGTCAGCAGAATAGCTATTGCCATCTCCACGAAAAGACATGAATGTTTTAAGTTCTTATTAAAAGATTTTTAAATGTCACTTTTTAAAAAAGGTGATTATGTCTAAAAGTTGAGTAAAGGACTGAAAAGTTTAATAGGGTTATCAAAAATATCTAGTTATCTGCCCTCTGTCCACAAATGATGAATTGCCTACCCATCTGTTCATCCTAATTTATCAGGATAATGCTGAGTGTGTCATTGTCACTTCACACAAAGACCAGGAATAGCATATGGACACACTAATGCAAATAAATATTTACTAAATATAAAGTATTTCTAAAAGTAAGAAAGCAAGGTAAAAAATGAAATTTGTTTCAAGGCATAAACCATTTTTTACTGCCCTGAACTGAGATACTAATGGTAACAGACATTTATATACCCCAATGTTTATGACATACTTTACATATATTATCTTTTATGGTTTGCCTTGCAATCTTATAAAGTAGGTACTACAAGTACCAATTTCCAGTTTCACAGATGGAAAAACTGAGATTCAAAGAAGTAAGCTATCTTTCCGAAGACACACAATAAAATATCAAAAACCAGATTCAAACAAGTCTCTCCTCAATATAAGTATGCTTTTTAGGCCAGCTGGTCTAATTACATCATCTAACACAGAAAGAAACCATGAGCCAAGATGTTAGAGTAAGGCAGGAACTTGCCTAAGCTCTACCAAATTCTACTCCAAACAACTATAAATTAATAACACAAAATTAATTCTGGAGCATCAGAACCAACAGAAAATTCGGTGAAACAATTCTCTAGCTAAAAACAACTTAGAAGGTCGACAGGAAAGGTCTGCCTAACTGCAATGAAAGTGAAGCACATCCAGCTCAGGCAAACCAGCAGCAGGCCATACCCCAGCAAACCAGTAGTCAGGGCTCAAGCCCATGGAAGTCAGCAGCAAGGCCCCTCCACAAGGCAACAGTGAGGCCCTGTGCCTCACTCCAGCAAGCCAGTGTAGACCTTGAGGGCAACTGAATCAGTAGCAGTTACTCTCAGAGTTCTCAGCCTAGAGACAATAAGGATGCCCAACAACTGGTCAGAAGGAGATTACAGGGGACACTTTGCTGGCACAGGGTGCAGGACTCTGTTGCATTACCCAAATGGAAATCTGGCTCACAGACCTGAGACACAGTTCTATGTTGAGAAAAAGTAGGAGGAGGGATCCTGGTCACAGGTGTGCAGTAGAAAATAGTACTTTGTGATTTCTCAAAGACCAGAGCACAGGTCAGGAGCAGAAGAGCAGTGGCCATAGCTCTCCTTAGATGATGCCATACCTCTCCTTAGATGATGCCACTTTGGAAAAATGAAAAAACTTACTGATTCCCAGAATTAGGTCTGAAAATAGCAGCATGAAAAACCTGAAACTTGTGACAATACACTCTCTCCCCCAAGAGTGAAGCCCAACTTTAATATAAAATTAAAAGTCAAGAAATAGGTTGGATAATTAGTTTTGTTTTTTTTAAAGAATCTGACCACAGAAAGTTACTGTGGTAACAGGGAAGAACAAAACATACTCAGAAGAGGACAACAATGTCAAAACAGCAACATGTGAAGCCTCTAAGAAAAATGTTAATTGGTGTCAGACCAAAAAGGAACTCTTAGAAACCCACTCCCCCCACAAAAGATTTTAAGTCAAATAAGAGAAAAGAAAAACTTGGAAAAGAAATGAGATCCAACCAAGAGAACCATGAAAAAAAGAGACCAGCTTGGTAAAAGAAGCACAAAAATTGAAAAATCTGTACAAAAATTCACTAAGAAAACAATTCCTTGAAAAGCAGAATTGGTCAAATAAAAAAGGAAATAAAAAATTCAATGAAGAAAATAAATCCTTAAAAATTAGAATTGGGCAAGTAGAAGCTAATATTTCAATGAGACATTAAGAAACAATAAAAATTTAAAAAATTAAAAATGAAGAAAATGTGAAATCACTCATTTTTTTAAAAATGACCTGGAAAGATAATTTTAAAATTATAGTCATACCCCAAAGTCAATATCAAAAAAATAGCTTGGGCATAATATTTTAAGAAATTACCAAGAAAAACTGCCCTGATAACATAAAAACCAGAGGGGAAAATAGAAATGGGGAAAAAAAAAATCTAACAATCACTTCCTGAAAAAGATCCCAAAATTAAAACTCCCAGGAATAGTATAGCCAAATTCCAGAGTTCCCATGTCACAGAGAAAATACTTCAAGTAGTCAGAAATAAACAACTCAAATATCATGGAGCCACCATCACAATTACATAGGTTACAGAAGCTTCTATATTAAGAGGTCAAAGGCCTTGGAATATTATATTTCTGAAGGCAAAGGAGCTATGATTAAAAACATTAATCAACTCTCCAATGAAACTTTGTATAATCCTTAAGGAAGAAAATGGATATTCAGTGAAATAGGAAAGTGAAAGCATAATAGATTTAATAAGATTGAACTATTTACATTCCTACATGGAAAAACAAAGTACTATTACTGAGTCGGACACAAGATGGTGGAGGAAAGGCAGTGACTTCACTAAGCTCTCCCCAAGACCCTTCTAAATACCTTCAAATAATGCCATAAGACAATTCCTGGGGGAGCAGAACCCACCAAAGGAGAGGGTGGAATCATTTTCTAATCAAAGACAACTTAGAAGGTCTTTAAGAAAGGTCTGTTGTATTGGGTGAGAGTGGAATGCAGCCCAGCTCAGGCCATGCCAGGACAACCCCAACCCCAGCAAAGACACAGCCACAGCCATGGCAAACCAGGAGCAGGCCTTGGGAGCCTCTGAATCAGCTGCAGCAGCAGCTGCTTCTGGAACTCAGCCCACACACTGTGAGGAGGTTGAGCATTTGACCAGAGAGAGATTACAGGGGTCTCTTTGCTTGGACTGAGGCAGGACTCTGTTGTTTTGAGCACGCTCACATCTGGGTCACAATCTTGGGTGGCAGTCCCAGGTGGGGGAGGAGCACAAGCATACAAGAGCTTGCAGCCACAGTGGAGTAGGATTCTGTTCTGGGTTCCTGGGCAGAGAAGCTGATGTGTGGTTACTTGCAGACCAGAGCACAGACCAGGAGAGTGGTGAACATACCTCTCCTTAAATCATGCCACCTTTGAAGAGATGTCCTAGAAGTATCTCTGAAAACAGCTGCTCAAACACACCACCCTGGAAGAAGTGTCCCCACTCTAACAAAGAATTAAAAGTCAAGAAATAGGCTGGGAAAATGAGCAAACAGAAAAAAAAAATACTGACCGTAGAAAGTTTCCAGGATAACAAGGAAGATCAAAATACACCCTCAGAAGAAGATAAAAAAGTGAAAGCTCCTACATTTAAAGCTTCCTGGAAAAATGTGAATTGGTTTCATGCCATAAAAGCCCTCAAAAAGGAATTTGAAAATAAAGTAAGAGAGCTAGACTACATCTACTATTGGGGTGGAGCCAAGATGGCAGAGAGAAGACAGAAAGCTTCCTGAACTTTCCCGTTTTTCCCTCAAAAAAAAAAATACCAAACAAACATTAAATCAAGCCTCTGAACAGATTCTGGAACTACAGAACCTACAAAAAGACAGGCAGACCCAGGCCTTCTACTTGAGATAATTTAGAAGACTTCAGGAAAGGTCTGTCTCACCTGGGCAAAAGGGGAGGGCAGTTCAGCCAACTCACTGGCAGCTAGACACATCTGCAGCTGGACACTGCTGAGAGTGGGGCAGCTGAGAGTGGTACAGCTGAGAGAGGTAAGAAGCTTGCAATAATGAACCCTGTGCCCCAGGAACCAACTTCATCTTTATAAGTCTAAAAACAGGTTACAATATGAGTAAGAAACAAAAGAGGACCTTTACCATTGACAGTTTCTATGGTGAAAGGGAAGACCAAAACTCAAACTCAGATGAATTTGCCAAAATGCCTACAAGTGAAGACTCGAGTGGGAAGATGATCTTATCTGAAGAAGAAAAAGCCTTCTTTGAAGAGCTAAAGCTTTTAAAAAAAACAAATTAGAGAGGTAGAAGAAAAATGGAAAAAAGAAATGAGAGTTACTCTGAAAAGAGAAGCACAAAAATTGACAGAAGAAAACAATTCTTTAAAAACATACAACCAGCCCATGACACAATCACTCCAAAAAACATCCAAATAAGGTCATAGGAAAATGCCCAGAGCATCAAAACTCACAGAAGAATGTGCTGAAATCATCTTCTAACCAAGAACGGCTTGGAAGGTCAGAAGGAGGAAGCTACTGTGCTGATACAGGAGTTGGGCCCAACCCCACAGTCACCCTGACATAGATCCAGTCTCAGGAAGTCCTCACCAGAGAAGGAGACCCCCCCCAGAGCCTCTGAATCAGCTGAAGCACCAGTGTCGAATGGAACTAAGCTCACAGTCTAGTGAGTGGGCTGAGCCCTGGGCAGGGGAGAGACTACAGGGGTCTATGCTGGTACTAAGGCAGAACTTGTATTTTACATCCCTACTGAGAACCAGGAGGTAGGCTCAAGTAGCAGTGGCCCAGGTGGGGAGGGGCACAGGCTCCTTGGACCTAACAACCACAACACACAAAGCTGATTGATTGGCAAGTTGGTCGGGGATCATCTAGGACCAGGAAACAGGCCGGGAGGAGGGAAGAACCTAATTCTCCTTAAATCATACCACCTGGGACTTCTTAAGCTTGAGATACTGCAGCCTGGAAACAGTGCCCCACTTTAAGGAGCTAAAAGTCTAGTAAAAGAAAGGCAAGATGAGCCGACAGAGAAAGGTGAGGACCATAGAAAGTTTCTTCAGTAACAAGGAAGACCAAGGGGCACCCTCAGAGGAAGATGTCAACATCAGGGCCCCTATATCTAAAGCTTCCAAGAAAAATATGAATTGGTCTCAGGGCATAAAGGTGCTCAAAAAGGACTTTGAAGATAAAATTATAGAGGTAGAGGAAAAAAGGGAAAGAGAAATGAGGGTGATGTAGGAAAGACATGAGAAAAAAGTCAACAGCTTGAAAAGTCAAATGGAAAAGGAGGTACAAAAGATCTCTGATGAAAATAATTGCCTAAGAATTAGGATTGAACAAATGGAAGCCAGTGACTTTATGAGAAACCAAGACAAAATAAAGCAAATCCAAATAAAAAAAAATAGAGGGCAATGTGAAATATCTTCTGGGAAAAACTGCCGACCTAGAAAATAGGTCCAGGAGAGATCATTTGAAAATGATTGGTCTACCTGAAAACCATGATCAAGGAAAGAGCTGAGACACCGTCTTCCAAGATATTCTCAGGGAAAATTGCCCTGAAATTCTAGAAGAAGAAGCTAAAATAGAAATTGAAAGAATCTACCGATCACCTCCAGAAAGAGATACCAAAAAGAAAACTCCTAGGAATATTATAGCCAAATTTCAGAGCTCAGGTCAAGGAGAAAATATTGCAAGCTGCCAAAAAGAAAGAATTCAAGTACTGTGAGCCCCAGTCAGGATAGCACAAGATATCTAGCAGCTTCTACATTAAAGGACCAGAGGGCGTGGAATATGATATTCCAAAGGGCAAAGGAAATGGGATTACAATCAAGAATCACCTACCCATCAAAACTCAGCATTATGTTTCTGCGGAAAAAATGGGACTTTAAGGAAAAAAGAAGACTTTCAGATATTTGTGATGAAAAGACCTGAACTGAATGGCAAATTTGACTTTCAAATACAAGACCCTAGAGAACCATAAAAAAAAATGGAGCTGGGGGACATACCTGTGGTTATACAGTGGGCAACTGTCTTGTGTCTGAGGCCGGGTTTTGGCTGGGATCCCCCTGGGTCCAGGGGTGATGATTTGTCCATGTGTCACTCAGCTAGATGATAACATCTTCAAGGTTAAATTGAGGGGTGCAGGGAATTCATTGGGGGAGGGGGAAGGGCAGAATCGAAATCCTACAGGAAAGTAACAGGAAAAGGCTTATGGAGTGGGGGAAGAGATGTAGAGGAGCAGGGCAGTAAATGAATTTTACACTCATCAGAAAAGGCTCAAAGACTTTAAACTCATCAGAGCTGCCTCAAGGAGGGACTAACAGAGGCACCCAACTGGGTGGCATAATCTGTTTAATCTGGGCAGCAAATGAGCCTAACACTCATCAGAATTGGCTCAAAGACCTCAATCTCATTAGAATTGGCTCAAGGAGGGAATAATGTACACACTTAATTGGGTGGAGTAATCTCTCTAACCCTGCAGGAAAATAGGAGGGGAAAGGGATAAAAAGAGTGGGGCAAAAGAAGGAAGGGCAGAGTAGGGGAGGGGACAGACAGAAGCAAATCCCTTTTGAAGAGTGATAGGATGAAAGAAGATGGATAATAGAATAAATATCATGGGGAAGGGAATAGGATGGAAGGGAAACAATTAACAATAGTAATCATGAAAAAGAGAAAAGGGGGGAAATTGTACAAAAAAATATTTATAGCAACTCTTGGTGGAGGCTAAGAATTGAGAATCAAGGGAATGTCCATCAATTGAGGAATGATGGAAAAAGCTATGTTATATGATTGTAGTGGAATTGACTTGTGCTACAGGAAATCACAAACAGGATGATCCCCGAAAAACCTTGAAAGACTAATAAACATTGATGTACAGTGAAGTGAGCAGAGCTGAGAGGACATTATGCATAGTGACAGTAGTATTGTTCAATGGGTAATTGTGAATGACTTAACTACTCTCAGCAGTGCAATGATCCAAGACAATCCCAAGGAACTAATGAGGAAGCTTACTATGCACCCCTATAGAAAGAACTGATAAAAAGAACACTTGTGGATTGTACATATATAACCTGATTGCAATCTTGTAGAGGGCAGAGGAAAGGGAGGGAGGGAGGGAGAAAAATTTAGAACTCTAAATCTTATGAAAATAAATGTTGAAAACTACCCTTACATGTAAATGGAAAATAAAATAAATGTTTGTTGAAAGGGGAAAAAAATACAACCAGCCAAATGGGAGGAAAAAATTGCCAAATGGCAAAAGAGGTGCAAAAGCTTACTGAGGAAAATAATGCCTGACAAATTAAAATTGGGCAGATGGAAGCTAGTGACTCCATGAGACATCAAGAATCAGTCAAACAGAATCAAAAGAATGAAAAAAATAGAAGAAAATGTGAAATATGTCATTGGAAAGACAACTGACCTAGAAAATAGATCCAGGAGAGACAATTTGAGAATTATTGGACTATATGAAAGCCATGATCAGAAAAAGAGTCTAGATACCATATTCCCGGAAATTATCAAGGAGAACTGCCCTGATATTATAGAATCAGAGGATAAAATCATCATTGAAAGAATCCACCAATCACCTCCTGAAAGAGACCCCAAAAGGAAAACTCCAAGGAATACTGTAGCCAAATTTCAGAATGATCAGGTGAAGGAGAAAATACTCCAAGCAGCCAGAAAGAAGCATTTTAAATATCATGATGCCTCAGTCAGGATTGCACAGGACCTGGCAGCTTCAACATTAAAGGACTTCAAGGCTTGGAATATGATATTCAGGGAGGCAAAGGATTGGATTGGAGTTACCCAGCAAAACTGATCATTCTCTTTCAGGGAAAAAGATAGACATTCAATGAAATAGGGGACTTCCATGGTTTCCTGAAAAAAATCTGAGAACTGAACAGAAAATTTGATCTCCAAATACAAGACTCAAGAGAAGTATAAAGAGGTAAACAAACTGGGGAAAAAAGGTTGAACAAATGAGATTAAACTGTTTAGAACCCTATAAGGGAGGATAATACTTTTAACTCTTGGGATCTGTATCTCTATTAAGGTATTGTTATTAAAGTGACTTTGATGTGATGATATAAAGAAAATTAAGGGGCAGAATAAAAGGAGACTACAGGGAGCAGAGGAAGGGGGAGATGGAATGGGGTTAATTACATCATTTGAAGAGGCACAAAAATAACCCATTACAATAGAGAGAAAGACGGGAAGGGTGAGCATTGTTTCAACCTTACTCTCATCAGATTTGGTTCAGGGAGGGAATAACATATACTCAAATTTGTATAAAGAAATTTAGCTTCTTACTCTTTAAGGAAGCTAAAGGGGAAGGGGGAAAGGGTGGTACTGATAGAACAGAGGGCAGAAGCATGGGAAAAGGGGGGGAAAGGAAGGGCAGCTGATAAAAGGGAGGACAGATTGAGGGAGGCAGTGGTCAAAAGAAAAACACTGGTCAAGAGGAATAGGGTGAAAGAAGGGAAAAAAGAGTACAAACAAAGGGGAAAAGAGGGTGGAGGGCAATGAACAGTTAATAATCTTAACTCTGTGAGATTTAAAATTGAATATTAGATCATAAATCTCCCCTACTTAACCTTTCCCTTAATTTATCTCCCAGACTAGTAAATGGAAGAAGCTTCTGGTTTTCTAGTTAGAGCTTTTATTTTATGGTAGTCACAAGGTGATGTTGATTAGAAGGATAGGAAAGTAGAAATACAATACAAATCGTCTTAAGTCAAGGCTTAGTCTATATTCCGTATAAAACTCACCAAAAGCCGAAAGCCACCTTTGGGGAGAGAGACCGAGTAAAGCGAGTGCTGTTAACCGAGAGCCGGGCCGAGTCAAACTCCAGTCCGCGTCTGTCTGTGAAGCGCAGCCAGGAGACTAGCGGAGCAGGAAAAAAAAGGCCCCACTTCCGTTCTCTCCTTGCCTTTTAAGCTCGCACCCCGGAAGTCGAGTGCTCAGCAGGCAATCTGGCATGCATCTCAGGCGAACTGGTGTGCGTAGCTCATGCTGTTGGTCTCCTCCCCAAAAGGGTGGTCCTAAAAAAAAAACTGGTGTCTCTCCATTATCTAACCAACTGTTAAAACTTTTTACCACAACTATGAATGTGAATGGGATGAACTCTCCCATAAAACGGAAGCAAAAAGCAGAGTAGATTAAAAATCAGAATCCTACAATATGTTGTTTAAAAGAAATACATTTGAAGCAGAGAGATACACACAGAGTAAGGGTAAAAGGTTGGAGCAGAATATCGTATGTTTCAGCTAAAGTAAAAAAAGCAGGAGTAGCAATCCTTATCTCAGACAAAACAAAAGCAAAAATAGATCTAATTAAAAGAGATAAGGAAGGAAACTACATCTTGCTAAAAGGTACTATAGATAATGAAGTAATATCAATACTAAACATGTGTGTGCCAAGTGGTATAGCATCCAAATTCTTAGAGGAGAAGTTAAATGAGTTACAAGAGGAAGTAGACAGCAAAACTATACTAGTTGGGGATTTGAACCTTTCACTCTCAGAATTAGATAAATCTAACCACAAAATAAATAAGAAAGAAATTTAAAATGTGAATAGAATGCTAGAAAACTTAGATATGATAAATGACTAGAGAAAATTGAATGGGGACAGAGAGGGATATACCATTTTCTCAGCAGAGCATGGCACATATTGAAAAATTGACTATGTATTAGGGCACAAAAACCTCATATTCAAATAGAGAAAGGAAGAAATATCAAATGCATCCTTCTCAGATCATGATGAAATAAAAATTACATGTAATAAAGAGCCATGGAAAGATAGACTGAAAATTAATTGGAAACTAAATAATCTCATCCTAAAGAATGAGTGGGACAAACAGCATATCATAGAAACAATCAATAACTTCATCCAAGAGAATGACGGTAATGAGACAACATACCAAAGCCTATAGGATGCAGCCAAAGCAGTACCAAGGGGAAACTATATATATATAAATACTTACATGAATAAAATAGAGAAAGAGGAGATCAATTAATTGGGTATACAACTAAAAAGAGCTAGTAAAAGAAAAATTAAAAATCCCTAATTAAATACTAAATTAGAAATCTTGAAAAATAAAAGAGAAATTAATAAAACTGAAAGCAAGAAAACTATAGAATTAATCAATAAAACTAAGAGCTGATTTTATGAAAAAACCAATCAAATAGATAACCCTTTGGTTAATTTGACTTAAAAAAAGAAAGAAGAAAATCAAATAAAAAGTATCAAAAATGAAAGGGGTGAATTCATCACCAATGAAGTGGAAATTAAAGCAATAATTAGCAGCTATTTTGCCCAACTGTATGCCAATAAATTTGACAATCCAAATGAAATGGATAAATATTTATAAAAATACAAATTGCCCAGGTTAACTTAAGAAGAAAGAAAATTCTTAAATAGGCCCATTTTAGAAAAAGAAACTGAATAAAGCCATCAAGTAACTGCCTAAGAAAAAAATCTCCAGGGGCCAAATGGGTTTAGAAGTGAATTCTACCACAAATCAAAGAACAATTAATTCCAATACTTAACAAATTATTTGGAAAAAATAGGTGAAAAAGAACTTCTACCAAATTCCTTTTACAACACAAATATGGTATTGATACCTAAACCAGGCAGAGCCAAAACAGAGAAAGAAAATTACAGACCAATTTATCTAAGGAATGTCAATGCAAAAAATTTAAATAAAATATTAGCAAGGAGATTACAGCAAGTGATCATGAGGATAATACACTATGACCAGGTGGGATTTATACCAGGAATGCAAGGCTGTTTCAACATCAGGAAAACTATCGACATAACCACACTAATAAGAAAACTAACCAAAATCATATGATTATCTCAATAGATGCAGATAAAACATTTGACAAAATATAGTACTCATTCATATTAAAAACACTAGAAAGTATAGGAATAGATGTAGCTTTCCTTAAAATAATAAACAGTATCCACCTAAAACCATCAGCAAACATTATATGTAATGAGAATAAGTTAGAGGCATTCCCAATAAGATCAAGGGTGAAAGAGAGATGACCATTATCATCTCTATTATTTAATATTGTACTAGAAATGTTAGCACTAGCAATAAGAGAAGAAAAAGGAATTAAAGGAATTAGAATAGGCAAGGAGGAAACAAAACTTTCCTTCTTTGCAGATGATATGATGGTGTACTTAGAGAATCCTAAAGATTGCCTATAAAGTGGCAGTCATCAAAACTATTTGGTACTGGCTAAGAAATAGAATGGTGGATCAATGGAACAGATTAGGCACAAGAGACACAGTTGTAAATAACTATAGTAATCTACTGTTTGATAAATCCAAAGACTCCAGTTACTGGGATAGGAACTCAGTATTTGAAAAAAACTGTTGGGAAAACTAGAAGGTAATATGGCAGAAACTAGTCATTGACCAACATCTTACACCATATACTAAAATAAGGTCAAAATGGGTACAAGATTTAGACATAAAAGTTCATACCATAGGTAAATTAGGAGAGGAAGGAATAGGTTACCTCTCAGATCTTTGGAAAAGAGAACAGCTTATGTCCAAACAACAGATAGGGAATATTATGAAATGCAAGATGGATGACTCTGATTACATTAAATTAAAAAGGTTTTGTACAAACAGAAGCAATGAAGCCAAAATTCAAAGGGAGGCAGAAAGCTGGGAAACAATTTTTATAACAAGTATTTCTGATAAAGGCCTCATTTCTAAAATATATAGGGAACTAAATCAAATTTATAAGAATGTAAGTCATTCCCCAATGGATAAATGGTCAAAGGATATGAACAAGCAGTTTTCTGATGAAGAAATCAAAGCTATCCATTGCCATATGAAAAAAGTGCTGTAAATCACTATTGATTAGAGAAATGCACATTAAAACAACTCTGAGGTACCACCTGACACCTATCAGATTGGTTAATATGACAAAAAAAAGGAAAATAATAAATGTTGGAGAAGCTGTGGAAAAATTGGAACACCAATGAATTGTTGGTGGAGCTGTGAACTGATCCAACCACTCTGGAGAGCAATTTGGGTGAAGCAAAGATGCCCCTTATTCAATGTTGTAATAGAAATGCTAGCTATAGTAATAAAAAGAAAAAGAAATTGAGGGAATTCGAATAGACAATGAGGAAATAAAACTATCATGCTCTGAGCATGATATGATGGTATATTTAGAGAACCCTACAAAATCAACTAAAAAACTAGGTGAAATAATCAATAACTTTAGCAAAGTTACAGTATATGAAATAAAAACACATAAATTATCAGTATTTCTATATATTACCAACAAAGTCCAGCAACAAGAAAAAGAAAGAAAAATTTCATTTAAAATAACTGTAGGGGGGGCAGAGCCAAGATGGCAGAGAGGAAGCAGCAAGCTGCCTGAGCTCTCCTTCTGTTCCCTCAAAACGAACATTAAATCAAGCCTCTGGACGGATTCTGAAACTACAGAACCTGCAAAGAGACAGAGAGACACAGTCCTCCAACCAGAGATAATTTAGAAGACTTCAGGAAAAGGTCGGTCTGACTCGGGCAAAAGGGAGGCCCAGCGCAGGGCAGCAACCCAGCGCCGAGGGGGTCGGGGCAAGTCAGCAGGAGCTGCGGGCCACAGCCGAACAACTGAGGCTCCCAGAACCTGGTTCAAAAATCTGGTGGCCAAGAAGGACAGTGGAAAAACTTACCTGCACGGCCGAGAGGGCCACGAACGGCGGGATCAGACGCCGGGGTCTGGCGCCTGGCTGGCCGAGCACAATCATACAGGAAGTGCAGCGCGGGGCATCTCCACACACCATAAAGGCCTCAGAGTAAAAGCCCGGTCACACAGCACCTATACACCTGCACAAGAAGCCCAAAACAGGGACCCTGGTGCCCCCAGAGCAGACCTCAACTTAAAGAATAAATAAATAAGCTGCAATAATGAGTAAGAAGCAAAAAAGAGCCCTCTCCATTGAGAGCTTCTGTATCAATAGGGAAGAAGCCAACACAAACTCAGATGAGGACAATAGCCTCAAATTGTCTACATCTGAAGCCTCACAAGGGAAGGTGAATTGGTCTCAAGAACAAAAAGCCTTCCTGGAAGAGCTCAAAAAGGATTTTAAAAATCAATTGCAAGAGGTAGAAGAAAAAATGGGGAGAGAAATGAAAGCAAAACAAAAAAACTATGAAAAAAGAATCAGCAGCTTGGAAAAGGAAGCTGAAGAAAACAAAGCCTTAAAAAATTCATTTGGCCAAATGGAAAAAAAGCTGCATAATCTCACTGAAGAAAACAATACCTTAAAAAATTCACTTAGCCAAATGGAAAAAAAGGTGCATAATCTCACTGAAGAAAACAATACCTTAAAAAATTCACTTAACCAAATGGAAAAAAAGGTGCATAATCTCACTGAAGAAAACAATGCCTTAAAAATTAAAGTGGGACAGTTGGAAGATAAGGAATCCATGAGACACCAAGAATCAGTCAAGCAAAATAAAAAAAAATGAAAAAATAGAAGAAAATGTGAAATACCTCATTGGAAAGACAACTGATCTAGAAAACAGATCTAGGAGAGACAATTTGAGAATCATTGGACTGCCTGAAAGCCATGACCAGAAAAAGAATCTAGATACCATATTCCAGGAAATTATTAAGGAGAACTGCCCTGATATCATAGAATCAGAGGATAAAATCATCATTGAAAGAATCCATTGATCACCTCCTGAAAGAGACCCCAAAAGGAAAACTCCAAGGAATATTGTAGCCAAATTCCAGAATTATCAGGTGAAGGAGAAAATACTCCAAGCAGCCAGAAAGAAGCAATTTAAATATCATGGGGCCACAGTCAGGATTGCTCAGGACCTGGCAGCTTCAACATTAAAGGACCGCAAGGCTTGGAATATGATATTCCGGAAGGCAAAGGAGATTGGATTGCAGCCAAGAATCTATTACCCAGCAAAAATGTGCATTTTCTTTCAGGGGAAAAGATGGACATTTAATGACATTGGGGACTTTCAATCTTTCCTGGTGAAAAGACCAGAACTGAATAGAAAATTTGATCTCAACATACAAGACTCAAGAGAAGTTTAAAAAGGTAAACAGAGGGGGAAAAAAAAGTTACCCTATTAGGTTAAACTGTTTATATCCCTACACAGGAAGATAATACTCATAACTCTTAATAACTGTAAATGTATTTGGGCAGAGAGAAGGACTTTATATAGAGGGTATAAATATAAATTGTCTTTGATGTGATGATACAAAAGAATTAAGGGGATAAAAAGGGAGTCTATGGGGAGGAGAGGAAAGGGGAGGGGGAATGGGATGAATTATATCATATGAAGAGGTGGAAAAAAACCTATTATAATAGAGGGAAAGAAAGGAGGGGGGAACATGGTTTCAACCCTATTCTCATTAGATTTGACTCAAAGAGGGAATAACATATACGTTCATTGGGATAAAGAAACTTAACTCATTCTTTAGGGAAACAAAAGGGGAAGGGAAAGGGGGGGACTGATAGAAGGGAGGACAAAAGCAAGGGAGAAAAGGGTAAAGAAAAGAGAGGGGGTGATAAAAAGGGAGGGCAGATTGGGGGAGGCAGGGGTAAGAAGTAAAATGTCAGTGAGGAGGAATACGGTGAAAGAAGGGGGGAAAAGTACAAAGGGGGTAAATAGAATGGAGGGGAATAGACAGTCAGTAATAATAACTGTGAATGTGAATGGGATGAACTCTGCTATAAAACGGAAGCGAATTGCAGAGTGGATTAAAAACCAGAACCCTACAATATGCTGTTTACAAGAAACACATTTGAAGCAGAGAGATACACTCAGAATAAAGGTAAAAGGCTGGAGCAGAATATATTATGCCTCAGCTAAAGTAAAAAAGGCAGGGGTAGCAATCCTTATCTCAGACAAAGTGCAGGCAAAAATAGATCTCATTAAAAGAGATAAGGAAGGAAATTACATCTTACTTAAAGGTACTATAGATAATGAAGTAATATCAATATTAAATATGTATGCGCCAAGTGGTATAGCATCCAAGTTCTTAGAGGAGAAGTTAAATGAGTTACAAGAGGAATTAGATAGTAATACTATACTAGTGGGGGATCTGAATCTCCCCCTCTCAGAATTAGATAAATCTAGCCAAAAAATAAATAAGAAAGAAGTGAAAGAGGTGAATAGATTACTAGAAAAGTTAGATGTCTAGAGAAAATTGAATGGTGATAGAAAGGAATATACCTTTTTCTCAGCAGTACATGGCACATTTTCAAAAATTGACCATGTATTAGGGCACAAAAACATCATAGTCAAATGTAGAAAGGCAGAAATAGTAAATGCATCCTTCTCAGATCATGATGCAATAAAAATTACATGTAAGAAAGAGCCAGGGAAAAGTAGAATGAAAATCAATTGGAAACTAAATAATTTCATTCTAAAGAATGAATGGGCCAAACAAGAAATCATAGAAACAATCAATAACTTTATCCAAGAGAATGACAATAATGAGACAACATACCAAAATCTATGGGATGCAGCCAAAGCAGTGCTTAGGGGAAAATTTATAGCTCTAAATGCTTACATGAATAAGAAAGAGAAAGAGGAGATTAATGAATTGGGCATGCAACTTAAAAAGCTAGAAAAAGAACAAATTAGAAATCCCCAATTAGACACTAAATTAGAGATCCTGAAAATTAAAGGAGAAATTAATAAGATTGAAAGCAAAAAACTATAGAATTAATCAGTAAAACTAAGAGCTGGTTTTATGAAAAAACCAATAAAATAGATAAAATATGGTTAATTTGATTAAAAAAAAGAAAGAAGAAAACCAAATTACCAGTATCAAAAATGAAAAGGGTGATGTTACCACCAATGAAGTGGAAATTAAAGCAATAATTAGGAAATATTTTGCCCAACTGTATGCCAATAAATTTGACAATCTAAATGAAATGGATGAATATTTACAAAAATACAAACTGCCCAGGTTAACTGAAGAGGAAATAAAATCTTTAAATAAACCCATATTAGAAAAAGAAATTGAACAAGCTATTAATGAACTCCCTAAGAAAAAATCCCCAGGGCCAGATGGGTTTACGGGTGAATTTTACCAAACATTTAAAGAACAATTATTTCCAATATTATACAAATTATTTGGAAAAATAGGTGAAGAAGGAGTTCTACCAAATTCGTTTTATGACACAAATATGGTGGTGATAACCAAAACCAGGCAAAGCAAAAACAGAGAATGAAAATTATAGACCAATTTCCCTAATGAATATTGATGCTAAAATCTTATATAAGATATTAGCAAGGAGATTACAGCAAGTGATCACCAGGATAATACACTATGACCAGGTGGGATTTATACCAGGAATGCAGGGATGGTTCAACATTAGGAAAACTATTAACATAATCAACCACATCAATAAGAAAACCAACCAAAATCATATGATTATCTCAATAGATGCAGAGAAAGCTTTTGACAAAGTACAGCACCCATTCCTAATAAAAACACTAGAGAGTTTAGGAATAGGGGGACCTTTCCTTAGCATAATAAACAGTATCTACCTAAAGCCATCAACAAGTATTATATGCAATGGAGATAAATTAGAGGCCTTCCCAATAAGATCAGGGGTGAAACAGGGATGTCCATTATCACCCCTATTATTTAATATTGTTCTAGAAATGTTAGCTTTAGCAATCAGAGAAGAGAAAGGAATTAAAGGAATTAGAATAGGCAAGGAGGAAACAAAACTATCACTCTTTGCAGATGATATGATGGTATACTTAAGGAATCCTCGGGAATCAAGTCAAAAATTACTTGAAACAATTAACAACTTTAGCAAAGTAGCAGGATATAAAATAAATCCACATAAATCATCAGCATTTCTATACATGACCAACAAAGTCCAGCAGCAAGAGATAGAAAGAGAAATTCCATTTAAAGTAACGGTAGGTAATATAAAATACTTGGGAGTCTACTTGCCAAGACAAACCCAGGAACTCTATGAACACAACTACCAAACACTCTTCACACAAATCAAATCAGATCTAAATAATTGGAAAGATATCAATTGCTCATGGATAGGCAGAGCTAATATAGTAAAAATGACAATACTGCCTAAATTAATTTACTTATTCAGTGCCATACCAATCAGACTACCTAAAAATTATTTTATACAGCTAGAAAAAATAATAACAAAATTCATCTGGAAAAACAAAAAATCAAGAATATCCAGGGAAATTATGAAAAAAAATTCACAGGAAGGTGGGTTAGCGGTACCAAACCTGGAGCTTTACTATAAAGCGGCAGTCATCAAAACTATCTGGTACTGGCTAAAAAATAGAGTGGTAGATCAATGGAATAGGCTAGGCTCAGGAAATGCAGTAGTAAATGACACTAGTAATGTAGTGTTTGATAAACCCAAAGACTCCAGCTTCTGGGATAGGAACTCAGTATTTGACAAAAACTGCTGGGAAAACTGGAAGATAGTATGGCAGAAATTAGGCTTAGACCAACATCTTACACCTTATACTAAAATAAGGTCAAAATGGATACATGATTTAGACATAAGAGGTGATACCATAGGTAAATTAGGAGAGAAAGGAATAGTGTACCTATCAGATCTTTGGAAAGGAGAACAGTTTTTGACCAAACATGAGATAGAGTATATTATAAAATGCAAAGTGGATGATTTTGATTATATTAAATTAAAAAATTTTTGTACAAACAGAAGCAATGCATCCAAAATTGGAAGGGAGGCAGAAAGCTGGGAAACAATTTTTGAGGCCAGTGCTTCTGATAAAGGCCTCATCTCTCAAATATATAGGGAATTAAATCAAATTTATAAGAATCCAAGTCATTCCCCAATTGAGAAATGGTCAAAGGATATGAACAGGCAGTTTTCTGATGAAGAAACCAAAGCTATCTATTCCCATATGAAAAAATGCTCTAAATCTCTAATGATTAGAGAGATGCAAATTAAAACAACTCTGAGGTACCACCTGACACCTATCAGATTGGCTAAAATGACAAAAAAGGAAGATAATAAATGTTGGAGAGGCTGTGGGAAAATTGGAACACTAATGCATTGTTGGTGGAGCTGTGAGCTGATCCAACCATTCTGGAGAGCAATTTGGAATTATGCCCAAAGGGCGATAAAGCTGTGCATACCCTTTGACCCAGCAATCCCACTTTTAGGTCTTTTGCCCAAAGAAATCATGGAAGGGGGAAAGGGACCCACATGTACAAAAATATTTATAGCTGCTCTTTATGTGGTAGCAAGGAATTGGAAGTTGAGGGGGTGCCCATCAATTGGGGAATGGCTAGACAAGTTTTAGTATATGAATACAATGGAATACTATTGTGCTGTAAGAAATGATGAGCAGGAAGAGTTCAGAGAAACCTGGAGGGTCTTGCGTGAGCTGATGATGAGTGAGATGAGCAGAACCAGAAGAACATTGTATACAGTATCATCAACATTGAGTGTTGACCTACTGTGATGGCCTATATTCTTCTCACCAATGCAATGGTACAGAAGAGTTCCAGGGAACTCATGATAGAAGAGGATCTCCAAATCCAAGAAAAAAAAAGAAAGAAAGAACTGTGGAGTATAGATGCTGATTGAACCATATTATTTCTTTTGTTTTGGGTGCTGTTGGTTTTTTTTTTCTATTTTGAGGTTTTGCATCACTGCTCTGATTCTTTCTCTTGTAACAGGATTAATGCAGAAATAGGATTAATGTTATTATGTGTATATATATGTGTGTGTATATACATATATATCTATATGTATATGTATAGAGATATATAGATATAACCTATATCAGATTACCTGCTGTCTAGGGGAGGGGGGAGGGAGGGGAGGGAGGGAGAAAAATCTGAAATTGTAAAACATGTATAAACAAAAGTTGAGAACTATCTTTACATGTAACGGAAAAAATAAAATATCTCATTAAAAAAAATAAATAAATAACTGTAGACAATATAAAATACTTAGGAGTCTACCATCCAGGACTAACCCAAGAACTTGACGAAGGCAATTACAAAACATTTTTCTCACAAATAAAGTCAGATCTAAATAAATATTTAAAAAATATGATTTACTCAAGTAGGCTGTGCCAATATAGTAAAAAATTTAAATCCTGCCTAAATAAATTTACTTATTCAGTGTCGTACCAATCAAATTACCAAAAACTTATTTTATAGAGCCATAAAACAAATAATAAAATTATTTGGAAGAACAAGAGATCAAAATATCAAAGGAAGTAATGAAAAAAACTTGGAACAATTCCCCAAAGGCTATAAAACTGTGCATACCCTTTGGCCCAGCAATACCGCCATTACATCTGTATCCCAAAGGGATAACAAATAAAAAGGAAAAGGACCTTTACATACAAAAATATTTATAGTAGCTCTTGTTGTGGTGGCAAAGAATTGAAAATTAAGGGGATGTGCATCAACTGAGGAATACCTGAACATGATTGTATTGGAAAAACAGGATGATTTCAGAAAAACCTGGAAAATCTCATATCAACTGATGCAAAATTAAGTGAGCATAACCAGGAGAACATTATTTTATAGATTAACAACAGTATTGTATGAGGATCAACTGTGAATAACTTAGCTATTCTCAGCAATACAATGATCCAAGAGAATTCCAAAAGATTCATGATAAAAAATACCTGCAGAGAAAGAATTTCTGGAGTCTGAATGAAGATTGAATCATATTATTTTTTACTTTATTTTTTGTGGGAGGTTTTTAATCTGTCTTTCTTTTTACAACATGACTGTGTTTTGCATTATTGCACATGCATAATATATCAAACCTATATTTGGAAGGGCGGGGAGAGAAGGCGAGAAAGAATTTAGAACTCAAAATTTTTAAAAATGAATAGTAAAAGTTGTTTTTACATGAAGTTGGTTATATATACTATTTTTAAATGTCCAGAAACTTCCTGGGTAATCTACCTTCTATCACAAAGGTAGTAAGTACTAGGACTAGGATTCATACTTATGTCCTTTAACCTTAATCAAGGGACTTTTCCACCATATCACATCAAAAGTCAGTTCATCTGGCGAAGGAAAGGGAGGAAAGGGAAGACAAGGGAAAGAAAGGCAAGGGAAGGAAAAAGGAAAGAAAAGGAAGGGGTCATCATGAAATGAGTGTCTCTGTTTATGCAAAGTAATAAAATACACACAAGGAAGCAATGTATTATTGGTGTCTTCAAATTAGTATAAAATAATTTTAATAATTATTCACATTTATATGGCATCTTATGTCTTATTTTGTTTGGTACTTGGAATGACTGGTGAAGTAGGGGGTTCAGGTGTCTCTTGGCTAATATATGGCAGAGCCTTCACTCAAAACCGTTTTACTAATGCCAAGTTCAGCATCGTTTTCCCTAAGCCACACTGCCTCCAAATAATTATTATTCCTTGGTGTTTATATGCTCCATTATTCATTAATTGTACATATATAACATATATAGACCCATATATGTGAATATATAATATACTTATATGCAAAATTCAAACTAAATTTTAAGAGTGCTAGGTATTTTTTCTCATTTTTGTGTGTTCTTAAAAACAAAAACAAAAACAAAACAGACATTCACTTCCAAAATTCAGAAAATTCAGAAAAAGTTCAGAAAATAACACCTGGAAGGTGGGGGTTGGGGGGGGTATGGAAAGAAGGGATATAAAGATTAGCAATAATTGTTCTTTCGGTCCTTTTTCATTGGAACAAATTTGGATCTTCCTCACGTAAATAATACTTTGAAGATAAGTAGAGGCTATAGCTTTATTCTAGTTGTTCATAGTGATAATAAAAAGAAATAAGAACTTTAAGAAAAAAATCCTCATTGGATTGTTTGTCAGTATTCCCAAAATGTCCTAAAGAGATCACTTAGAAGTTAAAGGACATTAGATAAAGTTCTCCATGTGTACTTGCAGGAGGTGACAGGATTGAAATCCCTGTTGGTTTAAATGGCTCCATAGAGCCTCCAAATAAAGAGAATTCACAAAGGAAATCACCCAAGCTATGATCTACTAAACACTAGGTATGACAATGTCATAGAGTGACAGGGCAGTTTGAAAAGCAGGGCAACAGCCACCTCTCAGATGGCTTAAAAAAATATAAATAATGTAGAAATGTGGAAAAACTAGGAAAATAAGCCACCTCTGTGCAAACACTGTCCCCTTTTAAATGGGATAAAGCTACAGAAGAATAAATCACAAAGACAAAGGTTAGACTCTATACAGAGAAGGAGGTTAATTGTTCATATAAGGCCTCCTATCACAATAACAGGCCATTCTAGAAGAATGCTATGGTACCTACAATGGAGGATATGTAATGTGTGAAAAAGGCTTCCTGTAGTTTTATAATCTGACAAAGCCATCTGAATTTTTCCATGCCTTGGAGGTAACAGCAGATGTCTAAAGAATCTTATCATTTATTTCTCATAACAGGAAGCAATCTCTATACACAGACTTGCAATTTGTAATGTAGACTGTCTAAAGTGGACTGTATCTATTCTTCATAAAGCCCAAGAGAGTTTTTCTACTTCATTCTTGTGAAATCTTCGCATTGAATATGCTGTACTATTTTAATATTGCTTTGTGTACTTAATAGGATCACATATTTGGAGACAGAAAGGACCAATTCTCCTATTATACAGATGAGGAAACAGAGACCGACCAAGAGATATCAAATAACTAACTCAAATTTATAGACCCAGTAAATGACAGAACCTGGGTTCACATACTTGTCCTTTAACTCTAAGTCTAATGTTGTCTTCATAGTAACCAACACATAGAGACACAAACATAGCTCCCAAATCATCAAAAAATATTTTCTCTAATAAGGGAATGAAAATTTTTAAAAGACAATATATTAAGGTATATAAGATTTTCCTATAGATGCATAGTCAAGGCATAAGAACACAGTTTGTTGAACAAAAGAATTGCAAACCATGTAAAAGACTGTTTCAAATCACTAATAATTATTATTACTATTATTATTACTAGCATGCATATCTCTAAGGTTTGGAAAGCATTTTCCAAATATTGTCTTTTTCTATCCTTATAAAAACTCTGGGAGGTAGGTACCATTATTATCCCCATTTTTATAGCTAGAGAACCCAAGGCAACCAGAGGTGTCTAAGACCAGATACAAACTGGGGCCTTCCCAGTGACACATCCAGTGCTCTATGCATTGTAACAATAAGACCATTTTATGGTCTATGAAATTGAGACAAAAGAAGTTAAATGAGTTGGCCAGAGTCATTCAGCAAAAAAAAAAAAAAATTCTGGAGTGAAATGTGAACTCAAGCTTTCCAGAGTCCAAGTCTAATGCTCTATCTACTGTGCAACCAGCTGCTTCATTGACTAGGAGAGTCACGTGGTCAGATGCATACTTTAGGAATATCTGTTTGACAAATGTGTGTGAGATAGATTCAAAAGGGGAAAAGCGGGATGCCTAGAAATCAATTAGGACATTATTAAAATTAGTTTGAGCGAGAAGTGATAAAAGCCTTAACTAGTGTTGTTTTGATAAGAGCAGAAAGGAAGGGATGGATGAGAGCGATGTTGAGGATGTGAAACTGACAGAATTTGGCAGCTAATTGATTGTAGAATGAGGAGGAGTGAAGAGTCACAGATGACTGCAAGGTTGCAAACTTGCATCTTTAGATTTTGCATATGTTAAGTTTGAGATGCCTATGGGACATGCAAGTGGATATATCTATCAGTGAAGTGGAGATGCAGACTTGGACCTCAGGAGACAAATGAGGGATGGATATATAGATTTGGAAATAATGTATCTGGAGATTAGAATTGAACCCATGAAAACATGTTAGACCACCAAGACAAGAGAGAGTGTAGAGAGAAAAGAAGAGAGGGAGTAGGACTGGGCTCTGGGATGCAACCAAAATGAGGGGTGAGATTTGTAAAAGTGTTTGATATAGGGAGGGATCACTTCATTCTCCAAGACTAAAACAAGGCAAGATACATGGAAATGGGAAGAAGTGATGCTGAGGTAGTTTGAAGTGTGCAACTAGGGATGAAAAGACACTGGCAACAGATGACTGAGATTTTCAAAGTACAATAAGTAGTGAAGTACTCTGCTGAGAAGGAAGGCTGAGGTGATAGTGTAGAAGAAAAGAGAAAATTTAGAAAAGCTCCTGTGGGGAGTACAGTAGAGTCAATCAAGGGAAAGTAAAAGGTTTAGTATACTGCAATGAGGTCCAAAATCTCTTCTTGGTGGGCCACTAGGTGGTACAGTAGATAGAGTGTTGGACCTGGGATAAGAAAGACCTGAGATCAAATCTGGTGTCAAATACTTACTAATTATATGACCCTGGGAAAGTAATTAAATTTTTGTCTGCTTCAATTTCCTTAACTGTAAAATGGGAATAACAGAATGAAATGAGATGATATTTGTAAATCACCATACTTGACACATGGTAGGTTCTATATAAATGTGTTTCCTTCTTTCCTTTCCAAATGAGATTAAATAACATCAATTTTCAGTGGGCTCAGTCAGGACTGTTGTGTTGTATGGCTTCCTCCAGCACCAATCTGCAGCCTAAGAGCAAAAGCATGAGAGGGACATAGTAGGAGCAATGTGAGATTATGGTTTAGGAAAATGATGGGTAGTGATAGGATAATGGGGGAAGGCATTCAGGAGCTGAGGACAGTATCAAGTTGAACTAATTAACTAAAGGGTTAAAATTTTAAAAGATGAAAAATGAGTCCAGAGCAAGGGTGATGTCCTGGGGAATCAGGGATGGCTCGAGAGACTAGAGGTTACAATGACAAAAGATAGAGAAGGTTGGCTGGAAGCATCACAGTTAAGAGGATACTCAGTAATCAGCTCTTGAGATCTCACAAAGAGATAGCATAGACATAGCTTAGAAAAATTTTTCTAGTCATATTATCTTTTAAAAATCCAACTCAGAAATATCAATGATTACTGAAGCATATGCTTACTTTCTTATCTCTACAAATTGTACAAGAATAATCCGTTCATGCATCTAGAAAATCCTTGATGAAAATAAGTGAAGGGAAAAAGCGAGCTTTCACAAACCACATTCTAAAAGAAACCACATCTGCCTGAAAGATACAGAGAATACAAGATACCACTGTCCTTAATATTTGCTGACTATAAAAAAACATTTGATTAGACAGAACAAAATGCTGTGTTAAAGGCCCTCCTTCAACATGTCAAAATCATACAATATTCTTTGAAAGATGCAAGCGAGGTCATTATGCTCTGATTATTAATATCAAGCTAGACAAAAGCAAGCATGTATGTTTGCCAATGTCTTTCCACCATTATAGGGATACTCCAAATAGATTTCAAGCAGAAACAGGACTCCCCATAGACGATGAGTTCCTCCAAATTCTGTGGTTTGTGGATGGTGTTATACTGATTCCATCAAACCCAAAAACAATGCAGAACATCCTCAGAAAAAGCCATTGTCAATCAAAGGACTTTGTGTTACCAGCCACACAGGGAGGGAAATGGATTCATGAGTAAGTATATTTCAAGCCAACACTGAACATGAACAATGAGCCAGACAGAATTGAACAGGAGGAGGAGAGGCTGAGTTGTCTTTTGGGAAATTGTGTGGTGCTTTTAATAACCCAAAGCTTGTCATTGAAACAAAGGCCCATCTTTTCAACAAAATCTTTCTTGTGATGGTGCATGACTGAGAGCCAGGGGATACCGCAGTGTGCAAAGAATTAAAGTTCAAAATCGCCCAAATGGATTGGAGAAGGGCAGAGTGGGTATAAGAGTAAACAGGTTACTAATAAGGGCATTATGCAGAAGTAGCATAAGTGAGATCATCAGAGATATAAATAACCACTTAAGAAGGTGGGTCAGTCACAGAGTTCAAGCAAGTGAAAAATGATCCACAGGCCAAGGGTTCCACTGATTTCCACATGATGGCAAAAAATCTAGAGGAAGGCTCTTCAGAACCTCCTAAATTTGGAAGACACAGAAATAAAGCAAACTTTAGAATGGATGAGCACACACAACTTCACCTACACAAAAGCTGTAAGTGTTCAGTGTGATCTGAAACACTTGATTAGAGCCCTATCTTTAGCTATTATCTTCACCCTAGAGTTGCCTCTTTGAGAGTAGGGACTTACTTGTGTGGTATGGTTTGAGGGGTGCCAAAAGAGCTGCTCTCCCTCTTCCCACACAAGTATGTAGAGGATAGATAGATAGATAGATAGATAGATAGATGGATGGATGAATAATAGATGGATGGATGGATGGACGGACAGACAGACAGACAGACAGACAGATAGGTAGATAGATAGATAGATAGATAGATAGATAGATAGATAGATAGATAGATAGATAGATAGATAGACACATACATAAATGGATGAATGGATGAATAGAAATACAGATATAGATATATTTGTATATGTATATATGTATGTGTATATATAATACATATATGTGTGTATATATGTATAGATATATAATAATATATGATTATATATTGCATTTAATTGTGTATGCCCACATATATCCTGACTAGGTGCGACTATGTATGAATTACTGTCATTAAAGGTACTGTCCTTTAAACCACTCCCTCTTTTTATAAACTCTCATAAAATAAATATACCTTACATTTCTATAGCTCTTTATAATTATCAACAATGCCTCCAAATCCAGTATTTAATCTCCCAACAATACATGAAAGTAAGCAAGTATTATTTTCCTCATTTATTGGCAAGAAATTTTAGGCTAATATATATAGCTTAAAATGATAAGCTAGCAAACAGGAAACTCACACTTAGGTCCAAGAATTCTGGCCCCATGTATGGTGCTCATCTTCCTACATTACTTTAGAGAATAAATCATGAAATCACTAACATAGTAGCATGAATGTGATTATCTAACTGCTTTCCTCTAATAGGATGGATTCCTATAATCCAGAGAACTTTCTGTGTTTACAATAAGAAAATCAGTGAAAAATAAGAAAGAGACTTATAGAAACATTTCATGGTTATAAAAAAACAGATTTTGCTTACCACCTGTTCGTTTTTACCCAATTTCACATTCGCTATTGAATGTTTGTGCTAGAATGTTTTTTACTAATCTTGCTTATTTCAAAAATTCATATATCTGTGATTTCAAGAAGGTAGACATTCCTGTCACTAACAGAAGTCACAGCCCCTTTACACCCTAGTAGGTGGCTTATTTGAAGTATCATGGCCAAAAGTTTTTGTCATCAATAGGTCAAATTTTGGGGATGAACTTGCTGTACTTATATTGACCCAGACCACAGACTCAAACCATCTCCTATCCCTTCCCCTAAATGATTTGGTAGGATCTTCCAGAGCTAGCACTGCCTGGCATAAATGTCAACAATGCAGGGTCACTTCCATTCACTGATGGAGATTTAAACTAGGATTTTAGAGAAGGTCTGTTAATATTTGATTATTAAAAATTTAATAAACAGAAATGTATTTGAGAGTTTTCTCAGATATAGCCAATGGGGAGTTGCTTGCTCATTTGTGATTTTACACCTCTCTTGGCTGAAACAGAGTTACAAATACATAACTGAGCCCTGAGAGACATCATGTAAATTTGAGACTTTCCCTGGAGGACTTTGGGTCCTCAAAGCAACAACTGAATTACAATTCAGATATAAAAATGGCAATTTCATCTGTGATCAACATACCAATTTTCTTGATGCATTTATAGCAAAAATGCATCCTTAAACCAGCAGTCTGAAATATCAAAGGATCATATGGGGCATATTTCACAATGTGAATAAATGAAAAAATTCATAGAATATAATTGGGCATCATCTTTGGAAGTATGTGAATTTTCACGTAAACATGGAAGATAGTGCTTTTAATGGTTCCTAGGGCTTGTTTGAGCAATATATGTGCATAACCTGAAATCATGTGTCAAGGAGCAGTTGTGGAATAGAAATAGATCATTCTATAATGCACAGAGAAGGTGCAATATTTTTGTGACAACTGGAGGGCATGGCAGTGAAATGAGAAGTGTAGCAAATTCTTGATTCCTACTGTCAAATGACACTTAGGTTGGACCATTGTGTAAATTTGCTATATGAGAGACAAAGTCTTAACTGAAAAGCATTAAAGTATTTGAGGAGAGGAGAAAGAAGAGGGTAGGGCATGGGGAAATGCTGTCTTAATGGGCAAGGAATTTCATTATGTTGACCCTATGCAGAATATGTTCTATACCCAGGACACTGTCTTTCTGGGAAATTCTGACACAGAAAGTATCATAATGATTTCCTATTGAAAGTGTTGTGGTAGGGATATATTGACTCATATAATAGTAACTTATATTCAATCACTTTAATTTAATAAAGATCTTTCCTCATAATTATAAAGGGAGATAGGCAATGCAAATATTATTTCTATCTTAGAGATGCGGAAAGTGAAGGTTAGTGATGGGAAATAACTTACCCAGAATAATATAACTGCTAACTGGCTTAGCAAGGACTCAAAAGCAAGTCCTCTGATTCCCAGACCAGTACTACTTTCACTATGCCATTCTGCTGACACATTAGCATACAGGCACAGGAATCCTTTACATTATATACATTTGAATTATATTCCAGATATGTCACGTAATGGTTAAGAGCTCTATGGGACAGCTTATAGTAGTGTAATCTTTCAAACTGTCCTTTAAAACCCTGAGCATTTCAGGAGATAGATAAAAATATTTCCAATAGTGCTATCAGTTAGGAAGATGATCAATATAATTGGAAGTAGGGGCATCACTCTAGAATATGTTCTGAGTTTTTAAATTGGAAAGAGGCACACAGTAGAGAGGGTAGGAGTGAAAAATACCTAATTATATTCCTTCATATTGATTTATCACTGTATGCACTACTATTCACTCTTCGGTACAGGATTTTTGCTAGGAGGTCCCAGAACTAGATATTCATGCTTTCCAAAACACTTATACCACTCTTTAACACCAATAACATGTTCTCCAAAATTTATTGTATATAAATTCCCTAACACATCATGGATTCAGTTACACTAGGGCTCACATTCTATATATAGTGATAGTGCATTTCTTTGAATAGAAAAGGAAAGGGTAACATAGTGTCCTTGTCCTCCCTATCCCAACAGAAGAGGAGGAAGAAGGAGGAAAGGAGGGAGGGAGCAAGGAAGGAAGGAAGGAGGAAAGGGAGGAAAGAAGGAGGAAGGGAAAGGAAAGAAGGAAGGAAGGAAGGAAGGAAGGAAGGAAGGAAGGAAGGAAGGAAGGAAGGAAGGAAGGAAGGAAGGAAGGAAGGAAGGAAGGAAGGAAGGAAGGAAGTGTGGGGAAGAAGGAAGAAAGGAAGGAGGGAGAGAAGGGAAGGAATGAATGGAGAGAGGGAAGATTGGAAGGAGAGAGGAAAGGAAGGGAGGGAGGGGTAGGGAAGAAGGAAGGAAGGCAGGAAAGAAGGAAGGAGGGAAGTAAGGAAGGGAGGGAGGAGAAGTTCATTCTTATGCAACTCTTTAAGATTTACACATTTCTCTCTCCAAAATAATTCTGTGAAATAGGTAATGCAAATATTATTAACTCAAAGGGGTTATGTAATTTGCCCATAGAAACAGGTGATACAAACCAGATGGGAAAAAGACTCATCTTCTAATTGCATTATAGAGGAATTCTACTATAATTAGATTCTTATTGAAAAGTTGTAACAGTGTGACAATTCAATTCAACAAACATTTATTAGGTGTCACCTATGTGCAAAGCACTTTTCTTGGCATGAAGGATATAAAGACAAAATCACATAGTTCCTGACACCAAGAAACTGAGATTCTCTTGGAAAGGGGGAAATAATTTGTACACAAGAAAGTAAAAACAAAATGATACACAGCAACTTGGCAAAGAAGACTGCTACATTTATAAAAATCTTCATCAATTGTTTCAATAATTCAGATGCACTTCCAACCTTAGGTCTACCTGCAAAACCAAAGTTTCATAGGTTTGGAGAGGTCTTGGGGACAGGAATCCTGAAGGTTCATTTAGTGTTCCAGTTGCCTGAAGTAGCCAAGAACACTGGAGGGAAGAGACAGGAAGCAGTATGTCCTGGGAAGTTCAGAACAAAACTTTGACCATTGTGTCCCTTCACACCCTGATGGAGAGAGCTCAAGATCAAAAGCCCAAGAACCTTGTAACGAAAGTGTCCTTCAAACCACTAGACCTACTTACAGCCAGGTCCTGTCACCATCACTGAGGAAAGATATCATTGTGGAAAGGGGGACCCATCTTCCTTATCACCAATACTAACAATCATTGCTAAACAACTCTTACCAATAGGCAGACAAGCACAAGAGGATCATCACACCCAAGAATATCTGCTTTGATTCTAGCCCATTCCTCACAGCCATCATCCAGGAATGAAACTCCTTTGAAGAAGGGGTCAGTCATTCCTACTAACTTACAAACAACTGCCACCCCCAGACCAGGAAAGCCAATGGAGCTAAGCAGAAAGTCCCCTCGGATGAAAGATAGAAGATAGAATGTGCTGGGTAGCTCAGGCTTCCACCATCATTTTGACAACTATCTTTCCTCAGACCCAGGATACATTACAGCCCAAGATCATGAGTCCTGTGTTGTTTGTCTTTAATTTCCTTTTTTCATGGGGCAATGAGGGTTAAGTGACTTGCACAGGGTCACATAGCTAGTAGGTGTCAAGTGTCTGAGGCCAGATTTGGACTCAGGTCTTCCTGAAACCAGGGACAGCGCTTTATCCACTGTGCCACCTAACTGCCCCCTGTCCTTCATTTTCAAGAAGGGCCAATGATATCACTGGTGATGTTTTGACTTGCTTGTGAATTGGATATAAGTGGAGTAGAGTTGCACAAAGTCATGTGTTTCACTCTCTCCTCCAGAGTCATCAAAGTCTAGGAGCAAGATAAAAGTCAGGATGACTGACAATGGCCTAGGATGCAGTGGATGCCCTTGGCATCTTCTGTTTGACCAAGCTCTAAGTGCTTGACAGCACCTGCTGGAACTGCCTCCATGCCCATTGGAACAAATTTTTCTCATCAGCCCCCTCTGCCAGGGGAAGTCTTCACATGCCTAAGGTAGACATTCCCTAACTCACCAAAGAGATTGAGGCCTGTCAGTTACCCTCAACCTGGTTTAGCCCATCTGCCAAGACAATTTTACCAAAGTGTTACCGCTGCACATGCTATAACTTCTTAGAGCCACAGATAAGAGTTGGGAGACAGGTGGACATCAAAGGTGGATGGGCAGCCTTGAAAAGGGCTCTGCAAGCTCTTATACCAGAGATACTAGTTCTCCATGAAAACCCGACACACCCCTTGTGAACTATAGAACCTTTGGAATAGCATTGCTTCCAGTTTAAGTGCCCACAAACATTATTCTCCAACCCAGTGGCCATGAAGCTTGGCCACTGTCCCTGTGTTATAGCCCCATTTATTGAAATCCCAGAAAAGAAGGTGCTTGTCCCCTAAGTCCCCACATGGTCCAGTATCAGAATCTGAAATGATTTTGTCAGTGAAAATGACACTAAAGGAAAGGCATTACCCTGTGCTTTGTCCTAAGACCATGGCACCTTTCCATTTGGTTTGCAGCTGAAACTTTACATAGGTGTTTTCTCTCCCATTAGAAAGTGAGCTCCTAGAGATCACGAGCTGTTTTAGTTTTCAATCGGTATCCCCAACACTTAGTGCAATGCTTTAAACAGCGAACTTTAATAAATCTTTCATTCATTCATGGTCTGTTTCCATCCACTGATTCCTCTTCATCAAAGAAAAATTACAAAGATAAGTATATAGAGGGGATTTATTTATTTTTCCTTAAAGTCTCAAGTTCATGCCAAAGCAATGGCAATTCTAAAGGGCACCAAACATTAGGTAGTCCTGCTTAGAAAAATAATTAATTCATTAGGAGACTATTCTATATATTATAGGTGGATATATCCTACCTATGTACTGTATTATATTCCAAACCTAAATTAAATTCTGGCCTAAAATTGTCAAATTTTGTTCCTCCTTTCCCCACAAAAAATAGTTAATGTGACCAGTAAAAAGCTAAAGATTTATTATTAATTTACTATTCCTTACATTGCCCAGGCTCTTGTGATCCAAGTTGCAGTTGCCTATTGTAGGAGTATGGTTTCCTGGGAGGTGTGAGGGTCAGTTTTCTTCCTTATTTTAAAACAAAATAGAAGAAAAAAATCTCCAATGCAATTTTCCTTCTTGCTAGATTCTAAATGTCAAGAAATTGCTGAGGAGAATCGTTCATTCTTGTTGTCATGTAAAAGAAGGCAGTGAATGAACACATGAAGATTATGAGCAACCAAGCCTTTTTAAAGGTACTTGAAGATAATCTTTTAGGTATCCTAAGCAAAGAAGTTAGACCCGGGAGTGGGTACTGGGGTAGGCAGGGATACATAATGATCTATTAGTATCTGGAAGCAGCCTTCCTTCAGGCTCACTGAACTCTGGCTGAACTGCGGCAGTAGCAATGGCAGTAACGAAAAACTGGGAAAGTCTTAATGTCTTACTTTAATTTCTAGCATTACCTTTGTTCTTTAAAAGTCAATTAATGGATGGGATAATTATAATTCTTAAAACAGAATAACCTGGAAAAATGTAGTAAGGTGAGCTTTCCTTATGAGATTTTTCTAATTCACTGTCTGTGAACCACTCCAGGTCCTATTTCCAGGAAATATAGGAATGTAGCCACAACTCAAATGATATTTTTGTGGCCTGGAGTGCACTGAGAGATCAAGTTCAGGTTTCTAAATGTGATAATGATTCACCTTTTTATAGAGGTTTTTTTTACAACCCTGCTGAGGCTTAGTGAATAGAGAGTTGGCCTCAAAATCAGGAGAACCACAGCTTCGAATCCTTCCTCTGACCTTTCTGATTGTATGAATCTGGGCAAGTCCCTTCACCTCTCAGTACTCTAGGCAGCTCTTTAAAATTATGAATTGTAGGGGCAGCTAGATGGCGCAGTGGATAGAGCACCGGCCCTGGAGTCAGGAGGACCTGAGTTCAAATTCAGCCTCAGACACTTAACACTTACTAGCTGTGTGACCCTGGGCAAGTCACTTAACCCCAATTGCCTCACTAAAAACAAAACAAAAAAACAAACAAAAAAATAATTGTAGAGAAGGTGACAACTTGCACTGATAGAGGAATTTACTTCATCTGGGAGTTCCCAATATCAATGAAATTACAGGCTCAGTCCTTAAACCCTTATGGAAAAAATGATACTCCCCAGCCCTCCATTATATCTCAAGACAGTGCAATTGTCATAGCATTGGTCTCATGCTTTTTGGTGATTCACAGACATTTAAAGTTGGAAAGGACCCTAGAGATCCAGTCTCATCCAATTTAATAAGCAAAGCACTGCTCAAGGTACTAAGGATACAAAGACATTTTTTCAAGGCCTACCCTCGAAAAGCATGCAGTCTACTAGAAATCATCTAAAGCAATACCCTTAGGACCCACGTGTACAAAAGTATTTATAGCTGTTTCTTTTGTGGTGGCAAAGACTTGGAAATTGAGGGGATGTCTGTCAATTGAGGAATGGCTGAACAAGTTGTGGTATATGAATGTAATAGGATACCATTGTGCTGTAAGAAATGATGAGCCGGCAGATTTCAGAAAAACCTGGAAAGATTTAAGTGGACTAATGCTGAGTGAAGTGAGTAGAACCAAGATAACATAATACACAATAACAGCAACATTGTGTGATGATCAATTGTGATGACTTAGGTATTTTCAGCAATACAATGATACAAGACAATTCCAAAAGACTCATGATAGAAAATGCTCTCCACATCCAGAAAAAAAAAACAACTATGGAATCTGAATGCAGATTGAAGCATAATATTTTCACTTTTGTTGGTGGTGATTTTATTTGTTTCTTCTTTCTTGTGTTTTTTTTTCTTTTTGTTCTGATTCTCTCACAACATGACTAAATGTGGAAATATGTTTAACATGGTTGTAATGTATAACCTATATCAAATTGTTTGCTAGCTTAGGGAAGAGGGAGGGGAGAGAGAAAGGGAGAAAGATTTGGAACTCAAAATCTTACAAAAATGAATGCTGAAAACTATATTTACATGTAATTGGGAAAATAAAATAAAATAATATTTAAAATATAAACCAATACCCTCATTTAATGAATGAGGAAACTGGGACTCAGGGGATTAAGTAATTTGCCAAAACTACACAGAACAGCAAGTAGCAGAATAGACATTTAAATCCACATCTTCTGATCCCAAGTGTTTAAACCCAGAGGTTTTGAGTCTGTCTAAAAATAGAACAAAAGTTGGGATCAAGTAGCAGAGATTCTTAAATTGTTTCTTGAAATCACATGGATCTCTGAGGCAGTGTCATATAACACTAGGGTCAGAATTTTCTATGAACATAACTATTTCATAGTTCTTTTGAATTCATATGACTCCAATGGCTTTTTTTGGTTTTTTGGGTTGTTTTTTTCAGGGCAACGGGGGTTAAGTGACTTGCCCAGGGTCACACAGCTAGTAAGTGCCAAGTGTCTGAGGCCGGATTTGAACTCAGGTACTCCTGAATCCAGGGCCAGTGCTTTATCCACTGCGCCACCTAGCAGCCCCCCAATGGCTTTTTTTGAATGGAGTTTATGTTTCCTTCCTGCCCTGGACACAAAATCAGGAAGACCTGAGTTCAAATCTGACCCCCAACTCTTACTAGTTATGTGATCCTGGGCAAGTCAATAAACTTCTGTCTGTCTCAGTTTCCACATCTGAAAAATGAGGGTTATGATAAAGTCAACCTCACAGGTTTGTTCTGAGAATCAACTGAGAAGGGGGCAGCTAGGTGGTGCAGTGGATAAAACACCGGCCCTGGATTCAGAAGGACCTGAGTTCAAATCTGGCCTCATACACTTTACACTAGCCGTGTGACCCTGGGCAAGTCACTTAACCCTCATTGCCCCACAAAAAAAAGAGAATCAAATGAGATAATAGTAAAGTGCCTAACATAATGACTGCCACATCTTCAATGAGAGAAAAACTATTGTTCAGTTTTTTCAGTCATGTCCAACTCTTCATGATCCCATTTGGGTTTGTTTTTTTTTTGCAGGGACACTAAATAGTTTGCCATTTCCTTCTGCAACTCATTTTACAGATGAGGAAACTGAAGCAAACAGGGTTAAATTACTTGCCCAGGGTCACATAGCTAGTAAGTGTCATAGGCCAGATTTGAACTCAGGAAGATGTGTCTTCTGTACTTCAGGTCGGGTGCTCTATCCACTGAGCCACGTAGCTGCACAGAATGAAATATTAGCTTAAAAAAAGGAATTGACTAGTCAGTTAAGTAGCATTTATTAAGCATTTAATATGTGCCAGGCACTATGCTAAGTAGTGGGGATACAAAAAATGCAAATAAAAATTGCTTCCTGCTCTCAAAAGAACTTGATATACATGCAAACAACTATGTGCGTACAAAATATATCCAGTGCAAAATCTCAGAGGAAAGGTACTAATAGTGGGACAAGAAAAGAAAGGGTTTCCTGAAGAAGGTGGTATTGTTGCTAGAAAAAAAAGCCAAAGATGCCAGAAGATGAAGGTGAACAAGAAAAGCATTCTCTATGCCTGGCAAAGGCAAGGTGGTGTGATGGTAAGGCTCATATGTGTGAGAACAGCAAGAAAATAGAGTTGCTGGATTGTAGAGCATATGGAGAGAAGGAAAGTAAGAAGACTGGAAAGGTAGGAAGAGACCAAGTTTTAAGGGCTTTCAAATTCTAAGTAGGGCATTTTATACTTGGTCATGTAGGTAAAAAGAAGCTATAGGAACTTACTGAGTATGAAACAAAGGGAACATGGTTATACCTTCTAAGGGATTAGAAAGATCATTTTGACAGCTGGGTGGGTGGTGGACTAGAGTAAGGAGAGGCTTACGACCAGGAAACCAAACAGCATTCCGCTGCAATGATCCATGTTGAGGTAATGAGGGCGAGCTCTTTGAGAGTAGGGAGTCTGTGTGTGTGTGTGTGTGTGTGTGTGTGTGTGTGTGTGTGAGAGAGAGAGAGAGAGAGAGAGAGAGAGAGAGAGAGAGAGAGAGAGAGAGAGAGAGAGAGAAAGGAGGGAGGGAGGGAGAGGGAGAAAGAAGGAGAGATTGTGAATATAGGAATGGCAAAACTTGGTAATAGATTGCATTTGTGGAATAAGTTAGCTATCGAGGAGAACATTGAGGTTGTGAACCTGAGCAACTGGAAGCATGGGGAGGAGGACTCAAGAATAACAGAAAAAATGGAAAGAGAGAAGAATTTATAGAGAAAAAAATAATAGCTTCTTTAGGACATTGTGAATTTGAGAAGTCTATGGGACATCTGATTTAAGATGGCCAATAGGCACTTGGTGATTTAAGTCAAACCTGGATAAAAACCTCTCAGAATCACCGACAACATAAAGATAACAATTGAACCCCTGGAACCTGACACCTTACCTAAGGGCAATATCTTGAGGACCAGAGCAAAAGGACTTAAAGGAGCTGTAAGTTTTTCCTTTGCAACATGTACATTCTTTTGTGACATGTATACTTTAGCACACTTTCCCACAGACTCTGCATGTATTAATTAGAGTGAGAGTATGTCAGATTTTTAAAGGGATTTTTTTATATCACCTGTATCAATTCTATCACCATAGTGTCACGGGTAGAATTTAACAAAAAGGTAAATTGAGGCATGTTTCTCTAAGCAAAATAACATTTAACAGGGGCATGCTGCCTGTCAATAAATGGGTCGACGCTTGTCTCCATTTATGCCAAAGACCCTGAGCAGAAGGACAATTCCCCTTTCATAAGTTTTGAGGAGTACCAAACAAAGAACAGAATCATGGCATCATGGGATTGAAGGCAACATGATTGGTTACAGAGCTGAGACACAGGGAATGATATGATTGGTTGGAAGTTTGGTAATAAAGGCTCGCAATTACCCCATTCTTCTCTCCTGAGCTTCAGAAGTGCTCATTGTTTGATTCCAGCTGCAAGATGGTGCCCAGACTTTTTGGACAGCAAACCAGACATCCTTGAATAATACCTTGGTGGTGTAAAGATATTAAATCTGATTCCCTTATGTTCACACACATCTCCCAAGGTGAGCTAAATGCCTTGAGGCAAGAACAGATCAGTGATTTGCAGAAAAGCTAGATTTTTAAACAACCCATTAAAGACCAGCTGAATTCTGGACCACAGTTCAGAGACAGAGATTTAAATAGTTACAGGACAAAAGCAGTTAATTATAAATAGGATTAATAAATAAATTATATACAGTATCAATTTTAATTTCCTTAATGGTCAATTTTTGTTGTTGTTATTGTTGTTATTCAGTCATTTCAATGGTGTCTGACTCTCTGTTACTCCATTTGGTGTTTTCTTGGCAAAGATACTAGAGTATTTTGCCATTTCCTCCTCCAGCTCATTTTACAGATGAGGAAACTGAGGCAAACAAGATTAAGCTACTTGCCCAAAGTCACACAGTAAGTGTCTGATACCAGAGTTGAATTCAGCTCTTCCTGAGTTCAGGCTTGGCACTCTATCCACTGCATCAGCTAGTTGCCCATACCGTAATCAATACCATTTTCTAAAAACTAATTTGTTTGGACTGACAGATATCAGTTGATAATCATGATAAGAAACACACTCATGGGGATCTGAACTAGATAGTCTTTGAAAACCCTCACTTACTCAGGGCTAATCAGAGCCCTAATAAGGATGCAGTAGCCATGCTGTTCAACAGGCCAGTAAACTACAGCAGTGGGATTCCTGCCTCATCCTCCCCTTTCAGATTTTTCCCTTTCCTTTCTCCCCCAACCCAGACAGCTTGAGTACTCATTATGTTTGAATGATATGGAAATCAAGAGTTCTTGATCAGGCCTTACCATGTACCCTGCCACTACTTCCTAAGGTTCTCCAGAACCACCTATAATGATTTTATACCCTAAAGACCCCCAGGGCTGTCACATTGCCTACTAGCAAGATCACTAGGCCTTGCTATTAGCCCCTCCATTTCACCCCAGTACTTCCAGGACATTATATCAACCCTGAAGCTGAATTGTTGAACCACTTAAGAACAGGACTATCACAACTTTTTTATGCCCAGTGCTTACCACAATGCTTGCTATATAGTAAACACTAAATAAATCCTTTTTCATTCATTCATTCCCTCAGATCTATTGGAAAATATAATTCCTTGGTATCTTGATCCTGCCCTCTGACATGAGTTGCTTATTTTTCCCTTTGGATATTGACCATCCAATATCACCAGATACTATTTCCAAACCTGAGAAAAATGTTCCACTGCTATACCCCAATATGTCTTTTGCACATAGCAATCATTTGGCCTCATCAAATCCTCTGATAGCATCAAGCCAATTCAATGGAAAGCTCTTAGACACGGACCTCTGACAATCATGCCTATTTATTTTCCTCCAATTGAAAAGTGGGCATATTCTGGGGCTGGTCACAATATAATGCACAACTTCTGATATCTGATGGTCTAAGAAGTCATTTCATCATATCTATTGGGAAAAACTATCCTGGGTTTTTATTTCAGAACAATAAATGTCACCATAACTGCCATGATATTAGGGCACAATATTTGATGATTGATTGATGAATTAGTCCAATGATTCCCAACTATTATGTAGTTCTGGGACTTTATCATTTCTTTGATGTTGAAACCCCACCTTCCCTTCTAAGTTCTATTTGGCACATATTTATTTTTAAAATTAGAATGAATTAAAAATAGCTTTGTTTTGAGAATTTAGTGGCACCTAATGGGATAATCCAAAATACCCTAGAGGGTCACAAAAACCAGGAATGGAAATCACAGCTTTAGTCTTTAGGGAGGAAGAGGCAATTTCCATAATTTCAATATCATTTCACTAGTGGGTACTGACTATTTTCATTTTCAGAAGCTTGGGAGCTGACCATATGCTCCATCTCTCCCCAGAGGAAATGATGGCAAACTGCTGCCACTTAACACAAAGAGTTGGAAATATCCAGCACTACAGAATTGTCAAAGTAAAATGAATATACACTATAATAATTCATTATGTGTATTAAATATATAAATGTAAATTCCATCACTTTATATTAAACCTAGGTTTGTTTCTTAAAATGAAGTTGAAATGCATCCTACCTATGAAGTACTTGCATATCAGTTAGAGGTTGAGAAAAATTCAAGAATGAAAAAGTGTATTGTTAAGCAGGCAGAATACAATTTTTGAAAGAGTTGCAATACAAGATATTGTGACTATTTTTTTCTCAATTTTGTGGGATAGTTAATAATCAGGTCATGGCATCTGATGCCATATTAACTCTCCCATTAAAGAGAATTCACTGGGGACTAGACCCATTCCAATGATTAAAATTACTAGCACAATCATACAGTGTCTCCTCTAGGATGAGATATTAAATAACACTATTGGTAAAAAAAAAAACATTCAAATACAAAATATAAAAACTATGATTGTACAAAGTAATTTTTCCCTGAAAATATATTTTCCTAATACTAAGTATACTTTGTATTTATTGTTTTTATTACAGGCTTTGCAAGACTATAACCTAAGAATCTAAGTAGCTAATACCTTTCTGTCATGGATTTCTAAATACCTTGTGACTTGATCTCAAGCCCCGCAGTGTCTCTGATAGTCCAGGAGTGGGAAATGTTAATTTTACCATTTTATAGAGAAGGAGGCTTTGCACAGATACACCGTATGATTCATCCTAAGTCACACAGTGAATGAATGGCAGAGCCAGGAATAAAACCTCTAACCACCCTGACTGTCACAGAATAAGTGAATGTCAAATCTATGAGATGTCCTGATACAGACTCTTAGAACCCTAACATGTTGAAAACATGCTTAGTCCAGGCAAAAGAGTCCTAATTCATTCTTGCATTTGCAAGGTAATATTGCCTAAGATGAATTAAAAGGCACATCATGCCATGGCCTTGGGAAAAAACATCCTCCCTCATTGCCATTACAGAGAGAGACAGAATCATATCAAAGTAAGTTAGACAGTTAAAAGGGAATAGGAAATAAAAGGGACGTGGCCAAGCGGTGCTGGTGGCAGCTGTCTGAGAAAAAACATCAGCAGGATCAAATAACAGAGTTTTTTCAGTTGCTTCTTGAAAGCACATAAAAAAATCCTACAACACACCAAGATCCTCACTGTTATCTTGAATCTAAATATGCCAGTACAGATACCCATCCTGGATCCAGAAGATACCGATCTATCAGAAGTGGGGCAGACTGGGCCCCAGAACTGGCAGACCAGGTCATTGAACAGAGAGACCCATATGATATAATTTGATATGGTATAATTTGAAAGGGAAAAATTCATATGTGTCCATCTATATCTCTTGTCACAATAAGAGACATTCCTTCGGTTTCGTGCTAGTTTTAGAAGGTCCATGTAATATTTTATTGGGGATGGGTAACAAACCAAAAGCTGCCATTATTACTAGGAAGAATATTCATGTAGATTAATATAAGGGAGAGGAGAAAAAAGAAAAGGTCAGTAGCAGGAGGGTTGCCTGGGAAAAACAGGACTGAGTAGGGAACTGGAAAGCCCTGGATAATTAGAAACTATAGACAGCATGAAAGTATTAGATGAGTGAAGAAGGGCTGGGAGGGTGATACTGTGCTAAAGGGGAAAGTCAGTAGCAGGTACTATGGACAGACTATTTCCTTCATAATTTTGCCCTGGCACTGTGAGCATCCATCGTAGAAGTGGTAGTCAGACTACAAGCAGGGGTAACAACCTAAATATTGACTTGTTAATTGGGGAGGGGGGCAGTACCTGGTAAAAAAAAAAAGTCTGGCACCAATGGAAAGAATACATGGAATTCTTGTGAGTTCAACATTATCTATGAACAGAAAAGGTTACAAAAGAATGAGTTAATAGGAAAATAGCCCACAGATGGACCTTTAAGAGACCTTGAGGACTGTTGAAAGTGGAGCAGTATTATCATGTCTACAAGTACAGGTAATGTACTATAATTCTCAACATTTAAAGTTCTTTGTGCATTGATCCAATAATTATTTCAGGAAATATAGGCCTGAGTATTATATTAAAAACAAAAACAAAAGTTATCTGATCAAACATTTTAACAATAACATTATTTGTAATTTAAGAAAACTGTAAGCAACATAAATATCCAATAGTAAGTAGGACAAGGACTTAGTAAATGGGAATATAGTCAAGGGTATGCTGGAGCCAGCTCAAACCAGCTCACGAGAGCTAATTGCTAAATTAGAAATATGAGTGTTTACACTCTGGACATTATCAAAGGCTACAAATAAAGGCTATATATATATATGTGTGTGTGTACATATGTATATGTATATATACATATTTATATATATATATTATTTTCTAGATTTGAGAAAATGATGGCAAAATGTTAATAATGAAAATTCAGATTAAAAGTGTTTCATGCATACATTTTTTTTAGTCTTTTTTTTTTTGGTGGGGCAATGAGGGTTTAGTGACTTGCCCAGGGTCACACAGCCAGTAAGTGTCAAGTGTCTGAGGCTGGATTTGAACTCAGGTCCTTCTGAATTCAGGGCAGGTGTTTTATCCACTGTGCCACTTAGCTGCCCTAATTTTTTTTAGTCTTAAGAGCCAGTTTTTAAACATTTATTAGCACACTACTGGGTACAGTGATTTTATAGAGTACTATATAATTCAATTAGGATTTACAAATATGATAAAATATTTAAAATATCTTCAAAACCTCTATGAAATAATTCAGAGAAAAATTTTAAAATATGAGAAGAAAAAGTGTAGAATCACAAAACTGTGGAATTTCAAAGGCCTTCAGTGGCTACCTTGTCAAACCCATTGTAACATAACATACATTATCCACTTTCTCTGCTTGAAGACTTTCAATGAGAAAGAACCTCTCCCTCATCTCCCAAAGAAGCAATTCCTAGTTTGGGAAAGCTGTAATCATTAGGTGATTTTTTCTGGCAAGAATCCTAAATTTGTTTCCTTGCATCTTCTGCACATTTTTCTGGTTTTGCCCTCTGGGACCAAAAAGAAAAAGTCTAATTTCTCTTCCATATGACAACCCTTCAAGTACTTGAATATAGATCCCACCATGCCTTTCCCTGATTTCTCTTTCAAATATCCCCAGTTCTTTAACTTGATCTTCAGTACAAACTCAAGGCCTTTCCCCATCCTGGTTCCCCTTTCCTAGACATTGTCCAGCTTATCACTGCTCCTAATCTGTAGAACCCAGAACTACACGTTTAGATGCAGGATGACAAGTGCAGAGAAACAGTACAGAGAGACTATCACCTTGACTCTCAATGTATCTCAAGATCACACTAGTTTTTCTGACTGCCACATTATACTGCTGACATATTGAACTGTTAGTACAACAAATTAAACCTTATTCATCCTGTCCTTACTAAGCTGATTTTTTTTTTGAGCCAAAGTTTGAAAAAGAATTTAACTATAACCACGTTAGAGTAAAAGTGACTCAGAATGAAGGGACAAAGAATCCTGATGAAGACAGACATGATTTTAAGACATTCTAGAGTTGGAAGAGGCCTTTTAGGTCATCAAATCCATTTAGTCATTTTAGAGATGGAAAAACCAAAGTTTCACAGGTAATGTGACTTCCCCAAGGTCACACAGACAGAAAGTGGAAGAGCGGGGCTTTGAACTCAGGTCCCATGACTCCAATTCAACACTCAAAATTACGTGTTCTTTCAACAGCATCATGAGTCAAGTGTTTTATGGATTGAAATGCTATCATTTAAATGTAAGTCATTTCAAATGAGTTTAATTGGTTATATAAATGTGTATGTTCAGGGCACAGTGGCACAGTGGATAGAGCACCGGCCATGGATTCAGGAGGACCTGAGTTCAAATCCAACCTCAGACACTTGACATTTACTAGCTGTGTGACCCTGGGCAAGTCACTTAACCCTCATTGTGCTGCAAAAATAAGTGTGTGTATGTGTGTGTGCGTATGTATGTATGTATGTGTGTATGTATATCTATATACATATATACATATAACACTTCTATGTGCCCCATGCAGCTCTCTAAGATTATATATGATAAAGCAGGTATTGATCTGCACAGGGAAGGGGAGTTCCTCATACCAGTTAATGGATGGAGAGAGAGAAAAAGATGATGATCATCATATTTAGATATATGTGTATACATACATACATACACACACATAAAACTCAAAAGAAATCAAATGAGTAATTAGACATACCTGAAGATTTTATTGGTCTGAGGTTAAAATGATATAGCCCAGAGAATGAGCAATAATGCATTTTTGGATGTTGGATCAGGACAACAAGAGCCCTTTAACTGACAGGGATAGAGAAGATGGTCAGATTAAATTCTTGTGAGAGTTTAAAGAAACCCAGACTAAGGAGATGGTCGGTAGGAAAATTTGACCTTGCTTATGTAGACTCAAGAATATCCAGAAAAGAATAAGCATGGGCATAGTGACTTTCCTTTTGTTCAGCAGTCTTCAGAAGTGTCTTCAGTCCTTAGAAGCTACATAGTTAAATCATGTTTGGAAGTAAAGAGTATGTCTCTATTTTTGCCAGGTGATAGGATGTAAATGTGTGTTATAAAAAGGGAGATTTCTGCTCTTCATCTACACTCCAAAAGCTCTTCTAGTAGGGAAAAGATCACTAACTCTTTTTTTTTTTTTTTTTTTAGTGAGGCAAATGGGGTTAAGTGACTTGCCCGGGGTCACACAGCTAGTAAGTGTTAAGTGTCTGAAGCCGGATTTGAACTCAAGTAGTCCTGAATCCAGGGCTGGTGCTCTATCCACTGCGCCACCTAGCTGCCCCCATCACTAACTTACTCTTAACCATTCTAACTCCCAATAGCATATTTTAAGTGAAACACAAAAGATTTTTTTTTAATTAGGATGAATGAGATCTAGAGTATGTCAATGTTTCTCTATCTCTGTAATAAATAAGTAAATGAAACAAGCATTTGGTTAGGAATTAACTCAAAGGAAGACTCGATGGAAGAACTATAACATCAAAACGATCCATCCTTCAGGGACAATACCAATGCAATGGAGTGAACATGAAGCACTTCTGTACTCTTGAGAATTCTTGATCTATGAATTATTTTATTAACAACTGAAGTTCCTTGTTTTCTCATATTTAAATGGCCTTTTGGTTTAATTTAGGAAATTTTAATGACTTTACTATGTTGTTTCTATATTTTGTGCATACCTTTATCATGTAGGCAAAGATTCTTTAAAAGGTGAATAATGACAGTGATTCATTCATAGGTAAGAGTGAAAATGGGAGAAATTTGGATTAACTAATCCTACATTTTATTTCTAACTCTAATTTTGACAATGAATGATTATTTAACTTAACCAAGATGCTATTTATCGAGCTCTTAAAAGGGAGTTGGGGCAGATAGTGAACCTGAATATTGTAAGAAAATGAGAACCTATTTTTTCCAGGCAACAATATTTCAAGACTTGATGGTGTTATGTGATTGAAATAGATATATATATAAAAGTTTTTACCCCCTTTTTGGTGATGTATCAATTGCCTGCTCTCTGAAATAAGATATCCCATTCTGCCCCTCCCCAAGTCAGGTTATTGAGAAAGTAGTTGCCCATCTGTACAAAAAGAAGAAAAAGCTTTAAAAATTTTTAGGCTAAAGAAAATCAGGGAAAAGACTTTTCTGGGTGACCTTCACCCATTGGCAAATCTGAATATCTCTGCTTCTCAAGTAGGTTTTTCTATCTCTAAGACACTGTCCAAGTGGGATTAATGGCCTGAGCACAGGCCTGTCCTAAATCAAAATGTACTTGGTACCTAGTCCAGCATTTCAATTTTAGAATTGAAATCCATTTTCTGAATTTTAAAATCAGATCCATTTGTTAAAGAAAATTTTGACAAAACCTCTTAGCACCTGAAAACCTGAAAATAGATCCCACTTTATTTAAGAGAAAGCGACAGGAAATGGGGGATATATACAGTGACAGTAAAATGCAATGAAATATATTTGTGCAAGAATTTAGTCCTGTGACAATGTGTGTGTCTGTGTTCATGTGCATGTATGTGTGTGTGCACGCGCACATGCATTTAATAGCATATTGTAAATGACACAAACTGTAGGTTATTATAAGATCATTTCTCTAACTGTTGTGGCTCAAGCGAGCACTGCTTTATTGTACTTTTTATTCTCCAGCTGGGAGTTCTCTCTTTTGAGTTTCATAGCAAATCCATGAACATTTGTCAGCTTTGAAGGCATCTCATTTATTCTTCTGTTCCCCTCCTCTCATTACCTTGTCCCTGTCTCTGAGCATCTCACAGATCTCCAATGCTCTTCAGCCTTTCATAGTAGAATAAATAGATCACTATTTTAACTATGAGAGTATTCCTACTTTGTCTGGAATTATTTCTCTCCAAATATTATTTCCTTTCCCCTTTATTGACCCTCTCTTCTCATGCCTTTAGTGTGCTACTCTCGATAATTTCAATATCCTCTCTGAAAACGAAGCTTGGTCAAAAAAAAAATGCTGATCCATTATATTAAATTCTTTGTTGAGTGTTGGCCTTGATCATTAGATTTAGAGCTGGAAGATCCCGAGATCAAACCCAAGTCGTGTCATTTCAATGCAGTGCCCTTTCCATTGCTTCTTTGATTATTTCCAACATTCAGTGTCTCACTTGGTCACCTGTTTTTTTAATATATACTGCATTTATTGTAATTCTGTTTTTCTTAACCTCATATCCCTAAGAAATTATCAAACTAACTCTTTTTGAAAGGGGGTATGATAATAGGGCTGATATAGAGGGGAAACTCTGGCCAAGGTGTAAGGAGACAGTTTTGCCACCAACCCCCTTTTTCCTTTTGAAAATCACTTAACCTCTCCAGGCTTCAGTTTAGGTTTCTTTGGAATTTAAAGTTACAAAATTTTATGAAAAATGTCCAGGTAAATTTATTCTTGATCCAGATTTTCCCAGCTCCCAAATTTAGTTGCCAATTAACAAAACATAATTTAAGCACATTTAACACTCCAAGGAAATTAGATTTTGTCAAATCTATACCTCTTCTACCCACCTTGCACAAGAATTGTGAAGAAGAGATTTTATTTGTCTTCTGATGATTATTGGGACTTTCTACATAATATCCTCTTCTGTCATCCCTTTTTCCTGTATGTACATTTTCCCCTTTCATTTTCTCTCTTTCATTTCTTTCTCTTTGCCATTCTTTTTCCTCCATTGCCTTTTATACTTTTTGTAAATTAATATTTTTTAGCATTCCAATGGATGTTGATCTCCTTGATTTGTTTACTTTCACTATGAGCACAGGACATAATTCTTCCATGCCTTCTCATTCTATGTGAATCTTGCCTATGTCTTTTCATAAATCATAAGATAACAAATTTAGAACTTGGAGAGACCCTAGAAGCCCTATAGTTCAATCTCTTCATTTTACTAAAGAGGAAACTGAGGGCCAGATAGGTTGTGACTTGCCAAAGTCACATCGGTAGTGACAGAGGTGGGATCTGAAATTCAATCTCCTTATTCTATATTCTTTTCTTTTTCCACTGGACCCTACTATGTATTGTAGAGGAACTATCCAATCTCACCCTAGGTCTTTTAACAGTCTATTGGCACTACATTGCACATGCATTATATCTATAATTCCTGACTAGCACCATAAGGCCAGCCTACCACCTTTTATGATCGTACATTTCCTGGATGGCATTTTTATGCCACTTCTCTAATGGAAGTCATCATGAAAAAAGGACCTGAAAAATGAAAACTCTTTTCTCCATAGAAGCCTAATTCCACACTGGTTGAAGGAATAAAAGTTCATCCATATGGCAATTTTCACTTATGAACTTATACCCCAAGATACCCAAACCATCTCTGAAGAATTGATAGCCTGAACAGCCATGACTGGGCCAGTGGTGAGATTTTACTGCATTTCAGTATAGGAAAAGTATGATTCAGTTCCACATCCATGCCCTTTAACCCACCCAGAACTGTAGTCCGTTGCCAGAACTGACTCAGCCACTATGGGACTATGTGAGCTAAGAATAACCCAAGGCTAGTGTAAACTTCCCAAGCACACCCTGGAACAATGGAAACATTCCAAGCCTTGCCCTAGTCCTGATATGCACTCCAATTATAAACCTTTAATCAACCCCATAGTGTTACATATACCTAACTCTTGTCTTCTATTGTCCTGACTTTAGGATTTATTTCACACAGTACTCCCTAAGTTATTATTGACATATGCTTTTAATGAGGACCAAGGTAAAAATATCAAATGGTGTAGTGAACATTGAATTGGGTTTTAGAAGAGCTGGATTGAATTCCAGCTCTATTACTTCCCCATGTGATCTTAGATCAACCTGTGCTCTGACCTTCCATTTCTCTGTCTATAAAATGAGGGTATTTGACTTAGCAATTTCTATCTTATTCATCATTGTTCTATGAACCCAAGCCCCCCATATAATGATGATGGTGGTGATGATGATATTAACAATGAATCATACTATGGAATACATTATATTTACTATATGATAGCTACTTGGTCAATATTCAGTTATTCATAGGATAGGTTATCTAGTTTGTGAGTTATTCAGACCCCCTTGCTTGGCCTTCTTCTTTGTCTGTCTGGTCCTAGTCAATTGTACTGCTCATCAACCTTTTCTTCAGAAGGCTAAGAGAATAAAAAGATTGCTGAAAGGCCCTTTGGTCAATATCAATTTCTGACTCCAGAGTTCCAAGAGTTGCTCCAAGAGCAACCCTAGAAGAAGTGTTGAATTTTGTCTTCAAGAAGTCCTTCCTCCAGATTACTTTGGACAGTCCAGTCCAGATGCTAGGGTACTGGGGGAAGTGATATGCAGAAAGAATGATATTACATTGCATGCCTCCCCACTAGAATGTTTTTACAGAAGGAAGTTGTGCTAAGAATCAACATCAATAGCAGCTTTGAATGGGAAAGAAATCACTAAATATATACCCTAAGAGTTTTTTGAGGAGGGAAAGGGTACCAGCCTTATGCCTTTTAATGGTAATGGTGGAGGAAGGAGCAATAGAGCAAATGTCACAAATATAAGCTTTGGATCATTTTTACTCCGGTTAAAATAGGTACTACTTCTGCTTTCCTAAGTCATAGCCCAGCAGCTTGAGCAGCATACCCTAATGCCTAAGACTGGGACAATGAATACAACTGTGCACATCTTTCCCTTCACTACCACTGCCACCCAGAAAAACACAGCTTTCATTCCTCCACTCAGGCCTATCTTTTTAACAATCCTTCTAGTCCACATTTTGCCAAATGCCTACACTATTCATTGGACCTCATTAGAACATATATTAAGAACTAAAAGAGATGTTAGTGATCATCTAGCTAACTCCCTCATTTAGAAACTGGGAAGCAAAAAAATGCTGAAATATCCTAGGAACTGCTTTGCCAAGATCCTGTTCTTCTTTCTTCGTCTCCGTATAAGACTGGCCACAATACTTAATTATGTTGTTTGTACATTGTTATATACTATTTGGGAAAGTAGCATGGCACACTGGCTATGGAGTCAGCATTAGAACAAGAAAAATTTGGGTTGAAGTCTTGCCTGTGAAACACATTTGTTGGGTGCCCTAGGCAACTCTCTAAGACAGGGGTTCAGAGCCTTTTTTAAATATCATGGACTTTTGTCCATGTCTGCTTAATCTTAGGCTTCCTTTATTAGAATAATGTTTTGAAATGCATAAAATAAAATACATAGGACTACAAAATCAATAATTTAAGAATTTATTATGCTCATACTATGTGTCAAGCACTATGCTAAGTGTTAGAAATATATATGTATATATATATATATATATATACACACACATACATACACATGGAATATGTGTGTGTATATTTATATTATCTTTCTCCATTAGAATGTAAGCTTCTTGAGGGCAGGAGCTGTCTTTCTTTTTGATTGTGTGTATATGTGTGTATATATATATGTGTGTGTGTGTGTGTGTGTGTGTGTGTATGCACATATATATAAACATATGTATATATATACACATACACAGGTACAAAATCAAAATATATATGTATGCATGTGTGTGTATGTATATACACATGGAATATATGTGTGTGTGTGTGTGTACATTATCTTTTTTCATTAGAATGTAAGCCTCTTGAGGGCAGGAGCTGTCTTTCTTTTTATTGTGCGTATGTATATATGTGTATGTATATATATAAGCATATATACACATACATACATATATATACACTGAAAGAACAGCAATATATACATATATCATATATATGTCTTTCTTTTTGATTGTGTGTATATACAATCAAAAAGAAAGACAGCTTCTGCCCTAAAGAGGCTTACATTCTAATGGAGAAAGATAATACATAATAGGAAGCTAAAAGGGGTTTGCAGGAGAAGGTACTAATACCTGAGTGCATAATGAAGACAGAAGTAAATCTAAAAAAGTCAAGAATGGAAGCTACAAAGGAATGAAGAAGTGAATGTGGCTACCTTAGACACTATCCTTAAATTGGAGTTTCTGGGATGAACTGAAAGGGGTGGAGAAGGCTGCTGCAGCATGGTAGAGAAAGAAATGTCAGGAGTAAAGCCTGTTGAAGAATGAAAGAAAATTAATATAGTTTTATATTTTTTTTTAAAGAACCCCTGCTTAAACACTATAAGGTGAGTCCTACAGTTTGAGCAGAAGTTGTCTCATCTGGGCCTTCCCTATACCAAAGAAATCACAAGTTTAGTCCCCTCTAAGGACCTATTCTTATAGGACAAAAAAAAAAAAAAAATTCCCTATCAGTTAAAATAGTAATGATTTGTAGTATGTCTAGTGTTTGTGATTTTTCCCCCAACAACTAATACAAATGTATTAAGTTCAATTAGCTGTTTAAATAGATATCTGAATGGATGCTAATTAGCCCATTTTGCACATTAGCTCTGGTTTGGGATAATCTATTCCAAGGCTTCCCTCATTAACTTGAAAAATCGAGAGCAGGCTCTATAGTGATCTCCAAGAATTCTGGAAAGTACTTTAATAGACAATCCCTAACTGAAGCTCTGCATAATTAGATCTGTTCTCTTCTGTCTGCATATAAGCTTGTTTAATGGGAGAGTACTGAATACATAAGGAAAGGAGAATAAGATCTTTCAGAGAGAAGAAATGCTTTCAATCTGCTTTACTGTCATTTCAAACTTTGAGTTCTGAATTCTTTTGGCGGCACTAATATGGTAGAAAAGCTTTTTCCTCAGTGACTATAAAATCTCCATTTGGGATATTTTTTCTTTCACATTTATGTGCATGTTTCTTATGGTTATGTTCTCCAAATTAATTCCTACTCTTGATTATGATTTGCAAAGGTTTATGTGAAGTGCTAAGAGTAAATACTTGGATGGCTAAACTAATAGCTTTGCTGAAGGAAAGCATATTAAGAAATTACTTTTACATTAAAAGAAAGCATAGAAGTTTTCATCAGGTTTGGAAAAAATGGAAGAGGCTGCTATAATTTCCAGCTAAGTTATCAGTAGCCACTGTTTGTATTCACATCAAAAAATATATAACACAAACCAATAGGAACAGAAAATCTTCCATTTCTTAAAAAGAATGTTCATAGTTTAGTCTATAGAAAAAGTAGTTTAAGATCTCCCCCCTACCCCCGCCCAATTTGGTTATGTCTATATGGGCAAAAAATGATATAGGCCATAGGAAGCAAAGCATTGCCCGGATAGACATCATTTCAAAAAATGTTGGTACTTTAGAGACAAATTCTATAATATTACAAAGCCTCATTGGAATATAATCACACTTATACTCTTATTCCTTTGGGACTAACAATCCCTATAACATTGTTTCTCCTAACAACATTTTCAAAGAGCTAATTAACAATGGTCGGAAGGGAATACCTATTGGGAATAATCCAAAATTGGGAGTCTAATATCAGCTTTCCTACTAGCTGGAGATATAATTTAGGGAAATCAGCTCACTTCCCCTTTCATCATCTGTATCATGAACAGGTTGGAATAAATGACCTCTTCCAACTCCAAATTTCTGATTCTTAGCAGCTATCTGGTAAACCTGATCATTAGATAGTCAATCTAGGTATTCTGGACACACACACACACACACACACACGCGCGCGCGCGCACAGAACCTTTTCCTCAGTGATAGATTTTTTTAAATTATCTTATTGGGGTAATTATTTTAACACAACACAAATAATAGAGTATTATGTTTAAACTTAGAAATTCTGAGTCAAAAAGGATCTTTTTAATTATGCTTCAAGAGTCAAAACTATTACCATGGATGTCAAAGAACAGATAAGAAATATGTCAAAAATACAGCAACCTCCTTATGCTAGTGGGGTCTCCAGACAGGTATAGCAAGAAAAATAAGTCTTTAAACCTCATCTAATCACCTGAAGTTAAACTCATTTTCTTTCCTTGCCTCTTTATGCTATTAATTTTTCAGGTATATTTTTTACAGGTATATTTTTTTTTAAAGTTGGGGTGGCAGGATATGAAGTCAGTGCTTCACTAATAGCTATTCTCTGATTCTGTCACTTTGGAATGCTCTAGGCCGTGGATGAATTGCTCCAGAGGAGGAGATAATGGGAGTCCCAGTTGCCACTCTGCTTGTACAAGTACCTTTCTCACTTCCTGGTTATGAATAGAGCAATATGGAAACACATTTTATTTTATTCTATTTCCAAAGAGTACAGGAGAGAATTGGTTAAATACACAAAGGTTAGGCAACACTATGGCAGGGTAGTATCAATGAGAGGGGTCCAGGACTAGTTAATGGAGATATTAGATTCATGAGACCGATAACAGTTCACACAGAATTACTATCCATTGCAAAAAAATATACACATTATCCATTTTATCATTTTTAAATTATTATTGATAGTATGAATGAATAAATCAGTATACAAATCTTATATCTTAGCTAAAAACATGTACATAAAATGAAATTTATCTTCTCTATATATATCTCCCTCTGACTTTGTCTATATCTGTCTCTCATCTCTCATTTTTTCTCTCTCTCACCATTTTGTTTCTCTGTGTGTCTCTATCTCTGTTTCCCTGTGTCTCTCTTAATTTGTCTATCTTTATGTCTGCCTCTGTGTCTCCATCTGTCTCTCTATCTCTTTTTCCCTCTCACACAGTCTCTCTCTCCTTCCTCCCCTCCTTCCTTCCTCTTTCCTTTTTCCTGTCATGTAAAACAGCACACTGAAAGAACAGCAACAGAAAGGAAGAGGAATCAAGTTCAAAATAAATTGGTTGTGCTGAAACATTTGTAATTAAGCATGATAACCAATTACAGAAATACCTGGAGTACTTCTGTGATTCACTCTCCCACATCAGAGGTTTCCTAATCAATTTGAAATAACTAGACGGTGTTATAGAAAATAAGCAAGATCACAGCATTTGCTAATGAGTCTCAAAAATGGATTTCACTGCATGAAAATGTTCATTGTCAAGAGAAAGACTGTTTTCTGAATCTTTAGGGCCATTTGAATTTGCATTTGATTGGAGAACAATCCTTTGTTCTTGTCTCCCTTCTTACATCCTCTACAACACTGCTTATTTTTGCTAGTGATTTCATATTATTGTATCAGTATGGTATCCCAAGTGCTAAAAATATACCCGAATAAATCCCTTTGTGCTGAAGCAGCAAGTAGCCACTTCAATTATTACTTAATTTCACTACGTTGTATAGGTTTCCTTGAATTTAAATTTGCAGATTTATGACTTTTTGAAAAACTGTTTGACAGAAGACAGAGTAGCAGAGCTCAGAAGTTGACACCAAGGCAAGGTATTTGTATCATGAAGAATAACACTTAAATATTTCTGAAATGTAAAACCACAGCAATCCCCCTTCCCCAGAGACTTGGATTCTTGGTGAACATGCAGTCTGAAGCTCACCAGTTCCCAAAAGGGATCCTAAGAACCAGCAGTGGCCCTCTAAAAAACATCACAAGCCCCAAGAGAATCTGTCATTTTCACAAGAAAAGAAAGACTGGCACACTCCAGACAGAGAGAAGGAACTGTCACTTTTATTTTCTTAAAGGCAATATTATTTATGGTGTCTGTAGATTTGCATAAGTTATCACAAGACCTTTTGTGATCTTTTCTCACAAATCTCCCAATAAATATGTAGTTGCTATGATTTATTTATTCTTTCCTAAACCTTAGTAGAACATAATTTTTCCCTTTCTTCCTTGTCCTCCATCCCATTTCCCTCAGTTGCTTTCTCTCTCCCTCTGTTTTTACTCAGGACACTTCCAGATTTCTAGGTATAATAGGGAGGTCCATTTGACTGTGTTGTCTCACAGCAAGTCTTATGTAAGACAAGACAGATCATCCTCCTGGTACTGATTATTAAATTCCATAATGATCTGAAACATGCACTTCTCTGATCTTTACTGTCAGCAAACCTTCAAAAAATACTTAAAAATTATTTGTACTGAAATATTCATAATTATGAATGCTAACCAATTAGAGAAACACCTGAGACAATTTTTTATTTCTTACCTTATGACTGCAGAAAAATGAAATGGGTGGTTTAATAGTTATCTGTGAATTTGAAGCACACATAATCATGCTAGATATCCCAAAACAAATTTAAAGAAATGTTTAAGTTAAAAACAACCCCCAAAACTCTGTTTTCTTCTCCAAACTATCAGGGGGCTCAAGCCTAAATTCCAAGAATTACTATATTTGGTTTTCAGTTACTTTGCCTGGATAAAGATAGCCCAAGGAAAAGGATATTTCAAGAGCTCAGCTGGAAAAGTAGCATTCAAGTCCATTGCATGAAATATCATCTGACCTTTTCTTCATAAGGGCAGTAGAATTCCATTACTTTACTATGGTTAGATCTTCAAGGGGCCTAGGACTTCTGATTGCATGAAGAAATGAAAGCCTATAAAGATGAAGGGACTTGCTCATGGTCACCCAGCTAGTCAGTGATAGATCTGGGATTCAAGCATGAATCTCCTTCATTCCTGGACTCATGCTTTTCCCACTATATTAAAAATCTTTGTCATCAATCTTTAAAGTAATGAGAAAATGTCTTTCACTCTTTACTTGGGTCCTAGGGAATCTTTTTCTTTTTGTTTGTTTTCTAACAATCTCTCCCTCACAGCAACATAAAATTGAACAAAAATAGAAAATCAATTAAGTAAATATTTATTGAGTTCCTAACCATGTAAACCTCCATTGGCTAGGCACTAGGAGGAATGAAAAGAAAAACAGATCATGATCTTTGCCTTTTATGGGGATCCTATAAATATTTTTGAGCAGTGAAGTTACATGATTTAAGTTGCATTTTAGAAAGATTAATCTTGCAATAGTGCTCAGAATAAAATAGGGGAAGAAGATGATTGAGGCAGAGGAAGGTGGAGACCACTTAGGATACTCTTTTTTTTTAGGGCATTGAGTGTTAAGTGACTTACCCAGGGTCACACAGCTAGTAAGTGTCAAGTGTCTGAGACCGGATTTGAAGTCAGGTCCTCCTGAATCCAGGGCTGGTGCTTTATCCACTGCACCACCTAGCTTCCCCCGCACTTAGGATACTCTTACAAAAATCTAAGTATGTGATGAAAAGGTCTTGATTCAGATCTGTTCTTCAAATAGGGAAGATATTGTACACTGTTGGTAAAATTAAATCAATTTATTGTTCTTGCTTTGCTTCCAATTTCCCTAATAATTGTAAAATGATAGCAAACTAAAGCTCATATTTTGGTTGTCTTTGCATTCCCTAGGTTCATAAACTATATAAAGTTAATTTTCTAAAAATGTCTGGACACCAGGTTCCACAAACTATTCCTAATCAAACTTGTGCTCCTTGCTAAATATATTGGTATCTATAGATTCTTTTTTAGTGTCTCTCTCTCTCTCTCAAAAAAAAAAAATGTTAACCAACACTTGGAGGCCAGAAATATGGAGATCTGGAAGAAAATCAGAAGAAACTACAATCTCCTCTGGATAATGATTGATTAGAGACATTCTTAGGAGGGAATAAACATAAAAATGACTAATGTTTTGCTAAAAATAGGGACCTAAATAGAGTAAGTAGAGAAGAATGAAAACTCCCTTTTCCTGTGTTATGCATCTTTCTTGGAATCTCATAACTATTCTGTGCCCAGGGCTAATTTGTCTGGAGCAAAGTTCACAAAAGAGACAAAAAAGAGAAAAGGATAGATCTCCAAGTGGGAAACTTCTGAATACATTCACTATGTCCATGGAATCCAAAGACCTTGGAATTATAGCCAAAGATGAATGACCAAAGCGTGTTACTGTTCTTATTTCCTGTCATCCTCACTTAGTTATCTGCCATTAGGGAGCTTCCCATATGAGAAGATGAAGGAAGACAAAAAATATGTGAAGGTAAACCCAGTGGTCCGGAGCTCTGATTGTGACTTGATGTTAGGAAAAAGCATGAAAACATGACTGGGACAGCATATTATCAAGAGAATGATCATTATTATGAATATCATTAAATCACTTTCATTTGATTGTACAAACATTAATTAATCCTCTTCGAAATATCTCTTCTGGAAGCAACTTTTTTCTTATGCCAAAGTTTTGAAAAGGCTTTACTTGGACCAATCTATTTGGCAAAAACAGGCTTAGAAATGCCAGTATTGATCTTAAACCTGGTAACCCTGTACAAGATATTGGGACAAAGCTTGACAAAAAGCATTCTTTGAAGCAAATCCTAATTTAGCTCGCTGTTTTAAGCATCCTCCCTTTACTTCTATCAGTGATTTTCAAATTTAGCTTTGTTTTTGTGTTTTGCTGATGGTATGTGTGAATATGTGTGTACTCATATGTGTGTGCATGTGTGTCTAATTTGATCAGCCTCATGGAGATGGAAGAAATTTTAAAATTATCTAACCAAGAATCCCTTAAAATACAATTAAGTGTCAAAACTTTCCTACCATGGTTTACTTGAGATGAAACACTTCAGAGAGGCTTACATTTCTCTTCTAGTTTTTTATTTATTCATTTTTCCTAAAGGGTTGTATAATATAGGGTTCTTTTAAAAGTTAGTGTATTTACCCTCAATTGATTGGTTCTTTTCTACATGACTAATCCATTTGACATTTGGCATTAACTCAATCTGGTCATTACTGCACATGCAACAGATGTCATATGATATAACAGAGCGATGACTGGCCTTGGAGCAGGAAGATGTGGTTTCAAGTCCTACCTCTGACAAAGAGGTTGTATGACCTGACATATGTCACTGACCCTCTCAGTACCCCCAAGCAATTCTCTCAACCTATAAATTATGGAGGAACTTCCCATCTGCCTCAATGTTCATAGATGAATTCCCTATACCAGTTAAATGAGAGGTCAGGAAAGAAAACATTTAGCATAGATAATCTATTCTTATTCCTTCTTTCATTCCCTTTGCTTCTCACTTTCCTTTAATGAGAATTTTCTGCGTTTTTTTTTCTTATATTGGATTCCATTACCTAATTCATCCTTTTAATTTCTACCCCTGAGCACACTGAATTTATTTCAAATGTTCATGACAGTAGCTTTCGTTAACTGCACCAGAAGGGGTTTGGGCCTCCAATGGTCTAGTATTCTTTTCTTTTCCATTTCCATTCCCATCCATAAGAAGACTTTTGTCTCCTACTTCCTGAAAGCTTTTATTTATACAATCAGGAGTTTCTAATTTTGAAAAAACTCTCCTTCCAATTTACTCTTGTAAATCTCAAATGCATTTCTTTTCCTCCTTTTGTGTCTTATCCTTTGAAGTCCACTTTATTTAGAAATATCACACATTCCCTTTAATATCTGTATTACATATATATACATATCAGTGCATACATACATGCACACAGATGGAAAAGAGAAAAGGGAGGTATCATATATTTGGGTCTGTGGGTGTGTGGTAGATAATATGAATGCAACAGCCAATGTCCATCTGAGATTTAAAATTTAATAATCTGTATATGTTCTGAAACTATTTAATTAAATATTTAACAATACACTAGAATAAGAAAAACTCCCAGAAAAAATAAAATCAAACATGGAAAGAAAAATGCAAATCACACCATTTAAAAACTCAAAAACTTCATTTTATATTGAATCTTTAAAAGCACAGCAACTGCTAGCTAAGCAAACAAATGAACAAAACAACCACTAATTCAAGAAGAAAAGTAGGAACATAGACATAATCTACTAATTTATTAATCACTGATGGACATTGGTCCATTGATAGATACTAGTCATTATTACTTCCCATTGTAATTTCAAATGAGAAAGTAAGAGCCTCACACCACCATATCTTTCTAGATCAAAATTAAAACAGGAAAAATTCTAGATAGACTTTTTTCTTTTCTGCTTTCATTTATAGAGTTTGGAAAACTTTGCCTTCTTGAATATAGTATCAGCACTACTACTAAGAGGAAGAAATTAAAGATCCTATATGTTTCTATTAGATGAACACCTGGTTGATTTATGACCACCACCATCATCATCCCTCCTCCTCATAAACAAAATGGAAATGCTAAACTAATCCCACTCCCCACACCCAGTACTTCCTTCCTTCTTAGAGTCCTGAGAACATGTATTTTAAGTAATTTTAACATACTGTAAAAGTAAAAAACAAAAAGGAAGCAGTGACTAGGGAGCTGACCATAGAAAGAAGTCTGAAAGAGCTAGGCTCAAATCCCACCACTAGTATGTGCTGGCTATGTGACTCAGGGCAAGCTTTAAGCTCTCTTTGCTGTAGTTCTCTAAGAAAAATTGCAGAGCTGGCTCTGAACTTCATTAATAGAGGACAATTCCTCATGATGACTTCTCCATACCAATTAAATCACAGGTTCTTTCCAAAATAAAAAAGTAAAAGGAGACAGACAATGTTTGCTTGCTTTTGTCCATGGGGTAGAGATTGGTTCTTTTTGATTTGCAGTTTCTGTTCATTTTTATAAGCTATATTTAGCCTAAGAAAACTTTCAAGGATAGAAGATTTCATAAATGTATATAAATATTTGTTTTTTCTCATCCCCCAAAAAGGGAAAGGTAGATATTTTTTTTCATCATTTATGGTTTTGTTTCACTTGTCTAATTGAAATTACAACCTTTAAGGAGTCATTTTCTCCCCTTTTAGAAGGAATATGCATGATATGTGTCATAAGGGGAAAAAAGTGTATCTAAAAGTCACATAAGTGACAGGGACAGATTATTCCCTTTGCAAACTAGTTTTTAAGAAGCTACTTTAAAATTTATTTTTCGGTATGATAGATATGTTAAGGTAATGTGTTTTCAGGAGGCAATTAATGAAATACAGGGAGAGAAGACTGTGAAAAAAAGGAAACATGTCAGAAGCACCTTTCTTGACCTACTATGTGTCAGACACTGTTCTAAGTCCTGAACACTGTGGTAAGTCCTGGGTAAATTCTTCCATAAGCTGGTAAATGACCTTCTGTTTTTCACAATAGAACTATAAACAGAAGCTTAATTTGTGAGTGTGATGATTATTCTTTCCTGTTTGCAGACATAAGCATCTGTTCAGTCTTTAGCTATAACATGAACATGACCACCTTTGCCACATAACTTACACAAAATGTAGGACCCATATTGTCTATGGCTGCTTTCATCACCTAAAATATTTAAATATGTTCTGTGCTTTGCTTAAATGCTTTCCATCTTGAGCCAAACGTGTAACATCTCAGCACAAAACTGTCTGATAACAGATAATTTAGATAAACCTCTGTTTGTCATGCACTACTTTGTACATTCTGTCACTTGAAACCCAAATAATTCCATAATCTTTATGGTATTTCATTGTTTTCACATAGTATCATCCCACTACCATATCATTCATCTGCCAAAAATGCATCATCCCCTGTCATTTCATTTGTCAGCCAAAAATATATTACTGGAGCCCACTCTATGGTATCAACTCAAACACATTCCAAAAGTTTTGTCCTTCTTTCTTAATGTTGGTCTAAAAAAAAAGTTGCCCCACTTCTAAAGCTGACATCGAGAGCCTTCATGCTTGGCATCTGAATTACTACAAATATATCTCTTGGACTCATCTCCAAAGTGTTAATTATTTCAGTGTGGATATTTTTTGCCATGTATAAAATTAAAATTCTGGTCTAAAATATTCCCTCAAATGACTGCTCTGTTTCTCCAAAGTACTCTTTTTCCTTTGGTCATGTTTTGCCTTTTTCTTCTCATCTTTGGAAATTTTGAGAAGCAGCAATATTATTTATCAATATCAAACTCACCTTTTCCCTTTTCCAGAATGCCTCCTTTGTCTTTACTACATGTATGATTCCATCATAAAATCTCATAATAACAAAAAATTATGATAAACAAGGTAATTGATGTGTTCTAAGGATTGTTTCATAGAATCAGTGCCTTATTGATCCAATTATATTGTTTCATACAATCTTATGTCTGGTCTTCTCCTGTGTAAAAGCCATTCTCTATTGTGGCAGAATTTGATCCTGGGCTAGTGGCCTGACATTACATGGATATTCTACCCATCTGTCCAAGTCAACATGTCCAAAATATTTTTTCCCAAAAACCTGATTTTACTCCTTCTGGCTTCACTCTTTCCATCTCTTTCAACATTGTTTATCTGCTCTCAAATGCTCTTGATCACTTTCATAATCTTTTATTCTCCTGAAACCCTCATCATATCCAGGCAGCCTCTTATTCCCATCAGTTCCCTTGCTCCAAAATCTCTTGCAACCATCTCCTCCTTCCTATTCCTAAGGTCGCTATCCAACTATAGGCCCTCCTTTTACCATCTACTTAACTAATGTGATGCCCTTCTAATAGGTGATCCCACCATCCAATTTTCTTTCCCATTCAGTCCATTCTTCATACCACTGCCAGAATAATCTTTCTTATACACGTCACTTTTCTCATCAAATAACTTTGGGCCTTATTGCCTCCTCAGTAAATTTCTCACTCCACAGCCTGTCTATTAAGAACTTCTACAGCATATTGGTACCCTTATGTTCCCAGACTTATCTCATATTATTTCCTTCATTGCACTGTAGCATTTATTTAAACTGTAGCACACTTTGCTATCCTACTCACGCTTTCCTTGGGCTCTTTCCTATGCCTAGAATGTCATATTTCTATTGTTAAAATCCAACCTATCACCCATGGTAAAGAGTGCTATGTACATTCTGATAGTGAGATCATAGACTAAATATGCAGCGAGACAAATTAGTAGACATGGTCAAAATGGGAATTTGTTTTTGTTTCATTATACATATTTTCCACAATATAGCATTTGTTTCTCTCGTGGGGAAAAGGTGGTTAAGAGAAAGAGAAAATAAATGCTTGATTATTGAAAAAAAATCACTTAAAAAATTCTTACTCATTCTTTAAAGTAAAACCTAATTTAAATGTTGTGTCCTCCAAGAAGTCTTCCCTAATTCCTCCCTTTGTTGATGATCATGCCCCTCAGACCTCACTTAGTAATGTATTGTCCTTGAGAGAAAGGATTGTTCTGATATTTGTATCCCTATGACCTAATACTGTGCCTTGTCCATAGTAGAAATTTAATAAATGTTTGTTTAAGGGAACTGAATTATAACTTTCTAATGCACTGAGCACCTATACACACACACACACATGCATATATATATATATATATACATATATATTCTGTATTATATCTATCTACATTGATGCCTCCTGCCCCAATTAGACTGTAAGTTTCCTATAGGTTCAGTCTTGTGACTTAGATATTTCGTATCTTCCCCTTATCTACAACAGTGTTCTACACATAACAGATGGTTACAGACTGTCTTACTAAATTGTTGCCTTTTGTTGTTATTTCACACTGTAATGGAAGAGAAGGTAGCTGATTTATGACAGAGTTCTTTGACCTCTTTTTGTCATGCTATCAAGTAGCAATTACTCTTTATATCTCTTCATCTTTTGAGAAAGAAAAAGGTGGGGGCAGATTTGGAGGAGTGGTGCAGGAGGTTTGGGATTTAAAATGGTAAATAAATAAATAAACAGACAAACAAATAAATGAATGAGTAAAAAAATTTAAAAATAGATGAATGAATGAATGAATAAACAAATAAATAAATAAATGAGAAAAAAATTTTAAAGGAATTTAAAATGGTAAGCAATAATAGGAGTAATGAGAAATTACTGAAAAAAATTATTGATATGATCCAATTGGTAGTCCATAAAAACTGATCTTGATGAATCCTCTCCTGATAATTTGTAGATAATAACCTTAGTTAAATTCACACTCTCATCCTTCACATTAATATTTTTTCTTAAAATTTTCCTTAGCATAATCACCAGTGCCATATAAAAGAGATGACAATGCTATGCTGTGATATAAACAAAGAGCTAGCTAATGTGATTTGGTAATCAAAGTGACATCAAAAACCTCAAACCTTAGGACTCATCATGGGAATTTTAAAATATTCTATGTATACACATATATTTAGTTGGTTAGAAGTTGAAATTTTAAAAAGGGAAATTTTTTTAAGTTGTTAGGTATTTTGTGGGGTCCATATCTGTCATTTCATAGGCATAGGAAACTCCCAATGTGGAAATTCCCTTTCCTCATGCAGATAAGCAATTCATTTATGGTATATAGTCTTTTTGAGTCGCTTGGGACAGCTAGAGATTAATCAATTTACCTATGATCACATAGCTGGTGTCAGTGGCCAAACTTTAACCCCAGTCTTCTTAGCTACAAAGCCAGCTCTCTAGCCACTACACCATGCTGTCACTCATTAAATAGTATCAATATGTAGCTAGATCCAGATTAGCATGAATAATGAATGCTGTGAAGTAAGTGACTAAATGCATTTGAATTCACATTATTCAAAATTATCATAATATAAAATATGGTAATTGCTTCCAGCCCAATGGAAATATTAAGAACAAATTCAAATAATATGACGACTTCATGAGGTTCATTATTTGCACTAATCCAGCTTTTAGGCTACCATTTTATAATGGTAAGTCAATTATTATAAAACTTTTTAAAATTTTTCTGCTACTTCAATGAAAGCACAAATACCAACTACCATTATATCTCAGCATGAAGTAAAAATCTTATTTCTCCTGAAATATATGCTGTCTGAGAATATGGTCCATGTTTTATACACACATGTTTTTGAAAGAGGACTTGAGTTATGGATGACTCTTATAGCAAACTAACTTCTTTTTTAAAAAACCAGGAGACTTTTAATACTATAGGTATACCTCATGTTATTACACTTGACTTTATTGTACTTTGTAGATGCACAGCATTCATTATGGAGATTTGGGGCATGTTGGGTTTTGGGGGTTTTGTTTTTTGTTTTATAAATTGAAGGTTTATGGCTACACTGTATCAAACAAGTCTATCAGCATTATTTTTTCCAATAGTATGTGTTCATATCATGTCTTTGTGTCACATTATGATAATTCTCACAATATTTCAAACTTTTTCTGTATTTCAATATGTCATGGTGATCTGTGATCAGTGATCTTTGATATTACTATTGTAATTTGGGGTAAAAGGGCACCATAAACCATACCTGTATAAGAAGGCACACTTACTAAGTGTTGTGTGTGTTCTGACTGTTCCTGTCTTTTTCTTTTTCCTTGGGCCTTTCTATTTTCGGAGACACAACAATATTAAAATTAGACCAATTAATAACCCTGAAATAGCCTCTAAACATTCAAGTGAAAGGAAGAGTAAATGGATGAGGCAAATTTCATTGTTGTCTCATTTTAAGAAATTGTCACAGCCCCCTCAGCCTTCAGCAACCACAACCCTGATGAGTTGGTAGCCATCAGTATCAAGGCAAGACCCTCCACTAGCAAAAAGATTGCAATTTGCTGAAGACTCAGATGATGGTTAACATTTTTAGCAACAAAGTAGTTTAATTATTATATGTTCATTTTCTTTTTACATAATACTATTGCATATATAATAGACTACAGAATAGTGTAAACGTAACTATTATGTGCCCTTAGAAACCCAAAAGAATTCATGTGACTCACTTCATTGCAAATATTTTCTTTGTTGCAGTGGTCTAAAACCAAATCTGCAATATCTCTGAAGTATGCCTGCGTTGCATTCTAAGAACTTGAATAGAAGTTACATCTTCTGATAATTTGAAAAATCTCTATGGCTCTTCATATGTTAAGTGCTTTGCAACAGGGGACTCTGAGGCCCAGGGGGAATGCAAGTCCATGACAAGGCAAAAGCAAAGGGGGAAAAAGACAGTTCTTCCAGTCTGAAAAAAAAAAAGTCTTCACTAAATGCCCATATACTGTTGTTCTTTTTTTAACTTAAGACTGAGTCTGCCCTCCAGCCCACTAAGTGAAGATTACTTACCAGTTTCAAATTCTTGGATAGTGACCTAGTTAAGGTCATCAGTAGCCATTCAAAAGCTCACAGTATTCTAGAAATTGTTACCTGTGGGGGGAAAAATGGAACAGGTAGTTGGCCCAGTGGATACAGCACTGGCCCTGGAGTCAAGAGAACCCGAGTTCAAATCTCACCTCAGACATTTACTAGCTGTGTGACCCTTGGCAATTCACTCAACCCCAATTGCCTTAAAACTTCTGAGGCCATCTCCAATTGTCCTGATATGTATCTTGCCACTGGACCCAGATGGCTCTGGAGGAGAGAGTGAGGCTGATGACATTGCACAGCCCTCCCTCACTTAAATCCAATTCTGGGCAAGTCATGATATCACTCCAATATCATTGTCCCCTTTGAAAACAAAGGACAAACAACAACAATCTGTGAAAACATCACAAATTAAAAGAGATTTCCACCTGATAGACCCAGAGGTGGGCTATGGTGACCACACCAGGGCATCTTAGGTCAGAAAATACTAAGAGGTCACCATGCTTTCACCTGGGGCATATTGTCCAACATGGAGCACCAATGATAAAGATACCAGGGGTTGTTTGGAGACCATGCCATCATTTTATATTCCAGGGATTAATCTATAGACTCATGTAGGGAGAAGATTACAGATTAACACCTAATGGGCATTCTGATACAGCCTTATTTACCAAACAAAAGTGGGCCCCAGCATGATGATATAGCCCCAGTTTGTTACAAATCAATAACAACCTGAATGATCTTGTAAATCCAATAATGCTTTGTGAAAGGGACCACATATGATTTTGAAAATCAACAAAGAATTCTCAAAAGGCAAATTTGTGATCAGCAGCACAAATGCAGTTGCATATGCTAATCTACACCTGCCACAGTAAATAGTACAATAGCAGGTATTTAATAAATATTTGCTGAGTTGAATTTAATGATAAGTATCCTGAACGATGCAACTCCATTAGTCTTTCAAACCTGTTGTTAGATGAGGCAAATCCTTAGTCATTTTTCAAAAGGATCTTTTCATCTAATTATTCTGCTACACACTTTTTATCCCCCATGAGGTAAAGGTGATCAACTAAATTTGGCATGTAGAAAGATTTGGTCAGGGGGACAATCAAGAGGATTGAAGACATGTCATTGAAGACAGGCGCAGTGTAACTCAGGCTGCTACAATGGATGCATTCCTCCACGCTTCTTGGCGGGGTAGGATGACCTAGCACAATGAGTTCAGTAAATGAGCGATGGTGTGAGGAGACAGTGTATTTCCTCACACTTCCTTACACCCCCTTTAGCCCTTTTTCTGAAGCTATCAACCAGGGAGGCAATTAGTACCAGTTACAGTGGTGGTCTGGTGACATGGACAGCTATTCGCTAGCAAATAGACCAATTCATTTCATCCAGGTCACTGAACAATCATCTGATCATAAGGACTTTTAGTCAATGCCAAACTGAACTGCATTTGAACTATTGACCTAATTGTGAGTGGTCATCTATCATTGCCATTGCTATTCAGTCACCCATACAGACATTATGTGGAAGATAAATATGATACCCTCCAGAATGAATTAGGAGTTTTATTCTAAATATAAACATATATATATATATGTTATTCTTGAGCATACAAAATAATTAAATTTAAAAGGAAGGGATATCAGATTTTACATATCCTCAATCCATTTTTATCTTTCTGATTTCATTACATTTAGAAAGTATCTACTGAAGGAAGCCTACATGGCAATATTTGTCACTTCTCTAGCCCAGTTTTGTTCAGGACTTTAAACTTTTTTCTGTTTTAAATGGGGGAGAAGGAAAAAAGGAAAGAAAAAACTAGAAAAGGAAGAAGATCAGAGTTAAAAGAAGATAATCGTGTATTCTTAGTACTCCTTCTCCCTTTCTCCTTCTCAGTCTCCTTTGCTAAATCTTCATCCAAGTCACACCTATTAACTATAAAGGTCCCTTAGGGCTCTGACCTGGGCCCTGTTTTCTTCTTCCTCTACACTGTTTCACTTAGTGACTTCATCAGCTCCCATGGATTCACTTATGATCTCTATGCGGAAATGATTCTCAAATCTACTTATCCAGCCTCAGCCTTTCTGCTGACCTCCAGTCTCATATCCCCAACTGTCTGTTCAAAGTCTTAGATCGAATGTTTCAAAAATATATTAAACTCAACATGTTCAAAACTAAACCCATTATCTTTCTCCACAAATTCTTCCCTCTTCCTAAATTATTTATAACTGTAGAGGGCTGTACCATCCTCCCAGAGACACAGGCTCACAACCTCCATGGTATTTTTGACTCTTTATTCCCTCTAAACCCCCAATCTATTGCCATGGACTGCTCCATTTACCTTCATAAAATCTCTCACATATATTTCCTTCTCTCCCTTGATACAAATATCATCCTAGTTCAGGATCCCAGGATTATTACAATAGCCTACTGGTTGGTCTCTTTGACATACATCTCTCCCCTCTCCAATCCATTCTCTACTCAGCTGTCAGAGTAATCTTCCTAAAGCACAGATCTAACCATTTAAATCATCCCCATACTCAATAAACTCCAGTGGCTTCCTATCATCTCCAGGATTAAATATAAAACCCTCAGTTTGGGATTCAGAGCCCCCTCTCAACTTTCCAGTCTGCATATAGATCTCACACACACACACACACACACACACACACACACACACACACACACACACACACAGACTCTGCAATCCAATGACACTAACCCCCTTGCTGTTACTCAAAAAATACACTTCCTCTCCCAACTCTGAGCATTTTCCCTGGCTGTCTTCCATGCCTGGAATGTTCTGTGCCTCATCTGTGCCTCCTGGCTTCCCTGACTTCCCTTTGAGTCCTAGCTAAAACCAGATCTTCTACAGGAAGCTTTTCCTCATCCCTCTTGATTCTATTGCCCTCCCTCTGTTGAAAATACTCAATTTATCCTGTAAATATGTTGTTTGTACATAGTTGTTTGCAAATTTTCTCCCCCATTAGATTGTGAATTGTTTGGGGTCAGGGGCTAGCACAGTACCTGGCAAATGCTTATTGACTGAGTAACTAACAAGAAAAGGAGAGGTATAATTCAATTCAATTCAATAAATGTATATTAAGCACATGCCATGCATCAGACACTGAAATGAAAATACAAAGACAAAACCAAAAAGGGTTCCTGCTCTGAAAGACCTTATATTCCACTTAACTAAGTAACTAAGGCTTCAGATCAATAAAAATTGTTCATTTTCTTGTTTTCATATTTAGATGTGCCAAGAGAAATGGCTTCCTATAGTTGAAAGAATTTTGGATTTCAATTCTGAGGATTTGTTTTCAAATCCTGCATCTCAATGATTACCTTTGTGACCTTTGGAAAGTCACTCTTCCTCTCTGGGCCTCAGTTGTTTCATCTGTAAAATAAGGAAGGCTATAATAGCTAATCTCTAAAACATCTCCAAACGATAAATCTTATGAAACCTACCAATGAGTGACAACCTATTCAGAGGCAGCATAGTATAGTGCCTAGAGGAATGAATTAGAAGTCAAAGGCCTCAGGTTCAAGTCCTGGCTTTTAAACACTGTGGGGACCAATTTTTTAATTGGGGAGTGCCAGCTAAGCGGCTCGACGCAATATTGGGGCAAGGAAGGAGACTGGCAGCCTCCCTCAAAACAGAACAAGATTTATTTTAACAAGAACGAACTTAAAAAAAGAAAAAACACAAACAGGATCAGTAGGATCAAGGGAAAGGAAATAAAATGGGGAAAGGGAAATTATAATACCTGAAAAAATACCACTGCCCAGGAATCAGCTGAAAATACGCAGCAGAACTCCTGTCGCTCTCCAGCTTCCCCCTGGAATGCCCAATTCTCCTCCCCCAAACCTAGAAACACCCCACAGAGTCCCAGTCAATGGGATGGCCACTCTGACAGTCACATGACTGCCCTCACTAAGCTTCCAATCATTATAATTTTGCCAGGCCCATGTAGGCTTCGGTGGTGATGACGTGAGGTGCCAGAGCCCTGGCAAAGGCTACAACCAGTGGGTGGAGCACCGTGCAGTTGCGGAGTCCCAGGCCAGTGCGCCCGGAGGCATAAAAACCTCAAATAACAATTAATTCTTTACAACGCTTCACTTTACTTTCTAGACCTCAGTCCCTCCATTAGCAACTTGATGAAATTAGACTAGATGAAGTCTCTCCCAATTTTAACATTCCACCATAGATAAAAATTTCATGTAAAGTTTCACCGTCCATCTACAGTAGAGAGAAGGAAGGAAAGAGAAAAAACAAAAACCATTTATTAAGACTTACTATGTGCCAAGCACTCTTTCTGAGCCTCATAATAATAGTGGAAGGTAGGTACTACTCTTATCCTCATTCTAAAGTTAAGGAAAAACTGAGGCACAGAGAGGTTATATAACTTGTCCAGGGTCACACAGCCAGTAAATGTCTGAAGTAGCATCTGAACTCAGGTCTTCCTGATTTCAGACCCATGCCACCTAGTGACCTCAGCCACCAGGAAATGATCATGGAAGAATAGAGGTGGAAAATTCTAAATATCAAAGAAGCAGACAGTGCTGTATTATTAGTATACCCACTTTAGATAGATATTCTGCTTTCTTGAGCAGATGTGGGGAATGGCTAGAATGCATTTCCCAAACTGTCCCTAAGGAATACCTACCAGCGATTCATCTAATTGGGCAATGGATATCTTTGCTGCTCTAAGCAAATGAAGATAACTCTCTAGATCAAAGAAAAGAAACAAGTGTCCTGTTCTTCCTTCCTTCCTCCCTTCTTCCCTCCCTCTTTCCTTCCCTCCTTCTCTTTTCTTTCCTTTTTTTTAATAATAATAAACATTTTTATTTAAAGTTTTGAGTTACAAGTTCTATCCTTCCTTCCCTCCCTCCCCTACCCTCTCCCTGATGTAGTAAGCAATTCTCTCTTTCTTCCTTCCTTCCTTCCTTCCTTCCTTCCTTCCTTCCTTCCTTCCTTCCTTCCTTCCTTCCTTCCTTCCTTTCTTTTAGTCAAGGTTGAATTATCAAAGCTTTGCCAGAAGGGGAGGGGGAAGGAGTAATAAGAATATTACAGTGCCATCTGCATTTCCTCAAATTGGCTTTTTTATTTACTTGTTTGAATCTAATACCCTTCATTTTTTTCTTTATTAAAAAAAGGGATCTATAGCTCATGGTATGCTGTGCTATGAGAAGCTAAAATTACAAAAAACGTTTGTTTTCTACAGTGGTCAGTCCATCGCACAAGGTGATGTTCTGGTAAAAGAAGCTGAGTAACAGATGTTAATGTGCCATCCGAAGCAGATGCAGTGCAGCCTCTCTGACAGGCTCTCTTTTAGAAGTCCTCTTTGAACTACAGGATTTCAGGATCTTAGTGGCTCATCATGCCAAACAGGGAAAGAAATGTTCCTTCCTCTTCCCCTGTCAGCCATGACTACCCTTAATGAGATTCAGTTTTGGTTCATGCCATGTCAGTAGATGCTGTGAGGGAACTGGGAACTATTTTCCTTGGTATGGGCTTTATATTGTAGCAAATCAACCATTTTATGTATAAAATTATATTTATTGTTTTCTAAATTTACCCCAAAAAAGAATTCTCTGAAGTAGATGGAGGCTTCTATTTTACAGATAAGGAAATTAAGTCTTGGGGACAATAAATACTTGCCCCTTAATAAAACAGCATAGAACTGAAAAGAGAAAGAATGCTTTAAAAGGCAACTCCTTCATGCCATTGTCTTAAAGAAAATGAAGTGCTCCCAGAAATCCCTGAAATATACTTTGTGAAAAGGAAATTTAAAGAGGAAAAATACACAAATATAGAGTTATATGTATGAACTTGTGGTTTTAAGATTTTAAGATAGCTATGTATCGGTAGTTGAAGCAAGGAATGATGCCCATTAACTGAAATCCAGCTCTCATTTGAAGTTCAGTTATATGTCACATGGGGAGAGAAAGGGATTTATCTAAATGTGTTTTTTGTTTTAGGAAAGACTCCTCAGTAAAAGGAGTAGTGAGACATTCATAAATGCTATCAAATTTATTCTGTAAATGAAATGCCAAATCTAAGAGTGCAGGAAAATATTCTTTACATACTTCCCCGAAAGATAATGTGATAACATGCAACTTTTCCTGGACTTGGAGTCAGAAAAGACCTGGGTAGATTCAGTTCTTGTCTCTGCTGCTTACTTGCCAACCATGAGCTCAGTTCCCTTTAGCCCTAGTTTCCTCATCTGTAAAATGGAATGATAGTAATAGCAATTACCCCCCCAGGACTGTCATGAGGATTAAACAACAGAGTTGATATAAGCCACTTAGCAATCTTTAAAGTGTTATGTGAATCCCACCCATTATTAATAGAAAGCACATAAATAACTTTTCCCCTTTTCTCTTGCTTCCCATTCAGGAGCATATTTTACTAAAATATATTTTTGGCACAAAAGTTCATAATGTAAGACAGATATTAAAGGTAGATCCATGATATGGAATCTAAGTACTTATAATAAAGATATATTAAGTCTCTATTATCTGTAATGAGCTATATTGGGAGTTGGGGAATTACACAGATAAATATGATTGAATCTGATAATGATAGCATTTTATAAATGTTAAATAAAGCACTATATATGTATTATCATCATCACCATCTTCATCATCATCATCGTTATTGTTATTATTATTAACTATCCCCAGTCTCCCTTCACTGAAGTCCTAGTCTAATGCCTCACTGGGTTCTTAATGACTAAGCCAGGAAAGAATAAACAAAAGAAAGAGAAAGAAAGAAAGTGAAAGAAAGGTCCCATGTATAGAGCTTTTTATATGTACCTTCTGAGAATCAGTCTAGCAAAGAGGGGATAGCCTCATCAATGGAAGGCTGAACACAGAGATTAATTTTGAGGACCAGGGTGTGGTGAGGCACACCAGTGTATGAAGACTATCTAACATGGCATGGAGACATAAGAATCTGCAACAGTAGAAGTAACACATATGCAGATAAAATGATGGATCTTTTGAAACCTCTTACCTTCGAGGAACTTATAACTTCTTGGGACAGACTGCCTTTTTGTGCGGAGCAATGAGGGTTAAGTGACTTGCCCAGGGTCACACAGCTAATAAATGTCAAGTGTCTGAGGCTGGATTTGAACTCAGGTCCTCCTGAATCCAGGGCCAGTGCTTTATGCACTGCTCCACCTAGCTTTGTTTTTATTATAAACTTAACATTTCAACAAATATTCCAAAACTTAACCAATATTAAATAATCACACATAAAACCACAAACCACAAATCATATATGATTAATTTTTGAATAGTCTATATAAACCTTAAGTAAATAACAATATTTGCCAACATGCACATACATACAAGTATGTATGCATGAATACACATACAGCTATATCTACATACGAATATAATGAATGTCCCAAAAGTCTTAGTCTAATTTTAAGTTATTAAGGCTTAAAGTTTCCATCAGTCCTAGCAGCATATCTCTCATAATCTGTCTTGACTACAGTCTCATCCATGCTATCCACAAGCCATTAAACCTTAACACTGAACTGTTATATATGTATATGTGTGTATGCACATATGTATGTATATATGTATATATATGTGCATGTGCATATACATATGTATTACATGTGCACATGTACTATTATAGTATATATATGTATATACTATATATGAAAAATCTTATTGAATCCTCAAAATACTGTGAAATGGATGTTAAATGATCCCCAATTAAGAACTTGAAGCTATAAGAGGTTAAGTGATTTGCCTAGGATCACATTGATAATGTCTAAGACAGGGGCAGCTAGGTGGTGCAGTGGATAAAGCACCGGCCCTGGATTCAGGAGTACCTGAGTTCAAATCCGGCCTCAGACACTTAACACTTACTAGCTGTGTGACCCTGGGCAAGTCACTTAACCCCAAATGCCTTACCGATAATGTCTAAGACAGGATTCAAATGCAAGTCTTCCTGACTCCAAGTCCAGAAGACTTTTACCCTACTATACCACTTAATTTCCTAATAATAATAATGACAAAATGTAGTTTGCTTTTGTGATTCCTTTTCATTTCTTTCTCTCCTAGATATGAAGAAAACTATGACTTCCAGAAGAGGAGTAGAAAGTCCTGTGAGATCAAATGAGGAGATAACTTTTTTTGGGGGGGGGGGCAATGAAGGTTAGGTGACTTGCCCAGAGTCACACAGCTGGTAAGTGTCAAGTGTCTGAGGCTGGATTTGAACTCAGGTCCTCCTGAATCACGGGTCGGTGCCTTATCCAGTGCACAGGAGATAACTTCTAGTTGTGAGAGGAAGGTCAAGGATGGCTTCCCAGAGCAGTAAGCATTTCAAGAATGGGCAGAATGCAAACAGATAGAGATAGGTAGATTGAAGGATAAGTAGTTCATACTTAATTTGATGAAAAATGTAAAATGATTTAGCAAGTCAATGAAGATGTTTGAGCATGGTCATGATTTGATCTTCCTGTGTAACAGGAAGATGAATCTGACAGTCATGTTAGGAAGGGAGAATCCAAAAGGCATGAACTAAGACATTAACAATACAAAAGGGGGGGAGGAAGATGTGAGGAAAATTGTGGAGATCAAATACTAAGACATTGTAGCAGTAGCCAGTACTCCAGAGTTCCCCAAAGAAGTCGGGATTGAAGACAAATATCTTAATTCAAAGATCATCACATAAAAGTCTGGTAAGAAAATGTGAGGATTTCAGTGCATTGAAAGTTATATGTGGGATAACAGTGTGATATAGTCAGTCAATAAATATTTATTAAGCCCCTACTATGTACCATTCACTGTGCTAACCACTGCAGATACAAATATAGGAGTATGCCCTCTAGGAGTATACCATCTAATGGGGCAAAATGACTCACAAAATGAAACTGAAAAGGGAGGAGGAAGGAGGAAGGGACCTACCTGCACCTAGTGCAGGAGAGAGGCAAGTCCAAGGGAGCATAGCAGAGATGGCCGACCCTAAGCACCTTCCTTACATCGAGGTTCTGGGAGGGCTCTCTCCTCTGCCCTCCAATCAGAGGGGCCCCAAGGGCAGAGAGCATGAATTCCAGGGCTAATATAATCTTGCAGATTGAAGAGGAGGTTCTTGGGACATAAGGGACGTGTCCAAAGGAAGACAGCTGGGTTGCAAATTAGGAGAACATAGAATCCAAGAAAACTAAATCGGCCTTAGTGTACATTAAAAGAGTCATAGTGGGATGTGATAGTGTCACTCTATTCTTTTCTGATCAAACTACACCTGGAATATTGTATTCTGTTCTGGGAATCATATTGTAGAAGGACATTAATAAGCTGGAGAGCATCCAGTGGAAGGCAACAAGAATGGGGAAGGGCTTCAAGTTCATGCCAAATGAGGATCTAGTGATAGAACTGAGGGATGTTTAATATGAAGAAGAAAAGACATAGAAGGTACAGGCTAACCGTCTCCAAGACTTTGGATGGTTGGGTGTAGTAACATGTGTTTGTAATCTCTGCTACCTGGGATGCTGGTGTATCACTTGACCTTGGAAATCCTGATTTGTAGTAAGGGTAAGGCAATCAGGTGTCTACACTAAGTGTGGCATCTATATAGTGACCCTCCATGAGCTGTGGGTCACCAGATTACCTAAAGAAGGGCAAATTGCCTGGGAGAAGGTCAAAACTCTCATACTAATCTGTAGTACGATTGGATTAGCAAACAGCTCCTGTTACTTACAGCCTAGGAGAGATAGACCCAATCTCAATTGAAAAAAAAAAATTGAAGGGTTGTCATGAGAAGGAAGGATTAGATTTGTTCTATTTGGCTTTAAATGGCAGAACAAGGAATGATATGTGGAAATTGCAAATCACCAAATTTAGATTTGATGCAAAGGGAAGAAACTTCAGGAAAATTAGAGCTATTTAAAAATTAGAATGGGTATTTCAGCAGGTGTTTGGTTCTCCCTTGTTGAAGGTCTTCAAGAAAAGGCTAGATGACCATTTCTTGGGCAGATCATAGTGGACGTTATTTTGTATGCAGAGATTGGACTAGTTAGCCACCAAGGTCCCTTCCAACTCTCCCCACCACCCCCCCCAAGAAAAACTGTGTAACATAAAGCAGAGAAGAACACTGAATCTAAAGTCCAAGGACCTGAGTTTGAATTTGAGCCCTGGTATTCTTTTTGTATTCATTACCTGTGACCTGGAACAAGTAATTAACTTTGTTTGTTTGTTTTTTTGTGTTTTTGTTTTTTGGCTGGGCAATGGGGGTTAAGTGATTTTCCCAGGGTAACACAGCTAGTATGTGTCAAGTGTCTGAGGCCGGATTTGAACTCAGGTACTCCTGAATCCAGGGCCAGTGCTTTATCCACTGTACCACCTAGCTGCCCCTAAGTAATTAACTTTTTAAAGAGTCACAGGACCATACCTTAAGAGCCAACAAAGCTCTTAGATGCCATCTAACCTAATCCTCTCGTTGTACAAGCCAGAGAGGTTAAATAACTTGTCTAATGGCCCATAGGTAGTAAATGGAAGAACTGGAGCTTGATTTAAGGCCTCTGACTCTGAAAGCAGTTCTCTCCTTTCTCTGAACCTCAGTTTCTTCATATGTAAAATGGAAGTATTGGACTAGATGAATTATAAAGTTCTTTCCAACTCTAAATCTAATAATCATGCCCATATCATAGGATGGGAGGAGGTCAAAAATTGTACAATCATATAAAACAAAAGAATAGAAAGACTATTGAGGAGGAAAGGATGGTATTATAGAACCAGAAAGGACCATATAGTCCAACTCCCTCATTTTACAGCTGAGGAAATTGAGGCCTACAGAAGGAATAAAGGGAATAGTATTTATTAAGTGCCTTTAATGTGCCAGGCACCATACTAGCTAAGTGCTTTGTATTTCATTTGAGCCTCATAACAACCATAGGTGGTAGGTGCTGTTATATTATTATCTCCATCTTAAAGTTGAGGAAATCAGGGCAGGCAGAGGTCAAGTGACTTGCCCATGGTCTGCAGCTAATAGTGCCTGAAGCTTGATTTGAACTCAGGTCTTCCTGACTTTGGACTCAGTGCTCTAGCCACTCAATGTGCCACCTAGCTATCTCATGGAGGACTGGGCAGATTAAGAGACTTGCTCAAGATTACACAGGCAGCAAAGATCAATGGCAGGACTGAATCCTGAAGACAGATCAAAAAGAATAAGAACAAGGAAAAGTTCATTTAATTTGGCAATGTGGAGGTCACTGGTTCTCTCTGAGAAAGCTGCTTCGATAGTATAACTGGAGAGGTGGAAACAGAAATCTGAAAGGGTTGGAGTTATATGTGGGCATAAAGAAATCGAGGTAGTGATTGAAGACCACAGATAAAGGAAATGAGTTTCAAAGGAGATATTTAGGATTATTAATAGGAAAATACATATATATATGTGTGTGCATATATGTATGTATGTATGTATATATACATATATATGTGTGTGTGTGTATATATATATATATATATATATATTAGGATTTAAATACTCCAGGACAAGAGATTAAGGACTAGAAGATGATGAAAATTAAGTTAGAATAAAGAATGAAGTTTTAGAAAAGGCATAGCCAACATTAAAGTGCATAGAAATTAGAGCTTTAAAAAAGCCTTTTCAACCCTGGATGATCTGGGCATTTCAGTTTCCAATTAGGCATTCTAAGAGAATAGAATTTTCTGACATTTATTTTATTTTTTTTCCTAGTCAGACATGTATTTGCATATCCGCATGAGTGATTGATTGAAAATGCCAGCATCGCTAAAGCACTTGGGGATGGCCAGAAAGCAGAGTTTGGAATCTGTGTCGGAGCCTCAAGAGCAGGGATTAAGAGCTGGACCTCCAAGGCAAAGCAGCTTTGGTGCTAGGTAGGGCAAGGATAGCTCCTGCCCTCCCCAAAGCAGGCTAGACATAGGGAGTATTTTTATTTTATTTTATTTCATTATTTTAAAAACTGGGTTTCGCCATCCTGTCCAGGATGTGCTGGAAGTGAAGAGGCTACTCTCAAGACTGATCCTACTACTCTTTGTTCCTACAACCACTCCATTTCTGCTCTGAGCTGCTTTAAGCAACTTAATAACCCCTCTTCTCCCAGGGTCTCGACATATTAGTGCCAAAATTAGTGCAGACACCTGGCCTCCATAACCCACTGCAGCTCATAGCTCACAGGCTCAAGAGATCTGCCTGCCAACCTCAATGTCTCTGGGAGTTCAGAAGCTGGGATTACAGTTGTGGATCACCACATCCAGCTTGGAAAATATTTTCAATAAACAGTCTACTTGTTATTTCTTTGTATAGAAAAAGAGCCATAACATAAGCTCCTGATTAATTGTTTTCTAATTGTTTCATGTTCTATCTCCCCAGCTACCCAGCAATCTCTTTAAGGTGTGGAGACTGTGTTCTATTTCTGCAGCAGTCCATTGAGCACCTTAGCGAAGTGCTAGACACTAGACACTAGACAGGCACTCAATAAATGTTTGTTAATTGATTTTTATTACTTCGTACCAGAGGCAAGGATAATCTGGGTACCAGAGGCAAGGATAATCCGGGTATCCAAAGTGCAAAAGTCATAGCTTAAATTTAGGGAGCAAATAAAAGTGGAATTTTTAAAAACATACATTTTGTTCAGTGGTTTGTTGTGCAATGATAGGGAAGTAATGCAGTCTCACAGAGCCAAGTATCTTCTCTAAGGAAACACTTTAAATATAGCAGAGAAAAACAAAATAAATTAAGCATATTCAACACAGGATTTAGAGTAAAAAAGAATCTTCAGGATCAAGTCTAATCTTCCTTTTCCTTCCCCATTAAGTAGATCAGGAAACTGAGACCCAGGGAATTTAACAATTAATCAGAGATAATAAGTGGCGAAACCAAGATTTGTACCTATATCCACCTAGATTCCAAATGGGTGAACTATTCATCATATTCTTGGGGAGGAGGGTGGTTAGCTTTTCTACACTCCTCAAGCCCCTCACTCTACCATCCTCCCTTCTGTCAGTGGAGCATCTCAACATATGATGATATCATCCCTGTTTTCAAAAGAATGAAAATGGGTTCCAGGGGCAGCTAGGTGGCGCAGTGGATAGAGCACTGGCCCTGGAGTCAGGAGGACCTGAGTTCAAATCCAGCCTCAGACACTTGACACTTACTAGCTGTGTGATCCTGGGCAAGTCACTTAACCCCAATTGCCTCACAAAAAAAAAAAAAAAAAAGAAAGAAAATAGGTTCCACACACTTTATACCAGTGATCTTGCAAACATGCTTAGCAACATTCTAGAAAGGAAAGCCATGATCAGTAAAAGTCAATATGGCCAATGATTATCCTAGCCTCACTTAAAAATAATGACCTTTGTTGGTGAAGAACATTTCTTGATTCAAGCAATCAATCATTACTAGGATGAACATGGCCTATAAACCTCTTTTGATAACTCTCCTGGACTGCTCCACCTATTCACCAGAAGCCTTGCCCCAAATGTACCCTCTTCTGTCTGCTCCTCCTCTTTCCATCTCTCCTTTATGTTTTCTCTTCCCCTATTAGAAGGTAAATTACTTTAGAGAATGGATCATCTCTGCTCTTTTGTATTCATAGCTAAGCACAATACTGGGCAAATAGTAAGCACTTAATAAGTGTTTTTAGATCTAAAGTGGACCAAAGGCCCTAGGACATGGTAAAATGAATATTCAAGTCACCAAGGATATAGGTAACAGGTAAGTGCATCTATGTGGTTACCAGGGAGGTCCCCTTTTAGATTCTTCATTTGTTTATATGAGAAGTTACTACTTTTCCAACATATCTTCTTTGTGCATAATTGTTTGCACAGGATTTTTTGATTGATTGCTGATTATCTGTTCCTTGTCTTTACTGTATGAAGAGCAATAATTATACCAGAAAGCACCCCACATCACTTGCTTTGAACACCTGAAGTAACTTTTAGAGGTTCCCAGCCCCTGCGGCCTCAACCAGGTAGTCTCTCAACTTGGGAGGTAGAAGGGGGACGAAGGAGAGATTCCACCACCTCTGAATTGTTATATATTTATTATACTCACACACACAAAAGGAATTCCTTATATTTAAGTTTAAAAATACATCAAGGGGGTGGGGCAGCTAGGTGGCGCAGTGGATAGAGCACCAGCCCTGGAGTCAGGAGTACCTGAGTTCAAATCCGGCCTCAGACACTTAACACTTACTAGCTGTGTGACCCTGGGCAAGTCACTTAACCCCAACTGCCTCACTAAAAAAAAAAAAAAAAATACATCAAGGGGGGCAGCTAGATGGCGAAGTGGATAAAGCACCAGCCCTGGATTCAGGAGTACCTGGGTTCGGATCCGGCCTCAGACACTTGACACTTACTAGCTGTGTGACCCTGGGCAAGTCACTTGGCCCCAGTTGCCTCACCAAAAAAAAAAAAATACATCAAGGGACAAATGTGGCTAGATAATAGTTCTTGTGATAAAGATTGGACAATTTTGTGGATTACAAGGCAAGCATGCTTATCAGATTCATAGGTTTCATTAAGAGAAACCCTGTGGCCTGAGAGAGGTGATATTTTCTCTATACTCTGCTCTGCCTTTAGATCACATATGTTTTCCATTTTGGGTGACATGTTTTAGGAAAGGCAATGGCAAACTGGAGAATGTCCATAAGAGGTTATCCAAGACGGTGAGTGGACTCAAGTGATAACATTTCTTGAAGGAAGTGAGGGTGGTATTTACATTAGAGAAGAAAAGCCTAAGCATGAGCTGGATAGCTCTTTTCAACATAATAGGGACCTGAAGCTTTGCAATTGTATCAGGCTTCCTAGACAGCTCTGGCACAGGCATTTAGTGCTTCCTTGAGGCCTCTCTGATACTAAGGGCAATTTGCATGCCCTAGCCCTAGAATTAGGAGAGATATTGACTGGGGCCTGAGACTAGAAGAGGTGATAGGATTTAGCAACCCTAACTCAAGAGTTACTATCACATTTGACCCTTTTTTCTCCTTCAACCTTTTAAGTGCTTACTATGCCAGACACTATACTAAGCATTAAGTATACAAATACAAGCAAAAAGACAGTCGTCTATCTCAAGGAGCTTACATTCTAATGAATGAAGATACCATATAAAAGAGAGCTGGAAAGGAAGGGGAGGCTGAAAGGGTCACTCAACAAATTGTGTCAATTTTTCTTTTACATTTTTGCTCAAGACCATCCCCTCATATCCATTATTACTGCCTCCACCCAATTCGGGCCAACATTGCTTGTTTTTTTTTTATCCAAACAATTGTCTTAAACCCCTGTTTTTACTGACTTGAGCCTCTCTTTTTAAATTATCTTGGTGAAAGCTAACGGAGTAATTGTCCTAGACCACATGCCTTATGCTGTTTTGCTTAAAGCCTTTCGGTAGCTTCCTCTCACAAATAAATAAATAGCTTAAAAATGAATGAATCAATCCCAAACTCCTTAGTGTAGAATTAGAGGTCCTCCATAAAGGGTTCACAGTCTCTCTTTTTTTGTTGCTGTTTTTACTTATGACGCACTGTTCTTCACATAGACTGTTTCATCCAAACTGGATTACAATCTCTAAAAATGTCTTTTTAGTAGATACTGTTACTACCACTTGGAATATTTGAAAACTGATCACCTTACACAGCCATCTGTCAAAGATCTATTTATTTTGCAAGGCCCAACTCCAGTACCTCTCCCTCCATGAAGTCTCACCTTTAGTAAGAAAAGATTTTTTCTTTCTCTTTGTCCCATTTCTGACATTTATTCCATGTATTATATTTTATAGTTTTTATGAACATGCCTTATCTCTCCTACTACACTGTAAATTTCTTGATGAAAGAGGTCATTTTTAATTCGTCTGTATCTCCCTGATGATGCCCAAAACACTCTAGGTATTTACTAAATATTTTTGAATGAACAAATGGAACAGAAAGACTGGATATGAAATGGATAGCCAAACTATACTAGTAAAATTTTGATGGATGTGAAAGCAAAAAAAGTACAGTGACTTTTTAGATTTTCAATATTTCTTTAGCTTTTCAGCTGGAAAAGTGATTGCAATCCATAGCTTATATCCAACAAATATGATGTAGCTCAGTGAAACTATACAATTACTCAAACAATTGCTCACTCACCCAAGTTGAGTAAAGATTAATGCTGGGTACATTGTAGAGAACGCTAATTTCACAGCTTCATAGTTCCTAGGGAGACAGTAGGTAATAAAGCATGTTTGTAGGGTGGAAAACATTTTGTACTCATTTACAAGGCTAACTTGGTTGAACTTGCTGCCATGTGCTGCATTGAAAAGATGCTATCTCCTTCACTCTACCAAGAGCCATCTCACCTATTATCCTCTATCTATTTGAACATCTTCCAGTAGGCACAAACATCAGATTATAGTAAAGTCTGTTTAGATGATGCTGAGATGCAGCCACATGATAGTTGTTTTCCCAATGTCAGGTTGTATAAAGTGAGTAAGTGGCTAAAGTGCCATCTGATGGAATGGTGGTAGGATCAAAGAAGAAAAAGAAGATGAGGACAGCAAAGTAGGTGACATTTATGACCACGGGCATAGTTGTAGCAAAAACTCCTGTGAACTAGCAGTGACAGACAGGCATGTATGAATTTCATGATGGTGAACATAGGTCATTCATGAAATGACTATTACCCCCAAAAGCCACTTAAATTTTCCAAAACTACCTCCTCAACTTACTCATAAACAGCAAGTAGTGCTATCCTAGAAAAGCAGAATTCTTGAGAGTAAAAACTTTATTAGCCAACTAAAGCTGATGTCAACAACCACAGACAGCCTATAAATTCAGGGTAACTACCTCCCTTGCTAACTGTATGGGGTTTGCTGCCCTGAGAGAAATCGTACTTAGGCATGACATGAAAGGCAGATGGCGCGATGCACTAATGCTGCCATGGCCAGGCCTAGTTGACAGTCCAATTTTGTCACTTTATATTGGTTACAGAGGACTAGGGAAATTTGAAATACAAAGTAGTGCCTTGGTTCTTTCTATATTCCTTGTAAGATAAGCTGAGGAGCTCTTTGGTATCAATAGTGTAACTACCTGGGAGAAGCAGCACCTACAGGATAGGGTGGGGGTGCAAAGACAGGAAATGTAAAGAAATTTCCTTACCACAACCATATGAGTTGGTTAGTGAAAGTGTAGATAAGCAAACATGTTGAGAAATGAAGTGATGATGTTCTGCCTCAGACTTACAAACTATGTGATTTGGGGCAAGTGTAACCCCTCATAGCCTCAGTTTCCTAATTGGTAAAAAAAAATGAGATAATAACATCACATATTTCAAGGGGTTGTTCAGCAAGGCAGAGGCAACTCAGGGTATAATGGGTAGACCAGTGGGCTTGGAGTCAGGAAGACCCAAGTTCAAATCTGTTTCAGACACTCACTTACTATGGAACTGTGGGCTAGTTACTTAACTTCTGTCTGCCTTGGTTTCAATAGGGATAATAACAGAATCTACCTCATAGCGTTGTTGTGAGGATCAAATGAGACATATTTGTAAAGCACTTAGTATAGTGCCTAGTACATAGTAGACACTCTACGAATGCTTATTCAACTTCCCCCTTTCTTTTTTTTTATTTTTTATTTTTTTTAGTGAAGCAATTGGGGTTAAGTGACTTGCCCAGGGTCACACAGCTAGTAAGTGTTAAGTGTCTGAGGCCGGATTTGTACTCAGGTCCTCCTGACTCCAGGGCCAGTGCTCTATCCACTGAGCCACCTAGCTGCCCCAAACTTCCCCCTTTCTAAGGATGAAATGAGATAATATGAACAAAGTGCTTTGCAAGCCTTATATTGCCAAATAAATGTCAGGTATTCTTCTAATCATCATAAAACTAATAATAATATAAAAGTAGCAGAGGTGAAATTAGGTATCGTCCAATTGCATTTGATTAGTGGATAGTAAACAAGACAAGACGTAAAGCTTTTGAAATTCTGAGTCAAAGGGATGTGTGACCATGTGAACATGCCTGCTTTTATGATAATATATCTCCTATAAAGAATGAGAACTTCATATTCTCTCTTCTGTTTCACCCTCAACTAAATATTTTTGCTATAAAATGTGTGCTACCACTAGGGACTAGGAGCTGACATATCTCACTGCTGGTCTCTCTACAACCAAGCTGGGCCACATCGTCAATATTTGGCTTGCTTTCAAAACTCTCTATGACCCTGGTTTTTTCCCTCTCTGTTGTCTCTTTTTCGCTTATTATGGTCCCTTACAAAAAAGTTATAGCAGCTAATTTGGGTATGTGGCATAGCAGCTGGGGTGGCCTAAATTTGTTAGTTGCCAAAGTTAGCCAGGAAAATCGGTCTCACTGCTAATCGTCCTTGAGTTTTCCTTGCACAAAACTAAATAAGGATCGTGGAATTGCAAAGCCCCAAACATCAAATTAACAAACTGGCGTCATTAACTCAATGAGCTTGCCATGTAGTGAAAAAGGGCAGCCAGCTAATCTGCCAGCTGCAGTTACCCTCGCAGATTAAAGCACAGGGTGCAGAGATTCAGAAACCATGACTGCACACCCAGGGAAAGGGAAAGAGGAGGTCCGATCAATCCTCATATATTTGTACTGATTTGACAAAGGAAATAGAAAATTCATGCCTAAAAAAAAAAAAGAAAGAAAAGTTTACTTCATTAGCAAGGTACTGTGAGGAACAACACACACATACACACACACACACACACACACACACACACACACACCCCTGAATTATTCAGATAAATCAGTTCTATAGTCTTTCTGAGAATCAGATGAAGTCTACCTAAGTAGGTAAAAGAGTTAAGCAGGCCAAGTGTGTTTTTTGTTGTTCTTCCTCCTGCTTTCTAAAGCCCTCTAGTCCCCTGTCTCTCTTTCACAAGGGACTTGCCTTATGGATTCATTCCCACAAAGCTTAGCTCTCAGCCAGCAACCTAATGAATCTTTCTCCACTGAGGCCTCAGCTGATAACTAGGCTAAGGGTATCATTCCATGGGATATTTGTATTTTGAGAGTAGATCATTAAAGACCAAAAAGAACATTTAATAAGTGACAAACACTGTTAAGTAATTGGAGAAGAGAGAGAGACAGACAGAAAGCAAAAATCACCCCTGACCTCTAAAAGCTTACATTTTAATGGCCATATATGCATAAACACAAGATAAATACAGAAGTAAGATAGGTTCAAAAGGTAAGTTACCAGTAGCTAATAGTAGAAGTTTAGACTGGTAGGTGAGATATATTTGAGCCTTGCCTGTAGCCCTAAGATTTTAGCACTTTAAGTGATTGCCTACTCCCTAGGCCAACCTCAATGCAATACCCAACATTCATAGTTCATTTACCTGCTGCTGATGTGGAATGTGCTGTTTTCCATAAGTTGTATCATCCACACAATTGACACTTACCAAAGGTGCCTAAACTCCATTTATCTTAACCATTGTTGCTGAAAATCTTTCTAAAATGCTATCTTTCCTTGCATTCTTATACAGATTGCACCAGACAATAATTAAACCTTTTTTTGAATTCTTGGGTTTCATCACTGTGAGCATTCCCCAAGGCAGAGGGAAGGGTGTAATAGAAATAATTGAGAAACTCTGATTCCCGATTGGGAGCCAAACCCTATATTCTAGTCCTGGTTGGCCATTTGACTGACTGTGCTATTTACCCAACCTGAAACTCAGTCCCCTAATCTGTAAAAGGAAGGGGTACTACTAGAGATTCCTTGAAGTACTGTGTCTTTTTCTTCTGTTATTAGTTTATTATTTTGGCCCCTCAAAAGTCAAGCTACTAAGTCTCCCACTTGCCTCTAACATTCTTTTTGTCCCTGTACTCTATCCCCCTTCTGTTGCATGACTTCTAATCACTTGTGGGCCTGGGAAACCAGATAACCAAGCTCATTTGTGAAATGTGTGTCAATAATGTTGTATGCTTTCTCCTAGGTTAGGGCCAGAGTTCTGAAACATAGAGGTTGTAAGAAACTTCACCCACCTCTACATAAAAAAGGCATGAGTCTGTGTATTTTTCATTTTTCTTTCTTTCTTTCTTTCTTTTTTTTTTTGGTGGGGCAATGAGGGTTAAGTGACTTGCCCAGGATCTCACAGCTAGTGTCAATTGTCTGAGGTCAGAATTGAACTCAGGTCCTTCTGAAACCAGGACCAGTGCTTTATTCACTGTGCCACCTAGCTGCCCCCCACAGTCTCTGTATTTTTCAATCTTTGTTTTATTCTCTACCAAAAAAAATTAGCAGTTCTCTTTTTATCCACTCTCTATTGCCTTCCTCCATCACTGTCCTTTTTTCTCTGGTTCATATATGAAATTAAGAAAGGGTGTTAATTTGAAATTTTTTTTCAATTTCCCTTTTATTTTATTTTATTTTTGTATGTGGTATCTTGGGGAACTCACAACAATTAGGATGTTTTTCCCATCAAGTGAAAAATCATTTCCAAACACCTGGCCCGAACAGAGGGCCACACACTGTGCCTACTTTCAGTTTTAAGCACATTGGAGAACTGAATGTGAAATGGTTGATCAGTATTGCCAGGTTTTTCCACTGAAAACCATTAAAACTGCACTATTACAAGCCTTGTTCTTGACGTAGAGGCCAGCTGAATTCTCACATACCCCAATATTTGATGTCCCCAAATGATTTATATGTGTATGTAAAAGAGTGATTGTGAAAATAATATGTAGAAATTCTAGACCCCTAATACACATGACAGAATTCTATCTGACTGGCAGCCCCTTGGCTGCCTCCCACGGATGACATGGCTGCAATGCCATCAGTGCTAGCTTGATTGTAAACTACCATTACTCTCAACTCTCATAGGCCAGAATACCACTGGCAAGGAAAAGCAGAGGACAGAGGCAATTACTTGGAGAACTCAAATAGAAATAACCTTGATTTTGGCTGAATTATTGGGCTAGTTCAGGCAGAAATGGATTTCCTACCTGGATTATCTAGGCAATTGCTTCAGTTCCCCACTTCACTTTGACTATGGAGACCTAGCCAAAGAACATCCACTCTTGTAAATTATAAGCGATTGCATCCCTAAACAAATCATTCATCGGGTCTTTTATTATAGCTATAGATCCCTCTAGAATAACAAACAAGAATAAGCTACTCTACAAGCTACCTATAGGAAGAGAGAAGATTCAGTAAAGGCTTTTTAAAAGTATTAATTATAAAATTAATATAGTTTTCATTAGTAATCAAATCATATCAAGGGGATCACGATGGCATGGTATTTCAGTGGCAACATATTCTTTATAAACGTTCAACAAGGTTTTCCCTTATAACTGGTAAAAATTTTTTTTTTACAATTTACAAAGCAAAATAATATTAATATTGTGGTTAGTAGCCATCTGCTTCATGAGAATTCTGTGCAATCATTAGTCTAAACTGATGGCATTGTGGCAAGCTGCCACTTCCCAAGAGACCAGTCTCCAAAACCCATCAGCATCTTTGAATCAGCCTCAAATCAGAGTGGACAAATCACATGCAGGAATATCTGCTCTGTGCAGAGACCTTACTCACTAAATCCAGTTTTTGGACACTCAAATCCAAAATATTATCCCACAATGAACTGTAGTATGAACCATAGATGGTAGGGGAAATCAAATGGAAGCACCAGACAGCAAGGAATAAACAGGAGGAATTTAGGTCAGATGCCAGGTCCAACAGAGTTACTAGCAACCTATGTTCTACTCAACAACAGTGGTTTTCACTACAAAGTCAAAACTTATCATGCTGTGGGTTCAGCTTAATGCAAAATCTCACTGAAGTTCCTATAACTTTTCAGGGAAAACTGCTGCAGAGACAGCAACATGCAGAGGGATTCAAAAGAAGTGTGAACTAAGTAATATTTTTCACATGCTTTCCACTAGAAGAATTTCCACTAGAAAAATCAGAATTTAAATTTTAAACCTGAAGTTAACTACTTTTTTCCATTCTCTCTCTCTCTCTCTCTCTCTCTCTCTCTCTCTCTCTCTCTCTCTCGTTCTCTCTCTCCCTCATGTCTCTGCCTCTCTCTCACATACACATACACACACACACACACATTACAATAGCATAATCTAATTATCTTTAATATACTGTATGAGAATTCCTATATTTTCATGTTAGGTTAACCTTTAAGAAGTTCTGCCTTATTTCAATCATGGACTATATGAAATCTTGCAGAGGAATGAACGCACCAAAAATATTATCAGGAAATGCCTTAACTAGCTCTCTTTAGGGACCTTTAAGGTAAGAAATAATTTATCTTGTGGAAAACCTTAAAACCTTGAGGGTCAAGAGGCGAGAGGATGAGAAAAATGAGGTGATGGGGGGGAAAGGAGCTTAATGTCATAGAGTGACCCCATGAAGTCAGTCACCATTCCCACTCTACCCCTAGCTCAAGACAGATCTTTTCAAAGTAATTATCTGGATAATTCAACTCTTCCTGATACTTTCACTTCATTTAACTCTTTTCAAGTGAAAACTTTTTCAAAGAGTAATGATAGATGGACAAGTAGACACAGACAAATAGACATAGATAGATAAAACCCAAAACTTTATACTTGAAGAACTAACATAAAAAATGACTTTAAATGTGAGGAATTCATAAATTTTAAATGAAGCTAAAATGATACTATCAAATTTTTAGCTGAAAGGGTTCTCAAAAATTATCTAATACCCTCTTTATACAGGTGAAGAAACAAAAGTGAAATGAGTTATCCAAGGTCATATTTGTATAAGTTTTTTCCTTTTTTTTTTTTTAAACTGTACCTTCAATGCTGCTTATCCTCTGGCTGTCTTTACCCATGTACCCTTTTTCACTCATCCCTCAGACACAAACCCACTTTTCACCTCTAGTTTTCAGAAGAGTAATCAAATCAACACGAACATTTCTGAAAAGAAATTTGTGAATCAAATTCCCTATTGCTCAATTTCTAGTCCAAATCACATCTCTCTAAACAATATTCCCTTATTTCTCATCTTCTCTTTTATTAGAATGTAAGTTTTGGTTTGGTTTGGTTTGGTTTTTCCAGGACTGGGACTATTTTTGCCTTTCTCTTTTTCCTTAACACTTCACACACTTCCTAGCACATAGTAAACACTTAAAAATGCTTTTCATTCATTCAAAGTAATAAAGTAAACTCATATGATAACTCATAACTCCTTTTTCCAATCCATCTTTCATAATAATGGCAAACCAATTATTCATTATACATAGATCTAGTCATGTCATTGTTCTCTGAAAAAAACTCTTCAATGACTCCCTATTACCCACTGAGTTAAGTTCAAACTACTGAGTCTGACCTTCAAAGCCCTCTACATTCTGACATTACTACAGGCTAAATTTACTAAACATTGTTCCATCCTGTACCTACTCCAGACTCCAGACAAATTGAACTGTATTCTCTATTCTCTCTTCCTTGGGGTTTTTGTGCATGTTGCACCTTTTATTTGATAAACCCACATAGTGACCCCCACATCCCTGTTGAATCTCCCTTAACTTTAAAGATCAGACAATTCAAATTCTGCTTCCTCCTGGAAGCCTTCCCTATTTCTCTCCTATTTCTAACAATTTCTCTATGTCCCCCCTTTATTTCTGACAATTGAAATCCACTGCGTCACCTAGCTGCCCCATAAGGCTGCATATTTTAATGACTAGAAGCACTGTGCTTGTAATCAAGAAGACCTGAGTACAAATTCTGCTTCAGATACTTACTATCTGTGTTACCTTGGGCAAGTGATTTAACCCCTCTGTATTTCAGTTTCCTCATCTTCAAAATGAAGAAGTTGGACTGGATAATCTATAAAGTCCCTTCCAGCTTTAAATTTATGAGGTCATACCTCATTCAAAATGAACAGAAGATATACAAAGGGCAGTAAAGTAATAGTATATATTAAAACAATGTTCTCAGTTAGGATATCCACAAACTGGAGAGGAAAAGAATGCTAGAGAGTATTAGGATAATTACCAATGAAGAAACAGAAAGGTGAAATTCTGTGGAAGTATAGACAAGGGAATTCAAGAAACAAATCACAGACCAACATGACACAGAAATAATGAGAAACGTTGGTTATCTGTACTTCTATGGCTGCCAAAATCAAAAAAACTTATCAATTTTTAATTTATCTTAAGAGTAATTTCATTGCTCAAAAGATGGAGGAAGTGATCAGGGGGACTGTCATTCTGGGCCTGATTCTTACCAGAAAGAAAAAATTGGCTCCTGAAGTAGAAATGATGGGAAACTTGAAAGAAAGTTATTTCTGCCTCTTAAAACCTGGGATTGAAGAAAGGAAAGTCAAGTACAGGCTGATATGAACCTGAGATTTGAGAAAAACAGATTTCAAATCATTCACGAAAACAATAGGTATCATCCTGTTCTGAGTTCTAAAATCTTATAGGGGAAGTATATACAAGATTAATGAAAAGCTCTCAAAAATAAAATTTTAATAACACAAAAATATTTTCTGTGACAATGAGAAGGGGGAGCTATTTCAAAAGACTACTGTGGTTTCAGAGAAACTCATTGAGCAACCTAGCTTTTTAAAAGGACAGATACAGAACAAGGAAGATCAGGTAAGGAAAAATAAATACAAAAGAAACCCATATTCTGGTAAGAAAATTGTCAAGAACCCTAAGCCTCAGAATATATTGAGAGGTTGGTGGTGAATTCTAAGGGTAACTAAAAGGACTTTAAAGTTATGTTGAGGGAACAGAAGGCAGAGAAAAGAACTAACACTTTTGCTAGAGGAGAATTATTGTTGTTGTTTCTCCTTCATTTCAAAAAGGACCAGTGACATCACAGGGTGATGTCTTGGCACATGGATGAATTGTATTTAAGTAAGACAGAGTTATGAAAAGTCATTAGCCTCACTCTGTCTTCCAGAGTCATCAAAGTCCAATGGCTATACAAAAGTTAAGCTGCCCAGTTATGGCCTGGGATGCAATGGATGACCTTCGAACAGACATCTTCGAAGTCTGAACAAACTCTAAGTAATCCACAACACCTGCTTCAGCCACCTTTGTGGCCATTGGAATAAACTCTTCTCATTGGCCCATTCTACCAGGGGAAATCTTCACAGGCTTAGGGTAATCATCCCCCTAACTCAACAATGGGTTTGAGGGCCATGAGTTACCTTCAACCTGGTTTAGTCCATCTGCTGAGTTGGTTTTCCAGGGTGTGGCCACTGTGCTTGCTACAGCTTCTTGGAGCCACAGGTGAGAGTTTGGTGACAGGTGGATATCAAAAGTAGATGAGCAGCACTAAAAAAGGCTCAGCACATCCTCACACAAAAGGTGTTCGTCCTCCCTGAGTGCCCTATATAGCCATAAGGAGAAATATGACAATGTTAATGGATGATGAAGACAAGTTGAATTACTTGACTGATTTTAGTTTGATTCTTTCTACCAAGAGCAGCTAGATGGTACAGTGCATAAAGCCTCTAGCCTAGAGTCAGGAAGACCTGAGCTCAAATTCAGCTTCCAACATTTACTAGCTGTATGACCCTGAACAGATCACTTAACACTGTTCGCCTCAGTTCCTCGTCTGTAAAAGGAGTTGTTGAAAGAAATGGCAAACCACTGCAAGAAAACCCCAAATGGGGTCACAGAGTCAGATAAAAGTGCAAGAACTCAACAACCACAACAACCACCAAGAAAAATGGTACTTGGATTAAAAAAGATAAGCCAAGGGCAGCTAGATGGCGCAGTGGATAGAGCACCGGCCCTGGATTCAGGAGTACCTGAGTTCAAATCCAGCCTCAGACACTTAATACTTACTAGCTGTGTGACCCTGGGCAAGTCACTTAACCCTAATTGCCTCACTAAAAAAAAAAAAAAAAGATAAGCCAAAAGTAGTCAATTGGGAACTGTAATATAAGTGAGGAAATCATGAAAGAACACAGCTGCTCTCATTGAGCTTAAGTCATCATATCCAGATGAACTGGTTCCCAGAGTCTCTCATGTCATCCTTGTGGGTCATATGAAAAAACTGAGCTAATTGGTAGTATATTTTGGTATATTTAGAACCTGCTGAATGTCTGGATCAAAAGAGAAGACATTAATGAATTTGTGAAAACTTAGATGGTGATTCAGTGGAATCTAGTGCAGTGCATCAGGGGATCTATTTGGGGACTATGGAAATTTTTGGATGAAAGCATAATGCCAGTTACATTTGCCAGTGACATGTGGGGACCAATTTTTAATTGGGGAGTGTTAGCTAAGCGGCTTGCCACAATATTAGGGCAAGGAAGGAAACGGACAGCCTCCCTCAAAACAGAACAGGATTTATTTTAACAAGAATGAACTTAAAAAAAAAAAAACACAGGGTCAGCTAGGTGGTGCAGTGGATAGAGCACCGGCCCTGGATTCAGGATGACCTGAGTTCAAATCCGGCCTCAGACACTTAACACTTACTAGCTGTGTGGCTCTGGGCAAGTCACTTAACTCCAATTGCCTCACCAAAAAAAAAAAAAAAAACCAACAACAACAACAAAAAAAAAAACACAATAAAAACAAAAAAGCCACAAACAGGATCAGTAGGATCAAGGGAAAGGAAATAAAATGGGGAAAGGGAAATTATACAACCTGAAAAAATACCACCGACGAGGAATCAGCTGAGAATACACAGCCCTGCTCCTGTCGCCTTCCAGCTTCCAGCTAGAATGGTGAATTCTCCTCCCCCTCCCAGCAAACCCCAGCAGCCCCCAACCTCTGGCCACTCTGACAGTCACATGACTGCCCTCACTAGGCTTCCAATCATTATAATTTTGCCAGGCTCAAGTAGTCGTTGGCCTGTCGTGATGACGTGAGGTACCAGAGCCATGGCCACGGCTACAACCAGTGGGTGGAGCACCCTGCCTTTTGAGGAGCCCTAGAGGCCAGTGGGAATGCCAAGGTTTTTTTTTTTTAATTCTAGCCAAAAGATGGGGTCATAAAAAACTCAAATAACAGTGAATTCTTTATAGACACAAAGATGAAAGAGTTAGTACATTATGGAATTACAAAAGTTATGGAATCAGAATCCAAAAAGACCTCAACAGGATAGAACAATGAATGAAATTAAGAAGTTAAAATTTAATCAGAATACATATAAATTCAGTCATCCAAATATAACATAGAAAAGATGTAGTGAAAAAGATCAGGGAGTTTTAGTGGACCACAACATTGATAGGAATTAATTATATAATATGGTACCCTAAAAAACTAAGCTAATCTTAAACTGCATTGAAAGACATATTGTATAAAACAAGGGAGATTATCATTCTGCTGGCCTCTGCCCTTGCCTCCTTCAAATGTTTTATTATCTAATCATATTAAATTCTGAATACCACATTTTAGGATGGGCATTGACAAATCAGAATGCATTCCAAGAAAAGCAACCAGGAAACTGTAGTGCATCTTGTAATTAAAGGGAAAAAACAGTTCAAGGAACTGGAGGAGAGAAAATTTAGAAGAGACATTATACCTTCAAATGTTTGAAGGACTATTATAAAGAAGTGGGATTTAACTTTTCTTGCTTGACCCAAAAAGAGAAAAGTCAATGGAATTAGCAGACAAGCAGATTTTAGTCAATGGCAGTGAAAAATTCCTAACAAATACAACTATACAAGAATGGAATGGACGGCCGTGAATGGTCATAGACATCCCTGTCAGTAGATGTCTTCAGGCAGCACTCTGAAGGGTCACTTGTCCCATAGGCTATACAGTGGATTCTTGTTCAGATAGGGCTTGGACTAGATGACCTCTGAGGACCCTTCCAATTTTGAGATTCTATGAATCTGTTGGTCTGGGGTTTGTAACAATCTTTCATCATGCCAAGAAAAAAATAACATATGACTAGAACTGTTCTAGATATTCCAGAATGACGTAACTTCTTTATTTTCAACAGGTTTGTTTTTTTTTTTGTGGGGGGAGTGGGATATGGGGGAGACTTAGTTGCAGTAGACTTCACTAACTTAAAAATGTTTTCTTTATAATCCCTCATGAGAACAGTGCTTTTTTTTTGCTTTTTTTTTTTTTTTGTGAAATGGCTAACTGGAATTTGAAGTGCAGTCTGTGGGCCATGGTAGAATGATTTTCTGCCTGTAATGCTAACTGGCTCAAATGGTCATTGAACTCATGACCTGGGCTTTTAAAAAATCAGGCTGTAATCACCCAGCTCTGCCTACCCACATATCTCACTCTGGTAGGAAGTACTTGAAACCTGACTCCCCCTCCCCCCATTTTCTGCATATGCATTCACACTTGGTGTATAGACTAGCACATATATTACACATCTTGATTACTTAAGGAATTATTGAGTGGAAAACAAATAAATAGATTTTTTTCTGATCTCATGGGAAGATTATAGATAGGTGTACAAGGAGGAAAGGTGTTCCCCTTTGTTAAGGTAGTTGTAAATTTAAACACATTACATGCTAGAATAGAAACTGAAGGTATTGTGGTGCCAAATATGTTGGCTCTCTACACTAAGGCCAATTCCATATATATTTTGATGGAATATTGCTGACCTACTGTAAATCGCTCAGCTTCAGCTTAATAAACTCTTACTGGCACTCCAAATGGCCATCTTCCTGGAGAAGTAAAGTATTCTCCTAGGTGACTTCAGAGCTACAAGCCCCATTTAACCACACAAGGAAAACCGATCTGGTTTTGCCTTTGGAAGCCTTAACAGTAAGGAACCCTTAGGGAAGAAACCTTCTTTAGAGGGTATTATAGGACTACAGACAGTTTCATGTGGCCCTGGAAGAGCAGTCGCCGTGAAAATTTGATTTTTAATTCTTCTTCCTCTGTTAAGTTTCCTTTCAGATTGACCGAATCCTGGGGGTAAAGTCCTAAACCACCTGTCTACTTCTGTGTGGAGAGACTGAATTTAAAAGTCCTTTAAATACTATCATTTAAAAGAGCTCAGCGATATTAGAGCCCATTTATCAAATGATTGTGCCTTTATTCTACCGATTCTTCTTAATTTTAGATGGCTGAGGAGTTCTGTGGACATAAGTACTTACTTTAAGAGATCACTTGTACGACAACTTTCATCTATGGATTTCAAAAACTTTCAGAGGCTTTAAATATAGTAATATCTCTGGGCTTCGAGTATTCCCCCTCCTACCCCGCTGCATTAAGGCATTTTACAAAGAAGGACATTTATCAATAGAGAGGATTAGATTACTTTCACTGTTGGGCAAAGGATAGTTGTCAGAGCCAGGAGATAGACTTCAAGAGTTTGGGCTCCAGACCCAGAAAGCGGGTGTTCCTGGCACTGCCTCTTGACGCTACCAAACCGAAGCAATAAGAAAGGGGGGTGGGGGGGGGAAGAAACCCCGCGTTTAAAAATATTCATTTAATCGCGAGGTAGGGGACAAGAGAATGTGTGGATGTATATTTTTTTGTGTGTGAAGGTCACCTTTTATTTACATCTTAAAGAATGATAAATGGAGGAATTGTCCCAAGGGAAATGCACTATGTTTGCCGGTACTCTGTATTCTGTAACATTATGAACCTGACCTAATGGATAGCTGAAAACACGGTTCTATTTTACTGGGAATTGTAATTGTTTAGTGAAGGGGTGAGGATGGGGGGAATACTCGATCATTTCTGATAATAGTATAAAGACGACAGCTCAATAGTACAAGGGGAAAAACATATGGACTCACACAAGTTCCGAGTATGTTGTAACCTTAAAAAAAAAATCCCTGCACATACTATGGCTGAGGGAGGATTACTGTGAGCTGATTGCTCTGGACTTCAAACACTGGGAGTCATTCTGTCATGAGGAGGGGGTGGGCGGGGAGGGGGGGTGAGAGAGGTTCTTTAACAAAGTCCTCCTCTCTCTGCACCCTCCCACTCCATTCACTTGCAAATCAATGTGTGCCCAGAAGAGCCTGCTTTCCCTAAGCCCCATCACCTTCCCATACTGAGTGCTGCAGTTTGAACAGGAAGCAGTGGGAACTGTGTAGGCTAACAGAGCAGCAGCAGCCCCAGGAGCAGAGGCGGCAGCAGTGGTAGCAGCGGCGACGGCGGCAGCAGCGAAAGCAGTGGGGGCAGTAGCAGCTGGAGCAGCGGCTGCAGCAGCAGCAGCAGCAGCAGCAGAAACCGGTAGCAGAATCTTTTCGTGTTTGTGACTAGGGGAAAGGGTTAAGGTGATCTCTTGTGTTGTTGGGGTGTTTTCTTTGCTCTTGTGGCTGTGGTTTCTGTCCTTGTTTTCCTTTTCATTGAATGGAAACCAATCCGCTAGAGGGTTCCTTCAGCTTCCGCTGCATGCATGCCAGAGTTAAAAGTGATGCTCCAAGAGTCAAACCCTTAGTTCCATGCCGGTAGCTTCGCCGGAGGTGGCGACACCAGGCAGCCCGTGGGAGCGGTGGGCTCACTCCCAGGCAGAGTGGCACTGCGGCCGCGGACTGGCCAGTGTGCTTCTCTAGGAGGCTGAGGGCTGGGTGCGTGCGGGTAAGGACTTCCTCCAGGCTCTAGACTGGTGTAGGGCAAATGTTGCGCTCGCTGCTTTCATCAGTAGCTCACTGGTCTCTGCTCTTTCTCCTATAGCTGCGGCTGACACTGGGTCATTTTGCAAAGTTGGCAGCTCTGTTGTGCGGGCAGCCGGCGCCCTTGGGAACAGAGGCACCGGGCTTGGGCACCTCTCTATACCGCCCAGGGTAGGGGCAAGGCTTTGGCAGGTGCAAATTTGCTCCTGGTCCTTTTGCACGTAACGAATGCTTTCTGAGCAGGAAAACTTTAGCTCCAAGCAGTCAGTAGATAGCTAGGGACAAGAAGAGAAGGAAGTCGGTTGCATCCACCTTTTGGACAGTGTCTTCTCGTGGACCTAGTGCAAGAGGGCTGAGTTTGAGAGGAAAGTCCCCCTATTATATAGAGTGAAGTTCTCTGCATATGGAACCTACAGTAGAGGGAAAAGTCAGTTGTGCGGTGGTTATGCAGCCCTGGAGCTGTTACTGAAGATGACAGATGAGACGCCAAGTCTTCTCTGTGTCAATGTGTTCTCGGGACAGGGAACGGAGCAAGTGTGTGTAGCTTTTGTAGGTATCTGACAGAAGAAAATCGGAATACTTGCACCTAGTCCCAAATGCATTAATTTCCAGGAATAAGTGATAGTAAGCTGGTAAGTAGGTTTATTTTGTGTTTCGTGTTTTGTTTTAGTGTATACATAGCTACAGTTACAGAAACGGATCTAATTTTGGATTTAGATATTCTTGTGTAAGGAGTTTTGTGACCTGGCGATAAGAGATGCTGTAAAGGGGGGGTTGGGGGAAAAGTGTTGTCATTGCTGCAATAAAATCCATATTTTATGGGGAGTTAAATGCAGTTCTTTGTAAGTGAAAGTATATGTTCAACTAAGAAACTCTAGGTGACATTCAAGGATCAAGAAGTTTAATGACCTGAATTATACCCAGAATACCCATACATCTGCTGGTGATATTTAAAGAATGAACCTTTGTCCGAGAATCTGATTATGATATTCATGCTACAGAGTTTTATTACAACTCTCAAAGTAAATTCTATGACCAGACTACTTAAGTAGCTATCTAAGGCTTCAGTTTTCATTTAGGGGTAAGGTGAAGGAAAGGGAGGAGTGTGAAAAAGAATATGTATATAAATCAAAAATAGGGTAGGAACAGTCTTGTACACATGTGACTGTGTCATGTATAGACATACACATTATGTTTATAATCTTTTCCAGTACTATAAAAGGGTTGCAAGTTTCACTCCATGCATTGGGAAAAGGAAAGAAGAAAAATGTAACTTTAAGATAGCATTTCCCTTGCATTAATAACATCAAAAACAATCTTCAAACCATAATAAGTAGTATCTGGGTCTGTTTTATTTTCTTTCCTTTTGGCAGGTTGGCTTTACCTAAAAAGGTTAGCATGGGAATCTAAGTGCCTCTACATACATGCATACATATATGTGTGTATATAGTTTATTCTTCCTGAATGCCTCGATCCAAAGTGTAAGAGTGTTCTTATCCCTGGGCATGCTGGCTTTGCTATTTTAAAGAAAATTAAGTCAACAAGTTACATTGTGAAGGGAGGATACATGGAATATAATCAATCAGATGTCTTCATTTTGTCATAAAGAGGGTGAAGTTTGTACTACAGGCGGGATTTTCAATGGAGAAATCCTTTTGCTCAGGAGTCTTAAAAAGAATCCAGCCGTGTACTAGAAAAAAAAAAAGCATTTACGTTTGTATCACTTTCTTTACACTTGTAGATTTTAACTAGTTGGGGGAGCATTTGGGGTGGGAGAGAGAGAAAAAAGGTACATAATACATGTTTCTACCTATTTTTATTTATTTTTGATATTTTTGGAGCAAAAGAAGAAACCTTTTTTTTTTTAAAGAAAACTCTAAGAGGCAGCAACATATTTTTCAAGGAAAATGGCAATGATTCAGTTCTACTGTAGTTTTCTGCAATTATCTTTTGCAGCCATTATAAGGAATTGGCATGTAAGAATCCCTGTAGGGACTTTGCAATCCCTCTAGATATTTAGTTTTTGCATTAATTCATTGCAGTTACATTTCTGGATTCTAACTCTGAAAAGATAAAATAGAAAAACAAAAATCATCATTTTCCATGTTGCTTACTATCAAAAATATACACCTTCTCTCATCCACCCACCACTTCCATCAGCTCTGAAAGTATAAACTTACTCTTAGAGGCAATATTCCCTTTAAGGAGAAAATATCTTTTGAAAATATTGTTTCAGATATATTTGAAATAGCGAGGATTGAAAGCATAGTAACAGACCAAAGCCCAGTGCCAGATAGTATGTCCTCTTTGCTAGAAATGTTTCAACTAGTATGTTGTACTTGACAAAAAGTTCTGATTTTCAAATTGAGCAATAGTATGGTTAACTTGGATGGAAAATGGCCAAGTGTTTTCATGAGGGGCACCTTCCCTTCCTTAAGACATGAAAGGTGTGGAGCCCGCTCCTGGGTCCTAGTTGCTCTGCAGTCATTTGTTTCCTCCTCATCGGATAGATGTAGTGGTTTTCTTTTAATTATAGAAACTTTTTTGGGTGGAAGGGACCTCTAGTGGGTCATCCTGTGCATTTCTCTCAGCATTACAGTTGCAGGAGGGCTTTTGCTGTCTGAAGTTTTGAAAACATAGCATCAGCTTCTCTATTTAAAAAGGAAGGGGGGAAAATGCCTGTCCAGAATAGTCTGACTTGTATGTTTATAAAGTGGCCTATCATCTTTATTATTTCTGTAGATGTCTCCAATTGGAGAACCTCAAAGTGTTTATTTTGTTTTTCCATGTCTCTGGTTAAAGGTTTAAACACAATGAGACTTTCACATGTATTTAAATGAAATCAGTAGCTACATGTTCACGTTCATTGAAAACGATAAACTGAGATTTCATTTTTTTGGACCTTGCCAAGAATGTACTTCTTGTTGCACAACTCTTATATCCTCATTAATAATTAAGTCTGATTTACATTTTTTTAAAAATCCATTCCCTGTGGTACAATGACATTACTGTTATGATTCAAGAAGGATAATATAAAGACCATGGCTCTGAGAAAAGTTGTGGGAACATAATTACCCTTTCAGAAATGTATAGAACTTCTCCACTTCTGCTGATTTAGTGGCTTCTGATTTAAAGAAATACCCATTCATATAAGTATTTGTTAAAAAGAGACCAATAGACTTTTAGATGTGCATGTCACCAGTGGGGATTGTCTGTTTTGGTACATAGTTTTGCTTTATTGTGATGCTTTTTGGGTACCCAAATCTTTTAAAAAGCATTCCCTGGCACTTGGAGTTAGATAAGTTCTATGTGGTGAATCAGTCTCTTCTGCTGATACTATGCAGGGCTCGACTTCCAATTTAAAAATCTGTTCTAAAGTTTGAAATGTGTTCCAAATGAGATAACATCCGGCAGAAGCTAGTTACCTCATGTTCCTTGCTTAGTCATGGCAGCCCATTATTTGGGGTCTGTAAGAATTAGGGTCTGGCTTATAAAAATGGAAAAAAATGACTCAGTCTGAATTGCATTTCTTAATGGTGTTTCAGCTTAGCCAGTGTCTACTGAGCCTACCTTATTTGCTTCACAAAAAGGTGGAAAAAAAGCAGATAATCAAACCCTTTCTGGCTTAAAAATTGTGAATAAGCCATCATAAATATAAAGAATTGGAATATTGTGCTAACAATGGAGTTACTGAAAGAAGAGTATTAAAAAAACAAGGAATTATCTATCAATCTTATTTTTGTTACACAATTCTAATAATTTTGGAGAAAAGAAATATAAAAATATTGGGAGGGATGACTTTTATTTGAAGATTTTCGGAGAGGAGAGGAGTTAAGGTGCTTTCTTAAAATTTGGTATACAATATTTTGTTGGGTTTTCATTCTTCTGAAAACTAAATAGGCTACAGTATTTTAAAATGTCCATATCACTATGTTTCTGTCTCTTTATCCATCCCAGTTCTCCCTTACAGTAAGTTATGAAAGGACCTCCAAGACCTTCTGTGTCAGGCACCATCATTATTTCTTGAGGTGGATAGTTTTTATGACCCTTTAAGCAACCATGTAGGAAGGCGGAAAAGAATGACTGATCTTCCAACAGGGTAAAATGTACCCTTGGCCAATACCAAAAAATACATTAAGGATGAGTTCCTGAAGCCAAAGAATGGCAGAGAAATGATTCAATAAACTAAATACTTCAGGCAAAAAACCTAACTTGACTTGAACTACCTAGGAATTTATCTGAAGAACTCACAAAGACAATTTAATGAAGTGGTAATGCCCTTTTGTGACACAAGCAATTTTTAGACCATAACAAGTGTACAACAGATCCTGGATACTTTTATCCCTCTATATTTAGATGTCATTTCAGTTAGCTTAACCTATTTACTCTCTTTCCACTGATTTTGTGGTACCTGTTTCTGGATTTATCATTCCATCTTGATGAGACTTATAAGCAGAAGAGTTTATAACTAGTATGTTACTATTAAATTTTATTTGCAGTATTGATAAAGCAGCATGTGCCTCAGTCTCCTCCTAATGATACATGGAACTCTTGTCAAAGAGTACAACCTATGAATGAAATAACACATGGCCTTCTTCTATGGAGGGTTTTGAATTATCTTAACCTAAATGCTGTTCCTATAACAAAGTCAATTGGTTCACATGTCAACAGAAATTGAAAACCACAAAAGAAATATAGCTTAGTTGAGTTGTCCATGGATTAGTAAAAAGTGAGTGAAATGGAAAGAGGGAGAAAAATGTTCAAGGGCAAATTGAAAATAGAAACAGAGATTCAGATTTGACATTTTTCCATATGTGGAATTATTGTTTCCTATCATAAGAAATGCAGGTTCATATGCATGATTACCATGTAGCCCTTGTCTACCATGACATGCATATTTTAAGATGGTAGTCTCTGCCTGAAGGGGACTCACTGTGTGTTTCAAGGAATTAGAAGTGGAATGAAATCTTTGCATTCAGGGATCAGCTCACAGATTGGCTCCCAAGAAGGTGATTTGAATTCTTATCAGAAAGCAAATATTGCAGTTAGTTCCAAAATGTAGAGCCTTGGATAGAGTTCCCCTACTTAACTGTTTAAAAAAGATTAACTTATTCATAATAATTAACAGTCATGAATGTTATCAACACAAGTCTAAAATAATTTGCTCACCATTGTTTGCCACTATCTTCCTTTCCACACCAAAGTAAACTAAAGAGACCCATCTTCTAAAGAGGCTCATCTTCTTGGACAATAGTGATAAACACAAATATGCCAACAGAAAACAGGGAAATCTACAAATAGTATACTGTGGTAAAATATGTTAGTAACAATATTTCAACTAATACTAAATATAGTGTTATGTGTTAGAGCAGCCTTAATGATAGATGGTGGCCAAAGAGGCCAGAGACTAAAAAAAATCAAGGATAAACTTAAGTCCTTTAGATTTAAGGCATTGTTGGGGAACTCTGTGGAAGTGGTTAATATTAATGCTTGCCTGAGTCTAGCCACAGAAGGACCAATGGATGACCTGGGAGGATAAATGGGAATGCAGGAGGTTGAACTAATAACATTTTGTCAAGGAGGAGGCAGATTTTTGAGGCCAAGTAGACTTCTTACAGGTTTTTCAATTTTGAAAAATCTATTTTCAAGGCTTTGTTAGCAGAGGGAGTGTTGTGGACATCTGAGTGCTTTGTTTGGCCATAAAGGCAATTTCAGTGACCTAGGAATCCATCAAAAGATTTCAATTGCAAGAGAAAAATTTATGGAGGAGGGACAATGAATTTAAAGAAATTAAATAACTTTAGTTTCCCTCTGGATAGCTATGATTCTTATCCACCTGTGGGCATCTCAGGCTCACTGGATCCTTTCAAGACTTATCTCTGGGCTCTCTCAGTGTACTTTTTACCTGATGGTCATTATTAGGTAAAGTTTTATATTGTTTCTACCCTGATAAGTGAAAAGACATTTTTTTCTTTCATAACAACATCATGGTCATTTACTTAGTATGTAGTTGGCATCAAAGTTCAATATGTACATAAACTGCAATTCTTTCCATCATAAAGTATTATACCAAAACACACTAATATGTCACAGTGTTGAAAACAAAGTAAAATACCGGAACTGTGTTTTCCCTGTATTCACTTTGTGAGTGTCTCTGTGTGTATAACTTTTGTGTACTTATGTGGGGGGTGGGGGGCAGGGAGGGGGATTATCCTTCAAAAGACAGACATTCTTTGAGGGTAGGGCCTGTGTCATTTTTTTCTTGTTTCCTCAATACCTAACAGAGTACTTAACATATATAGTAGGAGAATAATAGATCTCCAAAGCCTTAAGAAGCTGCTTAGAATTAACAAATGCTTCTTGACTGATTGGTTGAAAACAAAGAAAAGTCATAAAACTATTTATTACCTAATGCTGATTTGGCAACTATTGCAGGTAAGGCACCTTCCTTTATGCTTCTCTGTCTTTCTAAAGGTTTCACTATTAAAATGATCATGTAGAAACCTCTCTATTCTCTAGATTCTGATTATGCATTTTTTTTTGAAATATATAGAGAATTCTGTATTTGGAAAGGAAATGAAGAGGTAAATTGTTTCAGTCTCTTTGTTTTATATTTTAAAAATAAACAGTGCTGGACTTGCCCAAAGTTTTCTGAGGAGTTTATCCATGTCTTTTTCTGTTCTTTTTCTTTTTTCCCTTTTTATTGCTAAAAATAGTTCATTGTTTTTATTAGTAATATTAGATTATGGAAACAAGAGTAATTAAAATGCAAGCTAGGAAACATAACTGAATTTCTAGCAATTATGTGTGTGTTGGGGGGCGGTAGGTAGGTGTGTTGTGTGTATGTATGAGTGTCTAACTGTTGCAGAAAGGGAAACTGTTGAAACTGAGAGCTAAAAGGAGGTTTGGGTTTTTCATCTGTGATTTTCAGCTACAGTATCTTAAACTGGGTATATTTCAGTTACCCACCAAGTAGGAAAGAAAAGGAAGCTTCCTGTAATCTGTGGAAACTGCATATTTGTCTCTAATTTTTCAGGACCTTCATAGGATCATCCATCTAGAGTAAAAGGTGACCTTGGAGGTCAATTAGTTCAACCTCATCATTTTACATATGAGTAGACTTAGCATTAGAGAGACAAAGTAAATGATCCAGATCATACCAACTGTAAATAATAGAACTGAGATTGGAAACCAGGTCCTCTGACTAAATCCAAGTGGTGTTTTGTTTGTTTGTTTGTTTGTTTTTTGCTGTAGCATAAGAGTAGAGCTGTGGAGTAGTGGATGGAACACTAGACTGGAGTCAGGAAGATCTGCATTCAAATACAGCCTTAGACATGGACTGGTCATATGACCCTGGAAAAGTCACTTAACCTCTGTCTACCTCACTTTCCCTAGCTGTAAAATGGGTATAATGATAACACCTTTCTCCCAGGGTTGTTATGAGTATAAATTAAGATAGTATTTGTAAGGTACTTTGCAAAGCTTAAAGCCATACAGGTATTATTATTATTACTACTACTACTACTACTACTACTACTACTACTACTACTACTACTACTACTACTACTACTACTTTAAATAAAACCTTTCAATACCCTAATCTTTCATCAAACCAGATTCTAGATATTTGGAAAAGAAAATATGGTCACCTTATCTATATCTCTTTTATTACTAGAGCATAAGAACTCTAGACAAATAGCAAAAAAAAATGACCTAGTTATTGTTATTGTAGTTTTATTAAGGTGAATAATTTTCCATAGAAAAGTAATTGATCTTGGTGTTGGATTCTCTTTTTTGGACCTCAATAGAGTTAAGAATGACTATGCCTTTTAAGTCAGCAGACCAAAAACCACATTAGTCAAAAGCTGTTCACCTACTGTCCCCTTTATTATACCTCTTGTAAAGAGAAACTTGTACTTGTACATCAAGGAAAACCTTTTGACTATATCAGCAAGAATTCTGAAGTTATGCTGTGCCTAATTTTCTCCAAGTTCATATGACATTAATTTGAGTACCTGGTTGGTTGATGGATGTTCAGCAGCAGACGAGGAGGCCATATCTGATTACCTCAGCTCAGTTTTACCCATGTAGCAGAAAGGGGCATCCTTAACTTGAAAAGAATATGATTTCTGCACTAGTTGAACAAGGCATTTCAAAGATGTCTGTTTCAATTCCTAAAAATGTCTTTCCATTTTATTTTTAAAAGGCTCACAATCCTGCTTTTTTTGTATATGTCAGTCAAAAAATAAAATGATCATCCATTTTGAGCTGTTTTTTGCAGGGCTTGTTTTGTTTAGTTTGGTTCATTAATCCACCGCCATACGTAACTTCTGCTGTGTTTGATTCTGAGCTTCCCTTAGCAACAGGTTCTCATTTCACTAGTCACCATCAAACGGTAAGATTCTGCTTATCACAAATTTAGAGTGCTACAATATAACCTATCCAGTAAATTACCATGCTGAATCCTAATTGAACAAAGTTGAGCAGCAGCATTTCCCAGTTATTGCTCTTATCTCACAACCACTCACTTAAGAGGAATTAGGATTTTTGTCAGGATATAGAAGAGAAGGGATTCAGTAAGGTAGGAAATATGATGAAAATCAATGCTACAGCTGGTTTCCTCTCTTCTTGACTCCCTCATTTGCCTTTTTCTCAGGAAGAGATCACTAAGGGGGTAGTCCTTGACAAAAAGAGCTGAAGAAATTACTTAATCTGTAGTGCCCTCTAGGAGAAGTCGGTCACAAGCCTGAAAATACAAAAATGTTTTGGAAGCACACAAAACGTGAAAAAACTTCTGCATTTAGAAAAAACAATGTGGTCATGTTCACGTTCAGGCCAACAGACTGGATTCCATCTTTGAAATGGATCAGAGAAAGTGACATGATGAGGATTCCCATTGAGTTCCTATTGTTCCTTTTTCCCATTTACTTGTGGGGTTGCATTCTCAGAATCTCCTGCTCAAGATTAACTGTTTAGCAACTTGTTTGCTTCCCCCCCCTCCCCGAAATACTCCAGTAAACTCATTTCCATTCAATTCAGCAAGAATCTATTAAGCACTTTTTGTGTCCCAGGCAGTGTGCAACACCTCAAAGGGTTGGCTAAAATTTTTGCTGATAGGCTCAGTGGCAGGATCTATATTGGTTATCAGGGGAAAAGAAAGGAGCTGACTTTCCCCTCAAAAAAGGTTGATAGCTACTTTAACAAAGTTAACACCTACATCAAGTGTACCCCAGCATCTTAGAGTAAGATTTTGATATAAAATAGAGATTTAGAGAGAATCATCGAAACAGACAAAAGGTAGGTTAATTAGGTAGCAATGAGCAAGAAACTTTTCATTGTACCCCCAAGAAGCTGATAGTGTTCATTTAGCATATGTATGTGCTCCCATTTATTATTTCATTAGAATAGGTTTTTTAATTGTTTGCATTCTGTGTGACAATCTGATTATCATGGCTGATGAGAAAAACCAATCACAGAACACTACAGCTCAACTGATGGCCCTTGATGATAATTAAGAAATATGCAGTAATATCCATGACATCATGAAGAAAGGTTTCAAAACACTGAAGATCGGTGCTGCATGTTAAACTGAACAGTCTGGATACTAATGAGAAGTTGTGGATGTACAAAACCTTAAAGAAATGCTTTGCTTGTCAAACAATTACTTCCCCATTCTGCTTAGCTGACTGACAAGTAACTGCTCCCTGGAATGATTTTCAGGAAGAATTTTTGGAAGGTTCATTATAGGAATTTCTGCACAATAAGAGTCTTTCGGGAATAAGTGTAAGTAATTTTATGGGACAGATAAATTCTACTGAAAATAAAGAGGTAACTTTATTATAACATAGCTCCTCTGTCACCAGAATGATTAGCTGAAAGCATTTGAGCTAGACACCATTATTCTAACAAGCTGATTTTCAAAAGATGCTATACCAGTTTTGGACAACAAGATAGTATCTTAGATAAACATTTCTCCAACTTTATTTTCTGTTCAAATCCATTCATTTCCAGTGAAAAATCTGGCTTGTTATATTCTTTATTCTAATAACATCATATTTAATAATTCAGAATCCTTTAAAAAGGGTCCTGTTTCAAAGGAGACCATATCAATGGTGCCCTGAAAGCCTGAGGGTATAAAGATGCTGTTGGGGATACCCAGTCCTCAGATTCCGGATACCAACTCTCTTCCTCCTTTAGGCAGATTTTTTATTAAACTCAGTATTAAACAATGTTGCCTGAAGCTTGATTAACAATTTATGTCTTCCTAAGAAGGATTAGCAGCAGTCTGTCATTTTGATTTTTTAATTCTAAATTTGCATCTGGAAATGGGGTAGGCCTCTAAGTTTACATTTTTCCAATAGATTTTGCTTTTCGGGATTCAAAAGTAAACTGCATGCTATTCTTTCTGGTGTGATTTTTCTTCTTTTCTAGTAGGGTTGCTATGCTTGCTAATGAATCTTGGCTAACTTTAAATAAAATGTAATTGCCTCTGCCTTTAAATGAATTTTCTGTCTTTCATTTGAGCTTTTATTTTCATTAAAACCATTTATAATGAAATTATTTGAGGAGCAAAAATCAGATGGGGTGAGCATATATGTAGATATATATTCAAATACATGGAAACAAATATATGAAGGGTTTTTTACCTTTCTTTGTGCCATAACATCAGTGGCAGTCTGATAAAGCCTCTGGACAGCTTCTCAGAATAATACAAATGTATAAGATTGTAAAGGAAAATAATTATACTTAAATATAGATGTAATTTATTTTCTCATCCATGTTCATAGACCCCTTGAAGTCTTTCTACAGATTCTAGTTTAGGAACCCCCTCCCCCACACACAGGTATTGTATATATGTGTGTGTGTGTGTGTGTGTGTGTGTGTGTATACACATATATATGTATATGCAGATCTAGATGCAAGATGTCAAAAATCTTAGTGTAGTTTCAAGTTTTAATTGTTTGAAACTACCTTAAGACTTTTGGGAAACCCTGTAGATAGACAGGTAGATAGATAGTTAGATATGTTTATGTGCATATGTCTGTGTTTATATAGCATTTATATATAAATATAAACATATATAAAGCAGAGTAAGAATTTTAAATAAATACATATGTGTTTTGTTTATATGGGATTAAGTTTCAAAAGTAGGCAAGGGCAGCTCTCAGAGTTCTGGCTTTGAACCTTGCCTCTATCATTTCAGAGCTGGAATTTGGACAAGTCATCAAGTTCTCAGATTCATTTATATAAACCTGGAATAATAATATTGGTACTACTTACTTCATAGGGTTGTTAGGAAGATCAAAGTAGATAATGTATGTGAAAGCCCTCTGTAACCATACAGAGCTATATAAAATGTGAGTTTCATTAATAAAGAAACTATAGCCTGTATTTTCATCCTTTGTATCTGTTTATATCTTTGTATTTCATGTCAAAAATATGACAAATTTCCTTCCTTTTTAAAGCATGGTGTATGTGAGGCCAGAGCAGCAGGTGTTTCCCCATATGGATCATTTAGCTTTGGGCAGAGAAAAAGACAGTCCCATGCATGGCCCCAAATTCACCCCAAGTTCTTGCTGTCTTGCATATGCTTAGTCTTGATCCCAAAGGGGATCAGTTAAAAAGTGGCTGGCTCAGGGCAAACCACTTCTGGACAGGGGGCAAACAAAAATGCATTTCCTGCTCATAATAGGCCAATATTATCACATTTATACACCAATGACAATAATATAGATTCTGGTTGACAAGACCCACTTTTTTTTCTACCAGTCTCATGTACTCCTTAGATGTACAAATCATCCTTTGACTTCACATTATAAAAGTGTTTTGTATAGTCCATTTCTATTCTTGCTCTGCATTTTTTAACCTTCTGGGCTTAAAAAAGAATCATCACACCGCTGAACACTGTAAATGAGTTAGTCCACATATCAACTTACTCTCTTCTAGCGTTGCTGGTACTTGACCAACCCTCCATTATTCTTCTTTGACTTGCTGCACAGCAGTTTTACACAGATTATAACCAGCAAACTTTGTTGCTGCAAGCATTACTTCTGTACAGGAAGGCTGACTGCATTTTAGGATCTCAAATGGTTCCTGATGTTATCTAGACATTAAATGTTAATTATGGCATTAAGAACACTCTGATTTAAACCAGCTGTCATTAAGCTGGTTGAATGGTCTTTAGTAAGTCCAAGTCTTTTAGCCCCAGTGATATGATAACAACCTTTAGTTAAGTTAGAGTACAAAGCTGCATTGACACTGTAACACTAATTACCTAGAGGAGGCACGATATGCCTGGACCTCTGCAGTACTCATACCTAGCAGAATTGAGGGTGGGACTTCAGAACCTTTAGAATCTGCTTGGGATGAAGCTTTAATGGGCCTTATAAGGGGAGCAGGATAAGATGGAGATGACTGGCACGAGTAGCCTGGCTAGGATGAGTGCCTAATGACAGTTAATTGAGGGGTGGTAAAGTTGAAAGAGAAGGGAACTTCTTCCTGAGCAGAATGATCCTGATTGTGTATCCTCTGAATTCAAGGCAGTTTGGTTGAGTAGAAGGGGCTCTATCCTTGAAATGAAAAGATTTGGGTTTGAGTATCCCACTTTCGAACTGTACGACCTTGAGTAAGTCACTAAGCATCAGTTTTCTCATCTAAACTGAGGATAATTATGAGATCACCTAATATGCAGAGGAAGAATATTGTAAATCATAAAGTATTGTGGAAATATGAACTATTATTAGTTATGGAGTAGCAATCAGGTGAGAGAGGATGTTATGGTGACTCTATTAACCAAATATAGAGATATTAGTGTATTTAAGGAAAACAAATTCCTAAAAGTAGAATTTTTTACTTAAAGGGGGCTTTCTAAATATTAGTCCGGCCTTTCATTTTATAGATGGGAAAAATGGAACCCAGAGATATCAAATGATTTCCCTAAGGTTGCCCAACTAGTTAGTGGTGCAACTGAAAGTATATAACCAAGATCTTCTCTTAGCCAGCTCAGCAGTCTTTCCATTTATAGTATATTGCCTCCCAAGAAGCAAGTAAATTATAGCGTTTGGCTCAGGAGGAATTTCTAAGCCGTCCTTTAAGAAACCAGACCTTGGAAATGGCAAGATAAGGCTTAGATGTCACCAGAAAAAGAGATTAAGCTGAAGACAACAGAGTAGATCTGACAGAGTAGACAGAAGGAAAACCAGAAGGTTACAAGAAATGACTAAGCCTAAGTCGGAGGGATGATCCACTAATGGGGCAAGATATTTTGAAGTAGTTCTATTAGATGGATCACAGTCAGCATAAGGCAATGTAGTTGACTTTTTTAGGAGCATCTACAGTATCCTAGAATAAGGATCAGAGTAGTCACCTGCTCAAATTGGATAGACAGTTTTGTTATGGAATCAATCAATATGCATTTATTAAATTCCTATTCATGTGCCAGGCACTGTGAGAGGTGCTGGAGATCCAAAGACAAAGCCAGAAAAAAATTTCTGCTTTTTGTCAGCCTGTGGACTGTTATGGATTTTTTCCTGTGGCCTTACATCTAAGTGTTGTTGTTTTTCTTTTCTTTTAATAAAACTATTCTTTGACATGTTGTGGCCAGGCTAATGTAAATAGAAGAATTGCTTCTAGCCAACCAGACTATCCAGTGGAAAGATTTTCTGTTGTGGGTTTTTTTTTTTTGGTAGAGATTCAAACTCTAATAGTGAGATGCAGTGAAATAAGATGAAATTTAGTAGAGACAAAAAGTAAAACCTTTCACTTGGGTTGAAAAAATCAGTTGTATAGAATGAAGGAGAGATGTCTACAAAGCTGTTTGGTAAGACAACAACAACAACAAAAAATCTAATGGATTGTAAACTCAATATAAGCCAGCAATGTGAATTGATAGTCAAAAGTTACTGTTACTTTATGTTGCATAAAGAGAAGTGTACACACACACACACACACACACACACACACAGAAGCGTACAGGAAACTAGGTGTCTCAGTGCACAGAGTGCCAGGGCTGGAGTCTGGAAGGCATCTCCCTGAGTTCAAATGCAGTCTCAGATGCTTAACTAGCTGTGTGACCCTGATCAAGTCCCTTAACCCTGTTTACCTCAATTTCTTCACCTGTAAAGAAAGGGCAACACACTCCAGTATCTTTGCCAAGAAAACCCCAAATGGGGTCCCAAAGAGACATACATGACTGAAAAACAACTTTATAACAATAACAAATAGGATCCATATCAAGGAAAATGGTAATTTTGCACTGTTCAAACTACATCTGGAGTGATGTATCCAGTTAGTAGATCTGCATTTTAGAAGAGGTATTGACAGGCTAGAGTGCAATTAGAAGAGAAAGACCAGGATACTGAAGCTCTGAGAAGAGAAGACTCTTCCTAAATATTCTTCCTAAATATGAGTGATGCTTTCAAACATTTCAAGGGTTATTAATATGGAAGAATAATTTTTCTGGTTTGTCCTGGAAAAAAGAACTAGAATGAATGGATAAAAGTTATAGGGATGAAAATTTTAGCTCAGTATAAGGAAAAACTGCCTAATCATTAATACTTCACAAAATAGGATGGGTTGCCTTGGTTGGGGGAAAGGAGGAGATGAGAGGGTGGGAAGGCAGGGTGAAATGAGTTACCATTAATTGGATGTCTTCAAAATAAAGGCTGGATGGCACCTTGTTAAGAATCATGTATATAGGAGCCATGATTCGGGAACCAAATGAATTATTTTCAAGATTCCTTTCAACTCAAAGCATCTGTACAGGTTCCTTAACTTTTTTGTGTCATGGACTCCTTTGGTAATAATGTATTTAAATCCACAAAAGAGGATGCATAGGATTATAAAGGAAGCCAATTATATTGAAATACAGTTATCAATTTTTTTTAAAGTTCATAGACTCAGGGTTAAGAAACTCAAAATGAAGACCATGAAGTTGCTAAAAGACAACCTAGATCTTTTGTCACAGGCATCTTAAGAATCAAAAGGGGTTTTGTAACTATGGGGAGCTCTGGGGGCTCTAAAAACAATGTGCCTCAGCTCAGTCTCTAGTGCATGCTGGTAAACTATCTAAAATTCTCCCTGTGGCTGTCCTTCACAGACTCAATGTCAGGGAATGAGGATGAGGAGCTTAATTTTAAGAGTCATAAAGTTAAGGATGCAGGGAGAATGGGGAATTATTGTAGGTTTGTAAGTTCAAAGATGTAAGGAGCTTTATAGCAAAAGTTTTGTCGATCATTGAGAATTTGGCACACACCAGTAGGTACTAGTTCATGCATCTATGGTTGGGAAAGCACTGTTCTAAAAAGACTTTGACTTTCCTTATTGCACTATTGATTTCTGTGTTAATTATTGTTGCTTTGGCCAGTGCATCCACTAAGTAGAAAGTGTTTATGGTTTCTTATTACACATTGACACTGCAAACTTTAGCAATGATTGGTGTAGGTTAGGGTGTGACCTGAGCTGTCCTTTGTGATATGCTATAATGACTACAAAGCATCCCGTTGTATCATATATCTTGTGTGAACACTTTCAGGACAAAATCAAGATTATCCAGAAAAATCTTGTTTGTACATAGTTTGTATGCTGTCTCCCCCATTAGATCATGATCTCTTGGGGATCACAGGCTATCTTTTGCCATTCTTTGTATCTTCAGCACTTAGCATAGTGGCTGGCTCAGAGTAGGCATTTAATAAATGTCTATTGACTAACTTAAATGCCAGTCCTTCCATGAATTCCCCCCACCTCGAACTTTCTGGTCATTAATAACCCTCTCTCCTAGATCCCTCAAACACAATAGTTTTTTAATTCTTAATGAACCCATCATCTAATATTGTACATCACAGTTACCTTTATTGATGTTTTTTTCACTCCCACCCTCACCTGACTCTTATGTTCTTTTGGGGGCAGAGACCAAGTGTTATCCAAACTTGGTATCTATACTAGCACAGTGCTCTGCACATAGTAGGAACTTAGCAAATGGGTCTTGTGTTCCATTTTATTGTATTGCATTATATTCTCATATATATATGAGAGGTTCTGATGAGGTTCTCTATACTTTTTTATGTAAAACAAGACATCTGTTAGCCTAATACTGTGTGATATAGATAACAGTAGCTTAATTGATTGAATAGGAAATTATTTCATTTTATGTAAACTGAGTGCTTAGGCTAGAGTACCTACATTTCTGGTAAAGTGACATACTGTTCACTAACTCTGTAATGGAAAAATCCAGACAAAAGGAAGAGTAAGAGAAGGTTCTCAGGTTATGACTATAGTTGTAGGATAACCAAGCCTAGAAGAAATAACTGAGTTGACTAGGGAAAGGAGACAAATGTCAAATATTGCTTGGAAAAGGTTCCAATGTTCTGAAAGGTCAGCAAAGTGAGATAGCCCAATGTAGGGCAGAGTGGGCTGGATTTCAAATCAGAGAACTTGAGTTCCAATTCTAGCTCTCTTACATAGTACATTGACTTTGGACAAGTAATTTGCTTGTTTCACTTAGTTTCCTAATTTATAAAATGAAGGGGGTGTAATAGGTGGTCTTTCATATCTATTCTAGCTGTAGATTTGTGCTCCTCTTTCATACTCTAAGTGGAAGTAAACTTTTGATTTAGCCTTTACATTAGTTTTGAGACCTGTTAGAAAAAAATTAGAATTTGTTTGGAAAACTGTTAGGAAAAAAAAGAAAGGGGTTTTTTGTTTTTGTTTTTGCAGGGCAATGAGGGTTAAGTGACTTGCCCAGGGTCACACAGCTAGTAAGTGTCAAGTGTCCAAAGCCAGATTTGAGCTCAGGTCCTCCTGAATCCAGGGCTGGTGCTTTATCCACTACGCCACCTAGCTGCCCCAAAAGAAAGTATTTTTAACTAGAGATATAAAAGTCAACCGGCTGGGAGGAGAGAAAATTTCATTTTTGCCATCATAGTTTCATGTAAAGAATAACCTTCATGGGGTCGAGATTTGCTACCTTATCCAGTTATCTGCATTGCTCTCTGTGGCCTGGCTCTAACCTCAACTTTTCTAGCTTTTTCCCAGAGTGTTTTCTTTAAAAAAAAATTTACCTTGAATTTAATCCTAAACATTGACTAAGACTTTTAAATAGTCTCCAGCAATTATTGGTTTAAAAAAATCCCAGTAGAATAATTTCCTGTTCGTTTTACAGCTAAAAATCCCCAGTGCTTCTTTTGGAAGGTATTCTCCTTTCTGTTTTAGGAAAAAGGAAACAATTCTTCACAGATGTACCATAATGCAAATTTTCTACCTTCACAGGATTGCAGTGAGGTAAATGATTGAAAATTGTCAAATATCTAGCACAGTGCTGATAATAAATGTTGAATGAGTAAAAGTCTATTGAAAAATCACTTTTTCCTCATTTCCTCCATTATCTGATTAACTTAGTAGGAAAAAGAAAGGTGTTTTTTAATTGTTTGCTTAGACCAGTCACACTCTAGAGGAATGACAGAATAGAATAGCTATTTTAAAAAAAATATGAACTCCTTTACAAGAAACCCTACCTCTGTGACTTCACCTCTTCACAGAAATGTTAATGTGACAGAGATGTCCTTTATGCCTAGCACTTTAGGGGCAAAGCCTGTAACTACAGAACCTTTCATATTTAAGAGATGGGTTTTCATTCTCAATTTTGAGGGAAAAAAGGAGGGCACTCATACATAGTTTCTTGTCATCTTCTTGCTTCTAAATATCAAGTGAGACTCCAAAGTCACTGTTATTTGACTTAGTAACCTCAATGATAAAATAAAAATAAACTACCTGGGGCCTTGGATCTTTTTCTTGCTCCCTAGAAACTTTTTAATTCCACAGATTGGGACTAAATACTGCAATCATTGTGATGTGGTGATGTTACTGGGGAGAAAAATAATGAAGTACCTTGTTCTGCTTTGGGCGTTGATATTTATTTTTTTCCTTTTTTTAGTTTGAACTTGATTGCAGTTGTATATAAGTACCAACACAGATTCCACTACTAGTGTGGAATGTGTAGTGTAGTCATAGAAATATATAATAGAAAACTTCCTAGGCACTGAGAAGTTAATTAACTTGCCTAGGGTCAGATAGCCAATATGTGTCAGACAAGTGTAAGATTTGAATTCAAGTCTTCATGATTCCGTGGCTGGCTCATTCTGCATTATACCACATTTCCTCATGTCATAATAGCTACAGTAACCTGTTTGTACTTCCTTCACAATGTGGAGAAACTTTCTGTTTGCCAAATGTGACTCAAATCCAGATTCTCCTCTTATCCCTGCAGCATTCTTCCAAAGAAATCCTGTAGACAAGTCACTGATCTCCAATCAATCCTATATGGGTGAAATGAGTTAGAAAACCAACTGTAGAATGGAGTGGGGACATCACTGAATCTATCAAGTAGCTATGTTGGTCATTACCAAATGGCTTACATGTCTTAAATTCTTTAAAGCTTTTAAGGCGCTTTTTGTACATCCCCTGTGAGACAGGTGGGGGATAAAGAGGGAAACCAGAGAGAGACAGAGAGACAGAGAGGGACAGAGTCCTGGATGAAGAAACTCCCACCCATGGTAGTCAGCATTTTCTCTGCAATTTATAGGCATAGTGATTTTCCTTCATGAATTTGAAGGGCTAGATGTAGTAGAACTTGCCTGGCCTCTCTGCTGCTAGAGAGGGTGAGGCTAATGGATTTCTTGAACTCACGAGTTCAGAAGTGCAGTGGGCTAAAGCCAATCAGGTATCCACACTAAGTTTGGGACCAATATGTTAAGTCCTTGGGGAAAGGGGAGTAGGAGAGAAAGAGAGAGACAGTGGCAGGGAGAGACAGAAAGAAACAGACAGAGAAAGAGAGAAGACACAGAAAGAGACATAGAGAGGAAAGAGAAACAAGAGAGAGACAGAAACAGCGACAGAGAAAGAAAGGAAGATACAGAAGTGACAGGGAGAGATATAGAGAGGAAAGAGAAACAGAAGAGAGAGACAGAGAAAGAAAGGAAGATACAGAAAGTGACAGAGGGAGAGACAGACAGAGAAGAGAGAAACAGAAAAACCGAGAGACAGAGAAGAGAGATGCCTAGGCTACTCAGAGATTAAGTGACTTTTCCATAGCAGTGAAATGTGAGATCATTTTCCCAAGGTCACACAACCAGTGTGTGTCAAGGGTGAGACTAAACCTTCAAGTCCCCATGGCTTCGATACCAGTTCTCCATCCAATACTCCACACTTCCTCTCTGAAATAGGCAGTATATTTTGGGATTTTTTTGTTTTTATTTTCTTCCACCTCCATTTTATATATAAGGAAGCAGAAGCTCAGAGGGGCTAAGTGATCCATGATAACAATGCAAGTAGCAAGAAAGCACATAATCAAATCTTTGAGAAATGAAAACATACAGAAAGTAACAGCTCCAACAGGTTCTATCATGAGGACAATGGGAACTGCTGCTGCCTGAAGGGCATGTATGTTTCGTTCTGTCTCCATGATTCCTTAAAAGTCTTCTTGGGATTTTTCCCTCCTATTGAATTTTCTGATTTTTCACAATTCCATCATAGAAAGACAACTTGAGTTCTTTTAAAGACTAGTGAAGGACTATGAATGATTTTTCTATGGGCCTATAGCCAGGCAAGTGATACAATCAATGATATAATTAATAATCATCATCATCCAAAAAGAATCAATCGCCAAGTATATGTGGAATATTTTATAAATCAAAAAAGTAGAAAAACTTTCATACTGTTCAAGTCAATGAGATTTCAAGTGGAGTAGTTTGGGGTTGTTGTTGTTTTAGTCAACTCAATTCACCAAACAGTCCTTGCCTACCTTTTGTGTGTAAGACACTGTACTAATTGCTACTGAAGAAGCAGGTTCCAAAGGTTGAAAAGAATACAGTATGAAAGGAAGGAAGAAACATCCACAAAAATAATTATAATGCAAATTGGAATATAATGAAATGCAGAGGAGAGGTCAAAGAAAGTGCATTTGAATCTTGAGAACATACCACTGTACCTGGCACATAGTAGATGCTGATTGATTGATTGATTGATTAGCAAGGGAAGGAAAGATCTCTTTTAGTTGAGTTGGATCAGGGAAGATACTGTGGAAGAGGTATCACTATAATGCCCGGAGTTTGAAGAAAGAGGATTTTAGCAGGAGGATATATTGGAACATTCAAACACGGTAGGATGGCATGTGCAAATGTACAGGGGAAGGAGAGAGCAGGACAAGTGTGGAACAAAGGAAAAACTATGTAAGGGGAGAAGAGTGAAAGAGCCCGAAGAGCTAGGTTGGAGTCAGGGAGGGAAGAATTAAGAAACAGCATCACTAGCTGCTAGACTCTCCAGCTGGAGGTCATCTCAGCTGGAGAGTAAAATCTTAAGCTGGTCCCACCTGCAAATCCTGTTGCTGCGTAGATAATCAGTGGGGTGCTAGATTGTGGAGGGTGGGCAGGTGAGAAAAGAAAATAGCAGATTGTTTGGTGGAAAAAGGGAGGCCCAGGCAGAGCAGTAAACTGCTGTTTAAACAGGTTTACACAAAATGTGATTATATTTCTTTTTAACAGCCTCTAAAAGTCTTTTTTAAAAGCCTTTTAGGAAGCTGTTTCCTCTTCCCAGTAGAACTGTCAATTGGCAGATGCCTCTGGGAAGTGAACCTGCTCTCTAAAAGACTCTTAAATAATGTTTGTTAAAAACTACAGCATCATCACTTAAAAGCGCTCCACTGAAGAGCTGCTAGCTCCACCACTTCTGTAAAACCCCCACACTGTCACTTCCACCCCTTTCTTCAGGCCTTCCTATGCTCTCTGCTAATACCAGTGATACATCACCATAATGATTAATTTCCACTTTGTCTTATAAACAAATGTTTTCTGAATCATTTCTAATGTGCAGTAGGACCATTCCAGCACAAGCCACAGGGCACAACATACGCAAAGTTGTGCATGCAGTTGTGTCTGGGACATCATATACAGCAGGTGTTCCCCTCATTCTAGTGTGGGCTGGTTCTTCACATGTTTCTACCCTTTACCCCTTGTAGCTTCAGTAAGTTTCTGGTACTGGCCACAAGAGTAACAGTCTCGTTTTAAGATGTCATGGTTCAGCAGAAGGCTTTCCAGGGAACAGGTTGTTTACTACTATTCCTAAGGCACATAAATTCTTCAAAAGGTAAGGGAAATAAGAGAGGAAGGGGGAACAGGGAGAAGAAGGACACTTCTTCCGCAACTTTGGAGATTTTAGAACCAAACTAAGCACACAGCACAAAATAGACGTAAAAAACAGTCCAACCATTTATAAACCATGGAACTTTCTGTAATGAAGTTCATCAGACCCTTTCCTCCTGCTCCCACCCCACGGGGTGAGGGCTGAAGGGGACTAACAACCATCAGTTTCTTCTTCACAATTCTCTGATTAAAATTGGCATCAGCAGGTATGAATGGGGCTGGCCAATCTATGGCCTTCAGTCATTTGAGATCTTAAGTTTTAGAAGGGCAGTGAAATGTGTTGCTGAGATGGATCTGGGCCACGTAGGTAATAAAGGTCCTCTATGAAACAAACAAACAAAACCTGCCCAATCTAATCTATGAGTTCAAGTTAGCAGGGCCCCACGTAGTTGGGTTGGGTTCTAAAAAGAAATGGGGAGCAGTGGGATGGGGAATCAGCCACTGGGAAGAACTAAGTTGAAACTGTTGGCTCCTTTACTAAGTATTTCTTCCCATTGATATCCACTAATGAATGTTATTCTGACACTAATAACAGTCTTTAGGGTTGAGCCTTAAAATTTTGGGATTTAAAAAAGTAATGCTTTATTATGCACTCCCCTTTTTTGTGATTTTGGTCTCTGGGAAGTTTTAGAACTCAGTTTATGGAGCCCAGTGCATGCATCTTATTAATGAAATCCGTCAGAAGATGATATCCAAGATCTATGAGATTTTTAATGACAAATGATTAGCTTTCATTATGCCTCTCCTTTTCTTAGTTCATCTGAGAAATACTATAGAAACAGATTGGTGAACTGAGAACAAAACTATAGGATATACTATAGCAACAGAGATAATAGTAACAACTAGGTAGCACAGTGAATAGAGTGCTGAGGCTGCAGTTATGAATAACTCAGTTCAAGTCTAGCCTCAGACATTTGGTGAGTGATCCTGAGCAAATTACTTAACCTCTTTGCCTCAGTTTCTTCATCTATAAAATAGGAAAAATAATAGTACCTACCTTCCATAGTGGTTGTATGATAAAATGAGAAAATATTTGTTTTTGTTTGTTTTTGGGGTTTTTTTTGGCGGCACAGTGGAGGTTAAGTGACTTGCTCAGGGTCACACAGCTAGTAAATTTCAAGTGTCTGAGACCTCAGAACTCAGGTACTCCTGAATCCAGGGCTAGTGCTTTAACCAGTGCGCCATCTAGCTGCCCCCAAAATGAGAAAATATTTGTAAAGTGCTTTACAAACCTTAAAATGCTACATAAATGCTAGATATTATTTTGATTATTAGCTAAATGATTGATTACATTATCTCATTTTGATCCTCACAAACATCCTATAATTGAGAACAATTTACAAATTGATTATAGTAGTTTAAAAGAAAACAACATTTAAAGACATTAGAACTCTGCTCAATGCTGTGAGGAGTTCTGACTTCCAAAGATTTGATGATGAAGCATGCCCCTCCCCCACACCTTAGCTAAGGGATGATAATTGATAGGTGCTAAGCCATGTATTGATTCATTTTGCTTAATCACCAGTTCTCTTATTCAAGGGAGGAGGGGAATCATTGAGAAGGGACAGAGAGGTTAGAAAAAGAGCATTTATAAAACATTAACCTTTAAAGAGAAAAAGAACAAGACTATGAGGTAGGTACTAGTATTAAGATCCTGAGTTTATAGATGAGGAAATGTCAGTACAGAAGAGTTAAAGGAACTGACTAATAAGCAAATACCAATCAATAAAAATTAATTAGGCACCTACTATGTGCCAGACATTTGTGCTAAAGCCTAACAATCAAGAATTCAAATTCAGTTTTTGGAAATCCAAACCAAATGCTCCTTTCATAATACCTGAGTTGCCCTACAAAGAGAAAGATAAAGAGTAGAGAAACAATTACAGTAATCAGAGGACTATTATGGTTTATCTTATTTTCAGAGTTTTCTTAAAATAAATGCTGGTGTAATTGTTAAAAGATTAACTACAAAATGAACTAATAAATAATAAACCCAGTAACATTAGATGCCACATTTGTGAGACAATAATAATATTATTCACCCATGCATCAACAGGATTTCTAAATTAAATACTTGAGCCTATTAGAACCAAATAAAAACATTTAATTCTCTGTATTTGCATGCCATTTCCATAAGACAAGAATAACTGAACCATAGACCCTTTAATCAATTGGGTACAGGGGAAAGTGTACTTGCTCCAGAATCAGAGGATTTGAGTTCAGTCTCAGCCCCTGCTTACTACTTCTGTGACCATGGGAAAGTCACTAGACCTCCCTAGACTTCAGTTTCCTTGGCTGTTTAAAAAAGTTTAGGGAGCTGGACTTGATATCCTCTTGAGGTATCTTTCAGCCTTAGTGCTCTGATCCTTTGAGGCTATAAATCACAGTTTATACAACTACTAAGAAGGGAGAAAACATTCACATGAACTAGATATAATACATCCAATCAATTCCATAAATTAAAAATCATTACAGGGGCAGCTAGATGGTGCAGTGGATAAAGTACCAGCCCTGGATTCAGAAGGACCAGAGTTCAAATCCGGCCTCAGACACTTGACACTTACTAACTGTGTAACCCTGGGCAAGTCACTTAACCCTCATTGCCCCGCAGGGGGTGAAAAATCATTATAAAACTTTGGAGATGTACTGTAGTGGAATATGTGTTAAAATCAAATATGGAGAAGAGCATAATTTGGTATGCAGAAGAGATATTGTTCTTTTCAGATCAATAGGTTTAAGGCATAGTTAGAATAAGAGCTAAAAATAGAAAAACTTAACAAGTACATTCATATTGAAAATTTCTAAAATAATTACATTGCATCATAAAGAAATGTCGATAAAAATATAAAATCACATTATAAATTTTTCACTTGAATAATATATTATTGGGGGGGCAATGAGGGTTAAATGACTTGCACAGGATCACACAACTAGTATGTGTCAAGTGTCGGAGGCCAGATTTGAACTCAGGTCCTCCTGAATCCAGGGTCAGTGCTTTATCCACTGCACCACCTAGCTGCCCCCTGAATAATATATTATTTAACAGACTTTTAAATACTTCAAATCAAATCATATCTCTTTGAAACATAATTGGGGTGGAGGGGATGGGTGGGAGGAGGTGGGTGAACAAATAGGGGTGATAATGGAGAAGGAAATCCAATTACTGGAATGATGAAAGGGGTAGACGTGGGGCTGAAGGTGTGGGTATATGAAGGTAATTCTTTATTTTCTCTATGGGTTGAAGATAGAAACAAATTTCGGTTTCAAGCTATCTAAAATCCATTGGCTATTCAAAATGAGATGGGCTTTCCTTGGTAGGTAGGCAGTTTGTTTCTGCTAATTGGAGGTCTTCAGGCAGAGGGTAGGTAGCCAATATGTTATCCAGTAGTGAAAATTATTTTTCTGGCATGAATTTGACTAGATCACTACTGAGGTTCCTTCCAGCTCTGAAATGATGTAATTCTAGATATAGATTACATCCTTCTACATGTTAAGTCAGTGGACAGGCTGGAAATAAGCTTTGTGATTTTTGTTGATCAGACCTATGGGCTTGTCACATCCAAATTTACCTCACTTAAAAATGTGGGTGCTTGATGGAACAGCCTGAAGCAAGCTATTTTTCACTTTCTTTCATTTTTTCTTTTAACCAAGTCTTCTTGTACAACATGACAAATATAGTAATGTTTTGTATAATAATACATGTATAACCCATATCTGATTGTTTGCTGCCTCAGGGAGGGGGGGAGGGGAGGGATAAAAATTGGAACCCCAAACTAGAAATAAAAGTATTTATTACAAGAAAAAAAAAGAAATGTTTATTGTATTGAAAAAAATGTGTGTGCTTTCTGCAGCTTGTAGACCTATAATAGAGGATTTGTGTAGAATATATTTTATACACCATGTAGTTAAACCATATGTGTATATATAAGTATATATCAGCTTCAATTTCAAGGATATTAAGGCTACCTTTTATGAAAGTATAAGAAGAGAACAGAAAAAAAACTTTGTACATTAAATTGGATCCCAGACCACATAATATATCAGTTAATAAATTCTCTAATAGACCACATCCACCCGGTTGACTGAAACATGCAAAGGAGACATGATCCTGCTGTGCTTATTTTTTATTGATTGCATATATTTTAAGAAATCATTTTGTTCAGTAGAGCAAAGGACAGCATTAAACTCTTCCCCCAAAGTGTCTCCCTTGTATTTGGAAATATCAAACAAGTTTCCTTGATAAAAGCAATAGCAGAGATAATTGTTGTTCCTCTAAATATCAATATCAAGCAAAGCATAAAAGGAAGACATATTTACCAAAGATATTTACTACCAAAAAAGTGTGCCAGGGCACAGTCCAAGAGGATTCCTTACGAAGATTGCAGTCTTGCAATTAATCCTGGTTACAGATCATATGTTGAGTGTGGTAAGTCTCAGAAAACTATAGTCTCCTAAATTAAATGAACAACTTCTCAAGAGTTCAGCCTAGCAATCCACTCAAGAAAAACCAAGTGGATGAAGAATCCCTATTGTTTAAACTCTGGTATAGAGTTGAAAAGAGAGCAAGTAGAGCTGAACAATCAAAATATATATCCTGACCAGGTAATGCAGGTGGAAAATGAGTTGAATCCAGAATTGAATAGAAAAGAGAGAATGGACTAAATTGATTTGGGGAAATCCTTCAGGTTTTCTATGATTCCACCTTGCTTCCTCATTATTATTCCAGAAGTGCTGGAGGACTGTGAATCATTGAGAAGCACATTCTCCAAATCATCAAAATAGAAGCGATCCAAATGTCAGTGGAGAAATGGTGTGGATTCAAGAAGGCTGGAGCCTGCTGCCAAGAAGTAGGATAAAAGGTATCATACAAGAGGTAGGCGAGCAGAAAAAGTGAACTCACCCTGTAGTTAGAAATGACAGCCTCAGCACCACAGTAGTACTCATGTATGTTCAAAGACCTAAAGAAGCCCTCTCCGTAAGGTAGTAGAACCTCTTTGGAGGATTTCTGGGAGGACATGGAGGAAAATCACAGAAGTTGAAAAGAAGCGGGTCAGTTATGATCTGTGCTACTAAAGGTTACAGGTCTATTGAAGTATTATTTTATTATATTCTAGAGGCAATTAAGTAATGCCATGGACAAAGTACTGGACCTGGAGTCAGGAAGATCCGAGTTTAAATCCACCCTCAAATACTGACTAGTTGTGAATTCTAGGCTAGTCACTTAGTCTTTGCTTCAGTTTCTTCAACTGTAAAATAGGTATGATTACATAATAGCACTTAGCTTCCTGGGTTTTTGTGTGGATCAAATGAGATATGTGTAAAGCACTTAGTTCATTACCTGGAACATAGAAGTGCTTAATAAATTCTTGTTTCCTTTCTTCTCCTACTACCCCTTTTTTTAAATATATCAAACACTTCCTTTAAAACTTTTTTTAATCCAAACACTTTCTGATTCTATTACAGGCTGTAGGCTTCCATAGAAATCAATGGCACTAGCTCATAGGGTCTACACAATATCAAATCAACCAGAGAAAAAGTCACAAATTTATTCGTCATATATTTGGAAAAGGAACAAGAATGAGAATCAGGACACCAAGCTTCTTGTCCAGTGTCTGCCACTAATTAGCCATGTAAACTAACTGATAAATCTGTAGGAAGGAATGTTCACAGATAAACCTGGCTATAAACTATGAGGGAATTGGACCTCAGTTTCCTCATCTGTAAAATAAAGATATTAGAACAAATGATCTCTAAAATTTCATATACTATAAAAATCCAGGATTCTGTTTTGTTTGACCAAATATGTGTTTCTTTGCATAAGTTAATGTTGCTGTTTGAATTACTTTGAGCTGTTGAGAACTTAAGATTTTTTTAATTAAGCAAACTGATTTGATAGCTTTGTTTTTACACTGTTTTGTTTTTACAGAGTTTCATTTTTAAAAATTCATTTGGGGGCAACTAGGTGGCATAGTGGATAGAGCACCGGCCCTGGAGTCAGGAGTACCTGAGTTCAAATCCAGCCTCAGATACTTAACACTTACTAGCTGTATGACCCTGGGCAAGTCACTTAACCCCAATTGCCTCACTAAAAAAAAAAAAAATTCATTTGACATAACAAAGTATTCTAAGCAGTCACACTTATGTGTGTAGAAATAGGCTGAATGTCCTTTTCTTTTACTTGGTTCGTGTAAGTGTGTGTGTGTGTGTGTGTGTGTGTGTGTGTGTGTTTGTCCTCATTGGCCCATCCAAGGTGTTAAATACATAGGTAAGGATTAGGTTGGTGATATATTTTTGGAAATTTGGTTGCTAAATTTCAGAGGGTATTTTGTCCCATTATCATTAGCCCCTTTTAAATTTGTATTTTAGGGTAGATTTCGATAACTAAGTTACTAAATAATTTAATTAATTAATATAATCATTCATTTCAAATTTAAAAGCAGTTATTATGACTAATTTGAAATATCCTTACAATATCTTTTTAACTATGTTACTATTTAAGCTTCATTATTGTAAAGTTATATTACTCTAATCAGTATGGCAAGTAGATACAATATAAGCACTGAGAGTCATAGAAACAAAATAATTATTTTGCAGGGGAAAAATATGTGTTCCAGCCACTTTCTACTAAGAGGCTTCTAGCTCTGGCTAATGCAGGCCTGGGCCCAGGTTCATTCTTGGAGGAACCCCTTCTCTAAAGAAAGGGTTTGGGTTCTTTTGTTATATCCCCTGGCTTTTCATAATCTCCCCAGTATTCTTCCACCACCAAGGAAAAAAGCACTTAAAACTTAGTTATGGCTCAAATCTAGGGTGTCTCTAAAAGGTATCAGAAAGGTGCACAGTAGATCAGGTATGGGACAGTGTTTTTTTCCCCTCCATTATAAAAGAAATATGTAACACAAAAAGACCCATACCTGAGGTCTGGCAAATGATACATAACCCCTAACTTCAATTATACTCTCCAGGGAGGTAGATGTTAAACATAGAACACTTAAAAGGATTATTCACCCTAATCTTGACTCTACATTTTGTGAAAAGCTTCCTAAAGGGCTATGTCTTTTGTTCATCCAGGCCAGGGTATACTTGGAGAAACCATCTCTGGTCACCGATCAACTCTACCTAGTGGCATCAATCCTTAAAAATCATAAAGTTTTTCCCAGTCTGGAAACGTCCATTTCATAATCATTGTTCAGTGATCTATTTTAAGTCATTTAAATTTTTTTTAAATTTTTTTTTTGCAGGGCAATGAGGGTTGTGACTTGCCCAGGGTCATACAGCTAGTAAGTGTCAAGTGCCTGTGGCTACATTTGAACTCCTGTCCTCCTGAATGCAAGGCCAGTGCTTTTTATCCACTGCCTCACCTAGCAGCCCTACTCAGTCATCCATACTTGAGAAACACAAGTGGAAGAAGCAGCAAGAGGCCCAGGCAGAAATCAGAAATGTCTTTCTTTTTAAGTTATACTCAGTGTGTGGTTCTTTCTTTCTCTGTGTACAATTAGAGAATTGCTTCCCTTTCTCAAAATGCAAAATCCTTCAGCACCAACCTAGAAGTAATGGGGCCCACCAAACATAACAGATTCTAGCAAAGTAGAATTACCATAACATGTGTGTACTTCCATCACATGCACACACACACATAAATAACAACACAAAAGCAAACTAAAAACCCCTAATGTTTATAGAATTATAGCATTATAGATTTAAACCTCGAAGAGATTTCAGATGATATCTAGTCCAATTCTATAGTTTTTCAAATAGGGAACCCAGGCCCAGGAAGGTTGAGAGATTTGTTAGGTTTACATAGGCAATAAGCATCAGAGATGGGATTTGAACCCAGATCCTTGGACCCTAGAACTGGTGTGCTTTCTACTACACTCTATATCTTACCTGTTTCTTTGATGCTATACCTATGTAGAAGAAAGGTTGTAAAGTTAATTCCAAATATCATATAATTTATGAGAATACATAGAAAAGTACAGGTGTCATAAAAAGAAATTAAATACATGACCATTTATTTCCATAATGAAGAATCTTTTGTTTTTCCTAACATGTATACTAGGTCCTAAATCCTTAAGCCAATGTCTCCGGATCTATTCAATCCAGAAGACATTTTGAACCATGCCTTCTGCCAACTAGGGTCCTTACTTGAAAGCCTGGAAGCAGTGGGCAGAACACTTTGTCCAAAGCCGCAATGCCTTACGCGTTTGCGCAGGGGCCAAGAATTGAATCAAAAAAACTGGAAAGGATGCTAGGATTCTCTTTATTCAGTATTTTTCTTTGCTTAGCTTAATCTAATAAAGCTCTGATTAAATCAGAGTGGTTTTTATAATAACTATCATGAAAAGAGAGCATTAGTCTTTCCTCGCATCCTTTCATAATTAAAAGAGGAAGTTCTGTGTGTTTTGCTATGACAAACATCCCCTGTTTAGACCACTAAAGGGACTTGTCTGAATATACATCAGGCTGCAAGGGCGCCAGCTGCTGATCAGTTTCCCCCTTCTTTATTAAATTAATAGGAGAGATTGTTCCCATCTGGGGAAAGATTCTTTCAGTCCATCATCCATATTCATTTTTTTTTAAGAAATTCATCTAATTGTTGAGTATTGTCGCATCTTTGGAAGCTCTGCTTTCTTTTTATCTGTTTATTTTCATCTAGCGCAATGATAAACATTATTGAATAGGAACATGTTTTGAAAGGAAAGCATTCCTATGAGGGTTCTGGTGAGTTTTTACCCAAATATGTGTCACTATTTGTAGTTAGTTGGTCAGATACTACGCCGTGTAGAGTTTACAAGCAGGATTTTTAAAAATCCATTTTATGTTCCTTACAAATAACTGCCCATTGCTGGGCCTCTGTTATGTCACAGCAAGGATCAAATGAGATAATATTTATAAATGCTTAGCACAGTGCCTGGCATATAGTAGTCACAATAATTCTGACTTCAAAAATACCAAAGATCCAAGACTTTGGTGCTGTGGGTGCTCCCCGCATTGATACAGGTCATATGATCATAAGCCTAGACCTGGAAAAAACACTAGAGGCCCTCTAACCTACCCCCTCATTTTACGGATAAGGAAACCAAGGCCCACAGAAGTTGAGTAAATGGGCCAGGGCACAGAGGTGACAAGTATCAAAGTCAGAATTTGAATCCAGGTCTTCTAAATCCGGTCAGTGTTCGTGTCTTAGGGCAGTGGACTCCAAACTTTTTTTGATTACAGACATCTGTCTACAAAAATTTGTGAACATATACACACATGCATTTATTTATAAATAACATACATATACTACTGCCCTAATATATGATTTACATTATGAAACATGAAAAAATATATTTAAAAGGATGCAATGAAGAAATAAAAATATTTTAAAGTTACTTTTATTAGTGAAAAAGAAAACATCTTTGCTCTAAAATAGCCCATTTAATTCATAATAATTTGATTTTTAGCAAGAATGATGTGATTGAATATCTTCATTATTTTTAAAATCTTACTTTAACACTTTGTGAAACAGCAGTTAGAGGTCTGAATATAAGTTCAAATTTATTATGATAGACTGGTTGTCATAGCTGAAAAAAGATATGTAGATCCAAATGAAAAAGGTGAATCTTTGGCTACACTTGCTAAATCACATCACCTCTTCACTGATTATATAAAGGATTTTTTCTTCATTTAAACTTAGTAAATTTCCATCTTCCCTAATGTCATTCAGTTGTTCTTGAAATTAGTTTGAAAGTGTTTCACTTTTACATTTTTAATAAATGGGTTCCAAACCCCTTAAAACTCTTTGGAATATTTTTAAACAGTCTAAAAAGTTCTTTTTTCACATTTTTCAAGTATGATGATATGAGATCTTTATAGGTTATATCCTTTCATCGTTTTTAGGAACAAAAGCATAATTTGTAAATATCTTGCTAATTTTGATTGCTTCATATTATCATTAGCTAATATATCAAGGCACACAATATGCACTTAGGGTGAGACTCATCATTACTGATAGTGGCTGTAAATCCATATTTCAAATAAATCTTTTAATTTCAGTTCTCTTTTGGCTGACTTCTTGTTAGATATGGTTAGATCATCATTGTTTTTACCTTGCATTGTGTTTAATGAATAACTCATACTAAGAATAAGAGAATTATCAGGTTTTCTTGTTATTAAGAAAATTATCATTTTTGTTGTTCACTTGTGCTTGCATTATTCATATTTTCTTTAATCTTTTGTTCCTCTGCAGAAATCTTTTTAAGCCACTTGTCCATTTTGTGAAGTTTAGTTTCTATCAAACTAGATAATATAACCTATAAGTCCACTTAACTTGTCACATCTAAATTCAATATCTCACAATAAATAAGTGAGGGTACCAGTGTCAATCCCTCTTCATTGTAGAACTCTCACTTTTGCCTCAGAGTATCTTATATACCAGCGATAATGTGTCTGTCTCACATACAGACCAATCGAGGACATCATTGTTGGTCTATATTAAATATTAATAGCATTTTTTAAAATTTAGATAAAAAAAAATAGTAGTTTTATTATTTTGTTCCTGTTCCCCCAGTGGATCATCTTAAGTACACCTCATTTTGGATACCATTGCAGTGGTGGCCAGCATTCTGGAGGCAAGCCTCTCTACATTTATTAGTACTGGTCCTTGTATGACAGATGGTAGGCCCCTATAGCTTGACTGGATATACTTGTTCTTCCTTTGGGTAGCCTTTCAAAATCCAGGGTAACCTCCATGCTAGAAGGAGGTATCCAATAAGACATCTAATGGAGATTAGAAAAATAAAGCATAAAATTATTTGGATATCTTCACCTTCTAATTAGATCAAAATATTCATTTCTTCCAGTTGTACCCTGATGGCACTGGACTTTACTGTTAAATATGCAAATGTATTTTCCTTCAATTACACTTTTTTCTGAGTTTCAGACATAATTATAAACATTTCACCTTGTCAAAATGGTGGAATTGGGTGTAACATTTAGTGTGGCAGATAATTTGAGAGGATAAATCAGTCAGAGATCATTTAGATAATTTCTCCACATAGGAAGGCATGAGTTTACATTTTTTCCTGGGGAGATTCTGCACAATTTTTTAAAAAATTAAAAACATATAAGAACATTTACCTTTTAAATGTCCTTGTGGCAACAATATATACCCAAAGCAGAACATAAATTAAATCAGGCTAATTGGATACAGGTTTTACATCTTCCTGTCCAATTTTATTGATAAGTTCTTCTGGTTGTTATTATAATGATTATTCTTAGATATTATGCTTCAAAACTCTATGCCATTTCACTGATAAGGATTGCTTGGTAGATGGTCTTAGAGATTTGTCAGGGCCAAAACAAAATCATTAACCTATAGCCAACCTGATGAGGAATTTCCTCCACCTTAACTACACTGATCCTCCAACAACAGACACATAGTCTGTGTTTTGTTGTTGTTGTTCAGTCATTTTTCAATCCTGTCCAACTCTTCATACACCCATTTGAGGATTTCTTGGCAAAGATAGTGGTGTGGTTTGCCATGTCCTTCTCTAGTTCATTTTACAGATGAGGACACTGAGGCAAAAAGGGTTAAGTGATTTGCCCAGGGTCACACGGCTAGTGTCTGAGGCCAGATCATAATTCATCCCTGGCGCCATAGCCAGAACCTTCTAGCTTGGCAGAATCTTCGAAAACAAATACTACACTGCATTCCTGGGCCCACTTCCTCTTGAAATATTGGATTAGGACTTGAGAGGAACCTATTATTTTGCAGAATATTTTCATTGATAATGTAATCTTTTTTGGCATTTTAGGATACAAACATACTCACCAACAAAAGAAAAATATTTTTAGTTAACTGAGCATCCTCTCTTGCTTCCTATCCAGTAAGTCTTTCAGTAGTTGATAGAAATACCCCCTTTTTTGTCTTTCCCACTTGACTCATCAGCATGTTGATCATAACCATCTTTCTCTTTTGAGTGGTGTGGATCAGTTTAGAAGCCTTTTGAAAATGAACTGCATTTCAAGAACAGAGGCTTGCAGTGGGGAAATTTACTCCTGAGACTTGTGTGATACAAGATATATATTTCATCTTCCTTATTTAGGCTGCTTTCCTCTGATTTGAAGTTCAGTATTTCTCCTTGAAGAATTTGTTGTCACAAAAATTAATTACTTTGCTGCTAATAAAATTAGGATTTCAGAATAACAGTAGCTTTGTAACATTATCCTTCCTTCTGGGAAACATCTTTGTGCTCTCTAATGTGGAACCTAGTTGTTTTATAAATCCAATACTTTGTTTAAATAGTTTAATGAGATTCTTATTTTATTCTGCTTTGTAATTATTTGTAAAATACTTTGCTCTCAATGATTTATTTAAAAAAACTAATTAGTGTGCCATGGCATGATTTGTCTTTCATCAATTTCGATTAATGTTACATTTTGGTACCAGTACTGTAGGTTGCATTGGGTTCCCTATGGACCACACTGGGTGAAATGCATATTTATCTTTATAGTGATTACTAATAAGTGAAATGAGTCAAAAGAGAGATCAAGGATCCTTGCCAAGAGCACCAAAATGTGAAAGTTATTCATGTGGAATCCCATTAGGAATTTGTATATTTCTTTTTTCCAAAAAAACATAAGGAAAAGTACAACCATATTTTAAAGTGGGGGCCAGGTATCTAGTCTAGAGTTTCTAATCCTTTTAGAAGTTATTAAAAATGACAAACATTTACATAGCACTTTAAGATTTTCAAAATACTTTATGTGTTGTATCATTTAATCCTTACAAGAACCCTGGGAGGTAGCTGCTAGTGTTATCCCAATTTTACATATGAAGAAACTGAGGCTGACAGAAGTGATTTGCACAGTCACTTAGCAAGTGAGTGTCTGCAACAAGATTCAAACTCAGGTCTTCCTAACTCCAATTCTACTATTTTATCTACCTAGCTACCTCATTAATAAAGTCCTTCCCGAAACATTCCTATTTATTTCCATTTTCCTATGCTTAGCTCATGAATTCAAGTAAGTACTTAGTACCTGTTTTGCATGAATTGGGTTTTTTGTTTCCCCCCCCCAATTTCCTTTTAACATATGAAAGTGAACCTGTGTTCAGGAAAGCTTCTCTGAAATACCTAGGATTGACATGCAGCATGAATTCATTCATTTAGTTACAGAGAAGTCTCTTTTTGCCCTCCCTCCCCACATCTCTTCTGCCTGGTATTCACAAATACAGCATATTTCACATAGTAGAGAACTGGAAAATTGCTCAGTTTCCATCTTCATGTTTATCATTGTGAGTTTTATTGTTCTGATTCCTGCAGAGAAAAGTTAGAAATTCCTATTTTATCTCTAGAAACTTGTAGTACAAACTCATAACCAAGAATTATTTATATTCCAGGAGATTTCTGATAAAACCAGAGAGTAATCCTAGGCTCCATCCTGATTCAGAAGCTTTCATGTTTGGTGTAGTAGTAGGAGGAGGAGGAGGAGTGATAGTAGTAATAGTAGTGGTAGTGGTAGTAGTGACGATAATAATAGTATTTAATTTTATAGTGTGCTTTACATTTTCAAAATGCTCTATATACTTTGCCTAAGAAAATCAGATAAATCTACCCTATGAGATAGGTTAATCCTGAGAGGCTAAGTGTGCTTACCTGTGGTCATAGATCTAGTAAGCGTCAGAGGCAGAAAACAAACTCAAGTTTGACTCTAAGCCCTCCAAGACTCTTCCCACTATACCAAGCTGTCTCTAGTAAAGAAGGACACTTTGTGAATTGAACACTATCAAGGAAAAGAGGGATATTTGCCCTCAGCCCCAAATCACACTGATGTCTTAGTGGACATTTCACAAAATAGGTTTGGTTGATTTTTTTTTTGTTTTGGGGGGTAGGGGGCTTGTGCTAGGGCTGATTGAGAAGAAACTTTGAAATTATTTTTATAGCCCACGTATTTCACAGTGAGAAAAAAAGACAAGAGATATAATTTATTCAAGATCACAAAGTCAGTTATTAGCAGAGACAGGGCTGTAGCCCAGATATCTCTAACAGTGCAAGCCACTTTCTGCTCATATAATTAGGTTCAATTAAACATTTATTAAATGCCTACTATTTGCAAACCTCTGTGTTACCCATCACACTATGCTGCCCTTTGCTGCCTTATTCCCCCATTATACAGGGACAAATAATTAGAGATTAATCAGATGGGTAGAGTCATCCCAATGAATGAATGAATGAGCTCCATTATTGCAGAATCGGTAGCTTTGTAAAATTATTTAAGAATTTCAAAATATTTTACCTCATATAAAAATGAGGTTTGGTACCTCCTTGATCTCTCTCTCTCTCTCTCTCTCTCTCTCTCTCTCTCTCTCTCTCTCTCTCTCTTTAATCTAATAATGATAATTTAAGTATCTTACAGATAACTTATATTTATATAACATAAACTATGCCACCTACCTGTCCACTTTGTTATACTACAACTTTTGGAATAGAATGAAGTGATGTCAAGACTCCAATTCACATGAAAAAGACAAAACAACTAAGCTTCCTGTTATCATTAAGCTTTTTTTTTTGAGGGGCAATGAGGGTTAAGTGACTTGCCCAGGGTCACACAGCTACTAAGTGTCAAGTGTCTGAGGCCAGATTTGAACTCAGGTCCTCCTGAATCCAGGACTGGTGCTTTATCCACTACCACCTAGCTGCCCCCTATCATTACACTTTTAAGTACATAGTAAGTATAAGTATATGGGAGCTAGGTGCTTTCTTTGTTTTATATTCCTCTCAAGTATGCAACAGAAAGGGCAACTAGGTGGCAAGGTGGATAGAGTGCTGGACCTAAAGTCAGGAAGACTTATCTTTCTGAGTTCAAATCCTGCCTCAGACACTTACTAGCCATGTGACCCTGGGCAAGATACTTGACCAAACTTTGCTTCAGTTTCCTCATCTCTAAAATGAACTGGAGAAGGAAATGGAAAACCATTTTAGTACCTTTGCCATGAAAACTCCAAATGGGGGCATGAAGACATGACTGAAATGCCTGAACAACAAACAAACAAAAAAATACGGGTAGAATTAGCAATTAATCCATTCCTAGCCTGGTCCATCCATATCCAGCAACACTTTATCTTTCTTCCATCCTTATGGCACAAAACTCCTTAGTTCCTACACTGCATTCCAGTGAAACTGGAATGCTCATTTCCCCCTGCATGTATCTTATGCTTCTTAGTCACAGCCCTTTTATCACAAATCTCTCTAATAAACTGTTTCTCTTCATATGCTTTTTTAGCATGGTGCTCTGTATATAGTAAGCACTTTTAAAATATTTGTTGAATTGATTTAAAATGTATTACTATATTTCAAGTTGAATGAATGAATAAGCTTCATTATTGCATATCAGTGACTTTGTAAAATTGTTTTAAGAATTGCAGACTACTTTACCTCTCTTTTTGCATAAAAATGAATTTTGGGGGCAGCTAGGTTCGGCAACCCTGGATTCAGAAGGACCTGAGTTCAAATCCGACCTCAGACACTTGACACTTACTATCTGTGTGACCTTGGGCAAGTCACTTAACCCTCATTGTCCCTCACCCCCCCTCAAAATGAACTTTGGTACCTCAATCCAAAAATGATTGTGACTAATATATATCATTGTATTATATAGTGTGGTTTATTAAACTTTATCTTTGTGGAACTTAAACTGAATAGAAACCAGAATAAAGAATTCTAGAAAATTTTTCTCCCACTCAGCTATGGGGCATTTGCAGTAAGTTTCTAAAGCAGTTTGACTTTTTCCATTTGGGAAGTTTTCTCAGCCCTAAGTAACTCAGATGCTACCGACCAAACCAAGAAGTCTGCTTAATTTTTATGTTAAAAAAGGTGCATCTGGAAATAGTTAAGAATTAAAAGAAAGTAAAAGTTCTGATTTAGGAATTGTATTCTTATTCTTTTTCAGCAATGCAAATAGGGAGAAACAGTTCAATTGCCTTTAAGCCTGGTCACTGAACACCCTCATATTGGTAATTATTAAGGGGCAACATAATTACATTCTGCTAGTTGGTGAAATTGGTGATGTAATGTAGTCTGCTGTCTATTTCCCCCAGCTGGTGATTAAAATGCCCTTGACTTGGCTCATGGTATGACAATTACGACTGAGTGGTGTCATCTGTTTCACAATTAAGTTCTATCTTCCATGTCCTCTCAACACTATACTGGAGGCTTAATTGGATAACGATATCCACTATGCTGCACTGTTACTATGTCTCTACTACAAAATCCAGTTAAACATACCTACTGCAAAAAAAAAAAAGTCCCTAGTATACCTGCTTTTTCACATAGAAAAAAGAGTATTCATTTTTTATACCATTACAGGTTTTCCTCACCTAACATTTTTAATTAGTTATAGGAAACTATGACTTTAAGTCAAATAATATTGTTGTTCAGTCTTTTTAGTCATGCCCAACTCTTCCTGACCCATTTGGGTATTTCTTGACAAAGATACTGAAGTAGTTTGCCATTTCCTTCTCAAACTCATTTTACAGATGAGGAAACTAAGACAAATAATGTTAAGTGACTTGCCCAGGTCACAGCTAGCAAGTGTCTGAGGGTGAATTCGAACTTGAGTCTTCCTGACTCCAGGCCCTGTGCTCTATCCAGTGTGCCACTTAGCTACAAGAGGCTAATAGTTCCATAGCAAAAGTATGATAAATGGGAGATAGTCCCTAGGCAGCCAGAATTTAGATGGTGGAACCTTATTTTTTTAAACGAAGTCCTGAGACTGAATGGGACTGCTAAGGTAGCTAAAGAGCATATATTCAGGGTTTGAAGACCTGAAGTCATCAGAGGGAGCCCCATATGGAGAATACAATAGAAGAGCCTTATTGGAAGATAGCTAGGTCAGGGACAAGAAGCAAGGAGTAAAGCAACATCCTGGAAGGGAAACAGGAAAGGGGCCCATGTCTTAAGAGAAATACTCAAATTTACAATTTAAGATCTAGCTAGAGATGACAATTCCAAATTATCTGATTTTGGACTTGGATATGAGAGAGAAAGAAAGAGAGAGAGCCAAAGACAGAGAGAATTCTATACCTTTCTGTATATGTAAGATTTTATACATATGTACATACACCTATACATGCACATACACGTGTTGATGTGTATCTGTATGTATACATGTGTATATTACCCTAGGGGTATGTGTGTCTATGTGTGCATGTATGTATACATATTTGTATACATATGCATGTATAGATACATGTAAACACATATCCCCTGGGGCAATCTGTGGAAAGGGGAACATGAATTGATTAGGACTGGAGTGAATTTCCTTTGCCCAACTCTTTCAAGAGACTCAAGAAATTGGGAAACTCATAGGGAAGTGAACTGAAACTTGCAGAAGTTAAGCAAAAAGTTGTTATTTTTTATTAGGATTTTTTTTCTGTCCTCTTTTCCTTTGTGTCCCAAAAGCAGCTAAGTGGAGCAATTAACTTGCTTTTTCTGTTTTTGTGAATGGAGCTACTGCTAGTAAAGGAAATTCCTTTATCAGAGACTTCTTTGTCTAAAGTATTTAACATCTCTGAGATATTTCATGACTAGACTGAAGAACAAAGTCTCAAACTGGGCATGAGGCCTAAAGAATGGCAGTGTAGTGCAGTAGAAAGAGCTCTGGTTTTTGGACCTCTCTTCAGGCCTTCACTTTGCAACTCCTTTTGTGAATGTGATATTATTACTTATTTTCCTTATCTGTAAATAGGGAAATGGATGTTGTACTTTCTGTCGTCTCTTTGCCTCTGTAGCTCTTGATTGATTCTATGACCATCTGAAGCATATACTATCAGGAGCCCCAAGTTTAGGTTGAGACTTGTTCACATGGGATCAGGCCCAATTTAATGTGGAGTATAAATATAGTTGTATAAACCTAATTCTTCTATTGTGTATGCCTGCTTTCACATACCTGTACCCACTCCAGATATGTTTTTTTTTACAATAATATGACTTGAAATGGGCAAAATATCACAGAGAGAGGAAAACATTCCTTTTTTATTACAGATGCTCCTTCTATAATTATTTCCATAGAGGACTGAAAAACAATAAATGCAAAAGACAATCTGGGACAAAGGAAACCTCAAAAAAAATCCAGTTCAAACCCACCTTCATGCTGATAAATACTTTATATGTATTGTCCCCAGAGTATACTATATCAATCTTATCCACATACACGCCTTGTACTAAATACAGAGTTTAGAGATTGTCTAGACTAACCCCATAATTTTTAGATAAGGAAAATGAAGCCTAGAATCATTTAGCAAATGGCCCTAGGACATACAGCAATTGCTGGACCCTGACACCTGATCCAGTGCCCTTCCCACTCAACCAGACTACCTGGTATTGTGAATTCTGGCTATTGCAAAATCTGCCTTCTTTATTTTGCTCTCAAGTGTATAAATAGAAGGTGCAGCTAGGTGGTGCAATGGATAGAGTGCCAGATTTAAAGTCAGGAGGACTCTTCCTTGAATTCAAATCAGGCCTGACACTTACTAGCTGTGTGACCCTGGGCAAGTCACTTAACCCTGTTTGCCTTAATTTCCTCATCTGCGAAAGGAGTTGGAGAAGGAAATGGGAAATTAATCCAGTATCTTTGCCAAAAAGAAACCAACTAGGGTCATAGGGAGTTGGACACACAGGAATGACAACATGTAACAGTAGGTGCTATTCATGATACTATTCATGCTTTTATGGGGAAAAAAGGGAGGCAGCAAACTCAAAGGCAAAGTAAGAAGAAACAAATAAGTCAAGAAAAATGAAAATACTTTTTAAAAAGCTATGATCAAAAAGCTATCCATGTGATAATCCTCACTAGTCTTAAATAGAACGGAAACCAAGTTCAGTTAAAAACAAAGTGGTAATGAGAGGAGATTGGAACTGCACACAGAAATAATTAAGAAATGAAACAAAGCATCCAGTTATATATGCTTTTTCAAGGAACAAATGAAAACTTTTAAGTGAATGTGCAAGCCAAGGATTTCTGACTGTAGCCCTCCTGCAACTTACAGCAAAGTCTTAGGGACTTTCCTGCTAAGTGACTCACTGAAGGGCACCCACCCATCAAGTGCTCCAGGTGGGATTTGGACCAAGGTCTTCCTGATGCCAAACCTTATTCTACTCTGGCCTCTATACTGCCTATATCTATTAATTAATGTGAACCCTGGAGGAAAATGTGTAAAGTCATTGTGAAACTAGACACACTCTTCAAATTGCTGATTATAATGTGTAAATATTTGTAGGAAGGGTTTACTCTTTTATTTTCTTCTAATCATAGCCATATTTTTTAAATGGGGGTTGGGGTTTTTTTGCTAGAAATACATTCTAGTGCAACATTTTCCCCCTGTTCTTGTGGCAACTGCCGCTTATTTACACATTTCTAACATGACTTTGAATCTTATGATTCAGAGTTGTGACTATGAAGGCCAAATGTTTAATCCCATTCGGTAGTTTTAAAAATTCATAGTAATGGTTTCTAAAATTTCAGTGTTTATGCATAATGGTCTTAGAATCAACTAATGGCAAAAAAGGCCCAAGGTCTCTGAGGTCTGGGTCCCTAAAGAATTATAGGAATTCTTTCGTTCCAACCTAGTCTTTGTGAATTATTGATTGAAGTCGAAATTCTTGTGATTTAAATTTATTGGCATTTCACTTGATTTTAAGTACTGCAAATATCTTCCTCATTTGTGACTATAATAGTACCAACATACATTTATACTTGTAAGCTTTGTAGATAATTGCCAACTAGTAAAGCAGGCAGGGAAGAAATTATCCTCATTTTATAGATTAAAAACTGAGATTATAAAAGTTAAAGTGAATCAATTCATTTTTAAAAATTTATCAAGCACTTTTTTATTCAGTAAGTTCATTTATTAATGCCTGTTATATATCAGGGATGAAGCACGGTGTTAAGGATACCAAGACAAAAATGAAGCTATCAGCCCTCAAGAAGCTTATATTCAATCAAGAAAGGAAACAAAATATGTACAGAGAAGGAAATAGAAAATATATACACAAAAAATATGAAGTAATTCTTGGTGGTTATGGGAAAGTACCCACAACTGGCAGAATCTGGGAAACTATCTTTCCTGTGATCACACAAATAGTAGTAATAAGTAGCTGACAAAGTATTTTAATGCAATATTTTCTGATACATAGTTCAGGGGTATAAATTACTTCCCAAAAATAAGCCTTACAGCCAAGTACTACCAGAAGGGATATTCTGTTGAGAGGGAGGTGCCTGGCACCTAATACTGAAGTGATGTTTCTCCATAAATCACTCCCAATAGCTTTGTTATCTCGATGGTGGTGGTGACTCCTTGGTCATCTTCAAATTCTTTACCTCTGCATCAGAAGTGTAATTTTTTTTTTAATTTCACAGAATAGATGTTGGCATTTAGCTGCGATTTTTTATCTCACATTACTTTGTTTTCAGCTATTTAATTAGAAATAGTTAATTGGCCTTCGTGTCTTAAGGCAGGAGAAAAAATGAGTCTTAAACAGTATTAAGCTCCCATAAATATTTCACTTCATGCTAATTCCTATGCTTCCAGCTGGGCTGTTTGAAGTTCTCAGAAAGCATTTTTGTTCTCAATTAAATACATAACTGGAAAACAGTAGAAGGATTATACATTTTACTATCCCAAATGTTTTTAGAATGGTAAGGCACCCTTTGCTTTATGTTGTCTGGCCATCATTTGATTACATTCTACATATAATTTATGTAACCTGTACTATCCACCCTATTTCCTTTCCCACTTCAAGTGCCAAGTACACTGTTTCCCCCCCCAGAGGCCTGGGATTTACTCTATAGAAAGCTTGGGGCTCCCTCTAGTGGACGTAGGATAATGCTTTATGATACCCTAAATGCTGGGAGATAGATAACTTTTTCGCAGCACCTTCTACTCAGAATAGAGAAATTTACCTGCCCCCTTATTAGAAGCAGGAAAAGGTCTTCAGTTTCCAGCAAGAAATATGAAAACCAAAAGTGATAATTTACATATTTTTTCCATGAACAATATTAGGAATGCAAAGCAAAAACAAAAAACAAACACAAATTACCCAAGTTAAGAGCTGTGGGTTTTTAATTGCTTCTATTTTAGACTTTCACAGTACAAGATGGAATTGTGCTTTGCCAACAGTATACTTCTCATTTGGATACAAATGTATTTGCTCAAACATAATGGGGAAAAATTGGGGAGTGATTACATATGCCATAATCAAAATATTATGAAAATATTCATTTGACATGTAAGGGTGAAGAGGAAAAGAGATGATTACTAAGAGAAGAAATAGAGGTAGAATACATATTAATTCAGAAGTTCATTGGCAAAAAGTCTCAATATTGAACAATGTTGCCACTGAGATAAAAAATTATCAGACTTCACCTGAGATAAATATCTGATTTTTAAAAAAAATTCTATATGATATAAAAGTAAAGATTTAAACTTTTGTTTGTTTTTTCTTGTTTTTTTTCAACATTTAGATTTTTTATTTTCCCAAATTACATGTAAAGTACAAATTTGACATCAATTTTTAAAAACTTTGTATTCCAAATTCTCTTCTTCCCTCCCTCCCCCAACCCAAGAACTTAAGCAATTCAATATAAGCTATACATGAGCAGTCCTGCAAAACATTTCCATATTAGCCAGGTTGTGAAAGAAAACAGACAAAAACAAAACTTCAGATAGAGGAACTAAAAAAAATAATGCTTCAATCTGTATTCTGATACCATCAGTTCTCTCTCTGTAGATGGATTGTATTTTTCATAAAACTTTCAGAGTTGTCTTAGATCATCACATTGCTAAAAATAACCAAGTCATGCACAGCAGATCATGTCACAATATTACTGTTATTTTGTATACAGTACATTTCACTTTTTCATCAACTCATGTGGGTCTTCCCAGGTTTTTCTGATAACATCCTGTTCATTATTTTTTTATGATAAATTACATTTATATAGTAATTTAAAGAGACATTTCCTTACAATAAACCCATGAGGTTGATTATTACAATAACAGTAATAGATAACAGTTATATAGTAGTACCATGTACCTGACTAAGAATTTTCTTCACAATAGCCCAGCAAATTGCCATCAATCAATCACCATCCATCTATCCTCCTCCTCATCAATCAATACAAATCTTAATCAAACAATCCTACTCCTCATCAATCAGTCCCCATCATCAATCCTTCCTCATTTTCATCCAATCATCATCAATCCATCAATCAACCAATCATGATCATCACCATCATGATCACCATCTTACATTCTTCTTGCCTCTGCTTCAAACATTTTTTCAGTTACTATTGTTAACTGTTTCCCTCCATCCTATTCCCTCCCCATGATTTTTACTCTATTTTCTATCTTCTTTCACCCTATCCCTCCTCAAAAGTATTTTGCTTCTGACTGCCTCCTCCCCCATTCTGCCCTCCCTTCTTTCACCCCTCCCTCTTTATCCCCTTCCCCTCCTACTTTTCTGCAAGGTTAAATAGATTATTCCACCCAATTGAGTGTGTATGTTGTTCCCTTCTTGAGCCAACTCTAACAAAAGTAAGGTATTTGAGTCAATTCTGATGAGTGTAAGGCTCATTCACTGACCCACTCCTCTTTCATCTTTTCCCCCACTCCATAAGCCCTTTCCTGATTCTTTCATGTGAGATTTCACCCCATTCTACCTCTCCCCTTCCCCTTCCCCCAGTGTAATCCTCTCCCCCATCAATTTTACCCTAACGATGTCATCGTGGGGCAGCTAGGTGACACAGTGGACAAAGCACTCACCCTGGACCCAGGAGGACCCAAGCCCAAATCTGGCCTTAGACACAAGACATTCACCAACTTTGTGACCCCAGGCATGCCACCCATCCCTGACCACCCCACAAAAAAATGATAAAAAATAAATCCTTTATAGATATCATTCCTTCATAATCAATTACCACCTGTGTCCTCTATCTAAATTTATTCCTGTCATCTGACCTAAAATTGAGAAAGTTCTTATGAGTTAGATGTATCATCTTCCCATGTAGGAATATAAAAAGTTTAACCTTCTAATGTTCCTCATGATTTCTTTTTCCTATTTACATTTTTATGCTTCTCTAGGGTTCTGCATTTGAAAGTCAAATTTTCTATTCAGTTCAGGTCTTTTCATCATGAATACCTGAAAGTCCTCTTTTTTACTGAAGTCCCATTTTTTCCCTGAAAGATTATACACAGTTTTGCTGGGTAGGTGATTCTTGGTTGTAATCTCAATTTCTTTGCCCTCTGGAATATCATATTCCATGCCCCCCCCCCCCGCCCCCGATCCTTTAATGTAGAAGCTGATAAATCTTGTGCTATCCTGACTGTGGCTCCACAGTACTTGAATTGTTTCTTTCTGGCTGCTTGCAATATTTTCTCCTTGACCTGGGAGCTCTGGAATTTGGCTTTAATATTCCTGGAAGTTTTCATTTTGGGATATCTTTTAGGAGGTGATTGGTGGATTCTTTCAATTTCTATTTTACCTTCAGTCCCACTTCAGTCTATGGCCTCACCTCAGTTGATTATTTCCATTTTATTCTACATTTAGCTTATAATTGTTTGCATGTCTTCTCTTTCATTGGACTTTGAGCTTTCTGGGAGCAAGAACTGTCTTTTGCATTTCTTTGCATCCACAATTCTTAGAACAGTGCCTAACACATATTAGGGAAAGGAAAGGGGGGAAGAAAATAAGAATTGAGAGAGATAGTGATAGAGATAGAGATAGAGATAGAGAGAGAGAGAGAGAGAGAGAGAGAGAGAGAGAGATGATGGATGGATGTAGATATAGATATATCTTCTAGTATGTCAGGCACTACACTAAGTATTTTACAAATGTTATCTTATTCGATCCTCCCAACAACCCTGCAAGGTAGTTGTTGTTATTATCCCCAATTCATAGTTGAGCAAACTGAAGTAAACAGGTTAAATAACTTGCCCAGGGTCACACAGCTAGTAAGTGTTTTAGGTCACAATTGCACTGGAGTCTCCTGACTCCAGGCCCAACACTCTATCCACTATACCACCTAAATGTTTATTGATTGTGACTGAAAAAAATAAAATAACATAGCACCAACATTATAAGAAGAATATATAAATTAATGCATAAAGCTAAAAAGGTGAGGAAGGACTCCATCAAGTTGAGTGGTAGTGTTCACAAGAACAAATCCCCAAATCTGAAATAGTTTTGGAAAGAAATTTATCAGGTTGTTTGGTAGAGAAGAGTGACCTTGAGAGAGGGTATGTCTTCCTCTTGTTTAGGCTCTAGAAGGATTAAAATATTTAGGATTTAGACAAGGGAATCTGTACAGGAACCACACATAAACCAACATGAGGGAACCCAAAATGCAAGCTTAGGTGGACCATCACAAATCCTGGGTGTGGTAACACAAAATGAGAATTCTTTGGGTGTGGGGCAGATAGGTGACTCAGTAGATAAAGCACCAGTCTTGGATGCAGGAGGACCTGAGTTCAAATCCAGCTTCAGACACTTGACATTTACTAGCTGTGTGATCCTAAGCAAGTCACTTAACCCCTATTGTCCCCCCCCAAAAAAAAAAAGTTGTTAAGAATGCTTTGGATAGATCTAGGACCTGGGGAAACCCAAAATAATTTGTAGTCATCTCAGAACATTCCTAGGAAGTTACTGGGGTCAGGTGACATTTTGATTGTGGACAACCTTTAATCACATAAAGTTGTATTAAACATTAAAATAATGTTTCCTGGGGAGCAGCTAGGTGGTGCAGCGGGTAAACCACCGGCCTTGGATTCAGGAGGACCTGAGTTCAAATCCAGTCTCAGACACTTGACACTAGCTGTGTGACCCTGGGCAAGTCACTTAACCCTCATTGCCCCGCAAAAAAAAAAAACCCTGTTTCCTGAACAATATAATCATTTTTCCCACAGTCGACCCCTGTAACGTATACATGAGAAGGTGTGAACAAGAGTTCCATAGGATGAGGAAATATGGATAGGTTACAAGCTTTATCATTGGAAGAAATATCCATCTTGACATTATCACACACCAATGGAAGTACTGGGGCTAAATAATTCTATAAAATCTTCTGCTTTGTGGTATAATTTTGCACCTAAAATATTTAGTTAATGAATAAGTATACATACCTGAGAGAAATGTTTGCCCCAACAGTTACTGTGTTTTTCTCTAAGTGATAGTACTAAGATAAAGGATGTATGTAGCAGAGGTTGACTTGTGTTCTCTACAAAAGTACAGGGAAATGCCTCACAAGCTATTTTGAAAAAACAAACTAAATATACATAAACAGATCCATAAAGATGGAATAATAAGTTTGAGTTACTTATGAAATTAATTTTATCACTCTCTGGTAATTCCTACATAAGGAATATATGCAGAGCTGCAATATGGTGAGCACCCAAGAGAGGATGACCATCTGGCTGCATAAAGAGGGATAAACCAGCCCCAGTTGGAAAAAGACTGTCAGTGTGACCAAGCCCTTGAAGAATCCTAGGTGAGAAAGCCTGGGTGAGACCTAATCACAGATAGATGAAAGATAGATAGATAGATAGATAGATAGATAGATAGATAGATAGATAGATAGATAGATAGATAGAGAGATAGAGAGATAGAGAGATAGATAGAGAGATAGATAGAGAGATAGATAGAGAGATAGATAGAGAGATAGATAGAGAGATAGATGATAGATTTGTAGATACATAGCTAAATAAATGCATACATAGATAGATAGAAACATAGATACATAGATAGGTGATAGGTAGGTAGGTAGATAGACATACAGATGGATGGATGACTAGATAGAATTGAGATTCAAAAATTCAACAGTTTAACAGGGTACTGTAGAAGATGATGAGAAATTGCAAAGTTGGGGTGGCACTGTGGATAAAGTACCAGCTCTGGATTCATGAGGACCTGAGTTCAAATCCGGCTTCAGACCCTTGACACTTACTAGCTGGGCAAGTCACTTAACCCTCATTGCCCCACCCAAACAAAGAGAGAGAGAGAGAGAGAGAGAGAGAGAGAGAGAGAGAGAGAGAGAGAGAGAGATTGAGATTACAAAGTTTATACAAAGATTTGGTTCCTGTCTTTATTCAAGGAATTAATGTTCTAATATGAGAGACAGATCTCACATAAAAATAACCATAACAGAAAGTAAAACCAACCAATCAACATGTATTTGTTAAGCACTTACTGTGCACCAGGCATTGTACCATAGATAATGGGGCTAAAAAGAGATATGACTGTAAGTGCCTGAAAGGTACAAACCAAAGTTGAATATAAATAGTACAAGATGATAATGAGATAATAGTCACTGATTAGTCACTTTTCAAGAAATTGTTACTAGGAATTAAGCTAATTCTGATCCTCTATGAAGCCTCAATAATTAGGAGAGGGAACCAATGCAAAGTCATTTCTCCTGTATAAAAATAAATATTCTTTCCCAACACCTTAGTGAGTTCCCTCTGTGGCATTTTCATTGTCACTCCATTTCCTTGCTACAAAGGCTCCTCTAACCTATGTACCAAATCATAGTTTAGCTCATACCCAACTTAATTTCTGTTTACCCCCTTTTGTTATTAGTTAGGTTAAATGTTGCTGTAAAATTACTTATCCCCTGAAATGTTGCTCCTTTGAATTCAGTTTTCTTTTTGAGTATTATTTAGGACAAAGCTACTCTATGCATGCCTTCTGCCATATGTTTGCAGTATGTGGCCTTTCATGAGACCCCTTTGAAACAGTTAGGTGAGCTTACCACACTGTGGTCAGTGATATTACCTATTAAAAGATAATCCCATGCCCATTTCATGTATAGAAAGCCAAAGTATCTGACTGAGGATCAATAGCATAACCGTGGGGGAGTGAAATAATTCTATTCTCTATTACAAAGTAGGTATCATGTGGCTTCTTTTTATGGATGTTTTTTAATCTCATCATTGATGTACAGGAAATATGTGACTTTGCAAAGCTCATTATTCCACAGATTTGAACTTCACATAATAAGTACCTTAAAACCAATTTTACATTATTTAAGACTTTTGATGCTTTTTCCCCACATGCTTTACTCCTTTAAGAATCCATTTCATTGGTGTAGATGCTGCCTGAACCAATGCAGATGACAACCCTCCACTATTTATTAAATGTTCTTCATGGATTGCTGTTGCCAAACATAACAAACATAATAAAAAGGTGGCTTAATTTTCAGACAATGAACCCTTCTGTATTTAGACAAACTAACCTTTGGACGTAGGGATGTTGTTTCTCCCTGAATTTATAATCAGAGCCTTCCCATGATGCTAATCTTTGACAGGTTCCATTGGTATCTTTTTCAAGAAGCTAGGGCCACCTCTATGCCACAATAAAGCAACAGAGGAGGTTTTTAATGGCAGCTACACCCCTATATGTTACTGTTCTTTCATTTTGAAATCAGCTCATCTTTCAGTCAAATTACTGCTGTGTTGCTATCAGAACACTTAAAACTTTAGAAGTTTATCCAGAAGCCTCTTCAGTCTGAATTATGTTAATTTTTAATTATTATTTTGTGTCTAACTTACTATAATGACATGGGAAAGTTACTGCTCAGACGTTTTCCCTTGTAAACAACAATTGGATTGAACTACAGAATGTCATTTCTTCTAAACGATTGATTGGTAAAACTCTTCATTTTAGAGAAACAAGCCCCCAAGCCAGAAATTTCTTTGTAAAAATATGATTTTTTGTTGTCAAGAAACAAAGAAGAAAAGTTGATCTCTCATTTTCATAATGTATCTTAGATTTTCATTCTTTAAACATGGGAAAAGCTAAGTATGTGATTCATACAAAATGTATTTTAGCCTCACAATTTAGCAAATGAAGAAACTAAGAAACTTCTGATTTAAAAAGGGCAGAGCATATTGTCAACTATTGAGAATTCTACAGTATTTGATATACTTATGCATATAAAAGTAGAACTCCATAGTCTTTCAAGGCAGCTAAAGTTGTCGAACAATTTTGAATAGAAATTCATTATTACTTGTACTTTATTGAGTCATTCTATACATTTTTCTAAATTGTTGACAGCCAATTAGTTTAATATAGATAAGTTTATTATAATTACTCTCTGGATTTAGAAAGCATATAACCATTTAGAAATTCATATAGACTTTTTATTGGGAAGTAAACATTTACATATTTAATGATTCATTAAAACAAATATTTTGTTAATAATTATAAGAATAAACAACAGTTTAATGATATTCAGTACATCTAACCAAATCTTGGCTACGTTATGAGTTAGTTGGAGGTGTTTTTGATTAGTTGCAGAAAAGGAATAGAAAAACTTGAATGGACCACCATGAAATAATGATAATACTTGCTCCACTTATCCCTATTATATTTCATAGTTTACAGACAGCTATGTCAATCAAGGTCTCTTTAGCTAAAGAAAACATCTATTATTTTTTCACCTGTATTATAATATTGTATTCATTCTATTCCCTTCAAAGTATCATAATACTCTACGTAATAAAGAGCTGATGTGAGCCTAATATGAAAGTGAGACAGACGTGGTAAAAACACATTTCTCTATCCTCTCTGATTAGTTCTTTGAGATAATCCACTCTGTCCATTCAGGCAAGCTTGCAGACTTTGATAATGCTCATCACTACATTCAGTCTCCTGCCTAAAATAATAAATACACACCAACTTCTTTGGTTGTGTCCTGCTGTTTTTCTTTTTTTTTTCTTTTTGTTTGTTTGTTTGTTTGTTTTTGCAGGGCAATGGGGGTTAAGTGACTTGCCCAGGGTCACACAGCTAGTAAGTGTCAAGTGTCTGAGGCCACATTTGAACTCAGGTACTCCTGGATCCAGGGCAGTGCTCTATCCACTGCGCCACCTAGCTGCCCCTGTCCTGCTGTTTTTAATCTGTTACAACACTTCAGAAGACAAAGAGAATAGCTCAATTTGGATATGTCTTTTCCTAAACAATCAGATTGTTTAGGAGTGGTTTCTAATGCTCTAGACTTACTGTGGAGTCATATATATAAGTCCATAAAGAGTAAGATTTATGTAACTAGGGGAGAAACCCACATAAACCTGATCATAAACACACACACACACACACACACACACAGAGTTGTTGGTCATTCAGTTTCTGAAGAGGTTTTTGGTTTGACAAATGAGATTTTCTGGAAGCAAATGATATATTAAAAACGAACAAGCCAAATAAATTCAGCTTCTGATGTGCTTACTCAGCTTTACATATTACCTTATAAGAGAAGGAACAGGTACATTTTTGTGGCCTACTTTGTCACATGGGAAGAAGAAGCAAAATCCTAGGTGTTGGACACTTTTTAAGGGCTTCATTGTAAGGGGACTATGCCACTGGAACAATCCCACAGTTCTGCTCCTGAGTCTTATGGTCTTCCTGAAGCAGTATGCCAACTAGGTAAAAGGACAGTGGTTATTAGGACCACACATTTCAGTGAAGGGCAGGGTCAGATAGGAACTTTCCAGTTCTATCTCTGTAAGTTACATTATCTACCTCAGACAAGAGGCCACAAAATTAAAATTATTAAGGAAATATATGTGTGGTGGAGATATAGGGAGGGGCAGAAGGAGTTTGTTCTAAGCATGAGGAAATGGTACGTAGAAATTGATGGAGGTATAAAAAGGCATACAAGGAATGGCAAATGGTCCAGCTTGGCCAAACCATAAAGTATATGTTGGGGAATGGCCTGAAATAAGTCCAGAGGGATAGATCGGAGGTAGATTGTTCAGGACCATAAGTACTAGGCAATGAGGTTAAGTACTTTGTTAGCGATGTGAAGTCACCAAAGTAATTGGGGATGTATCAATTGACTAAAAAAAGACTCAAGAGGGGACACGATAGGTATACTCAAATATTTGAAGGGCTATAATATGAAGGATCAATTCAACTTCTTTCAATATGGTCTCAAAGGACAGAACTAGTTGCTGTGGGGACCAATTTTTAATTGGGGAGTGTTAGCTAAGCTAAGCGGCTCGCCGCAATATTGGGGCAAGGAAGGAGACCGGCAGCCTTCCTCAAAACAGAGCAGGATTTATTTAACAAGAACGAACTTTAAAAAAAAAACAACCCAGGATCAAGGGAAAGGAAATAAAATGGGGAAAGGGAAATTATTCAACCTGAATGAATAACACCACCACCCAGGAATCAGCTGAGAATAGGCAGCAGCTTCCTCTTGCTTTCCAGCTTCCAGCTAGAATGGCGAATTCTCCTCCCCCTTCCCAGCAAACCCCACATAGCCCCAGACAATTGGCTGGCCGCTCTAATAGTCACATGACTGCCCTCACTAGGCTTCTAATCATTATAATTTTGCCATGGCCCAGGTGAGTGGTGATGACATGAGGTGCCAGCTCCATGGCAACGGCTACAACCAGTGGGTGGAGCACCATGCGGTTTGCGGAGCCCCAGGCCAGTGTGCGCCAAGGTTTGTTTTTTTTTAATTCTAGCCAAAAGATGGGGTCATAAAAACCTCAGATAACAATGAATTCTTTACAGAGCTATGCAGAAAGGCAAGCAGACCTAGGTTTAATTTAAGTTAAAAACTTCCTAACAAATTAAAACTATATAAAAATGAAATGGACTTCCTCAAAAGGTATATTTTTGAGAGGATTAGTGTACAGGTATGTTTCAGTTTAGCTTCTAGGATCTCTTCTAACTCTGAAATTCTGGGTTTTTGAGCTCAGGATACAGTTCTACAAAATTAATATGCACCTATGTGTATAAGGCATTGTGCTGAGCACTTGTGATGGAAAGGCAGAAATGAAACAACACCTCTGTCTTGATCCTAAGGGCACTTCGTGGCTACAGAGCATTTTCCTGAGGACTGGCACTGTGTTCCAGGTCAGTGACAGATTATAAAAGCCTCACTCCCACTTTTTTTTTTCATTTGGGGCATAATAGAATAAGTTATTAAAGAAAAGAAAGAATGGAGGCTTTGCAGTTTTCTTTGGAGATCTTATTACTTTATCATTCTTATAAAACCCAGATTTCTTTGAAACTTCCAAATTACTATGGAGGGTACCTCCCTCCATAATATTATCTTCAAACCCTCCCATTCTTACCCACCTTTCATATCCATCCATTTGCCAAGTCTTGTTATTTCTAATTCTACAACATTCCTCACATCTGTCCCCTTCTGTCTGTTCACATAGCCATTACCCTAGTTTATTCAGGTTCTCATTACCTCTTGCCTGGTCTATAATAAAAGCATCTTAATTGGACACCCTGCCTCAAGTCTCTCTTTTTTCTCCAATCTACCCTTCACACGGCTTCCAAATTGATTCTCCTAAAGTGCAATTCTGAGCATGATTTCTTTTCTACTCAATAAACTCCAATGGCACCCTGTTGACTTTAGGTTCATATATTATTTCATCTTTATTTCATCCTTTTAAAATGTCTGCTTTAAGTTTAATAAAGTACATAATCATCAGCATATTAGAATATGTATCATGTATATAATTTATAAAAAATGTAAATTTACCTACACACATTTATTGATGGAGCAAGGGTTTGTAAACCACTGGCTTACAAAAAGTCTGAAGCCTGGCATGTACTCTTCTTTCTTTGGTTACACATTTTCAAATGCCAGCCTCAGAGAGGCTTGATCCAGACACATAAAAATATGACTTTTTTTAAGACTAGAGACCAAGACAATTTGGACTGGACTTTTTCTCCCCTCTTCACTTTTGGTGCTATGAACTATGTCTCTAAACCATTTTTCTATTAGTTCATCTTTCTTTCTTCCACTTGAAATTTTTCTCCTTTTATACTTTCCTAGGATGCAATACATTGAACTTTTTTAATCTCTCTCAAACTATGTAAAAAAAAAAAGTATTTGATGGGAAATGGAATCATCTGTTTCCTTAGGCAGAGAGCTTCAGTTTAAAATTCTGATAAACAGAATTTTGAATGTAATGGATTTATAAAGTAGGGAAGTAATTCATTTAAACAGAGCTGACATCATTAAAATAAGGAATTTATACAGGAATATGATTTGCTGGAAATGGTGGCAAAGAAGGTTACTGTAGCCTACCTGTATTAGACATTGTAAATACCTAATAAAAAGAAGCAGATACAAATTTCAGTAGTTGTGGGTATAGATTTAGGGAATCCTGAGACATGAAAGAAATTCTTGTTTATCTAATAAGACCTGAGAAGCAAGTGACCAGGAGATCTGCAAAGTGCAGCAAATTGCTATGGCAAAAGGGAAAGAAAACTGAGATAAAAAGAAGATTACAACTCTCAAAAGATAGATGGTACAACACCTGATATATAATAGGGATATCTATATTCTTAATTTAATTATTGATAAAATATTTCAACTGACCAGTGACCTGCACTCCCTAAGTAAGAAACAAGTGACCTCTGAAAGTTTATTGTCTCCCTTATGCCAATCCATTTGCAACTTATTTCTACTCCTCCCTCAAAACTAGCAACAAAACTGCCTTGGACCAGTCATGGAAGTCAGAGATCTTGGTTTCAGAGCCCATTCTGAGCATTACTGCATGTTGCCCACCTTGAAAATTAGAAGATTGGACTCTGATGTGCCTTCAAGTTCTAAACCTGTAATCATATGATTCTATAAAATCTGCCAAGTGTGAAAACTGGAAAAGAAGTGTGGGACTTAATGAGCAAAGATACTGAGGATAGAAAGATGACTATGATCTTGCCCCTTCCTTAAAGGAGTTTATAATCTAACCCAAAAGCTAAGAGGAGGACAGAAATAACTACAAAGTACATGTCAATAAAAGAAGTACGGGGTCATGTGCCACTTTGAAGGAGAAGTCATATTAGAGTAGTATTCTGGACTAGAACTGACTTATGCCAGTCTTTTCTGGTAGTTTCAGTTCCTTTTTGGAAAAAAATGAGATATTCATAGGCCAATCAATAGATAACAAAAGTAGATTTACTTAGCCATAACAGGGGAAAGTTAGGATAGGCATTGAAAACACATGGAATTGATTCTGCCGAGTAAGGGTCTCGACTCCTACTTGCCCTTCAGGATTTGCCAGGCAATCCTCAGAGCCATACTGAAGCCCTAGTGAGTATTGTTAACTTAACATGACCTGGAAGGGATCTGTTTTGCCTCAACTCTTAGTCCCCTAAGCAAATGAAGTCCTGAGGATAGCTCAAAACCTTTGAAGGAAAAAGTGGCTTCATATGAGCAGTTATTAGAATATTACTCCCATTCCTAGGTGGAAGAACATAGTATGCTTAGGATAGTAGTAATATAGCAGCTTAATGTTCCCAAAGTATTTTCTTTACAAACACCATGGTGGTATTGTCTTTAGAAAGATTGATTATTGTTGTTGCTGTTATTTTAAAGCATTTTATCATGTGCTTATTTTATTAAAAAGTAAACTACATGGTTGAAACTATTTTTAAATTAATTTTGAACTTAAATAAGACAAAAATGAAACATTTCCATGTACACAGCACAAAATCAAAACAGGATTCAAAATAAAACCATGTGTTTTAATTTCTCACTGTTTACTTTATTTTTTAAAAACTGTATAATAAATACTAGACATCATTTTCAAAGCTACTCTGCTTTTCTGTGCTTCCTTCTAAGTATTTTTTTGTTCTCTGCTGTGAACTTTTTATATTTTTTTCTCCCTCCCTCCTCACCCTGCCCTAAAGAAAGCTACATTAGACATAAATATATATATATATATGTAAAACCATATTATACATACTAATATTTATCATTCTTTCTTTGAATGTGGATAGCTCTTTCTTCATAGGTCCTTTGTTGTGGATTTGAGTGTTTATAATACTCAAAATGACAGTCATTTAAAGTTGTTCTTAGAACAATATTGCTGTTACTATGTACAACATTCTCTTAGTTCTGCTCATTTCACTCTTCATTATTTCATGCAAGTTTTTTCATACAGTTGAAACTATCGACTTAAAGAAAAAGATGACCATTTATATATAAATGACTGTAACATCTTTTTAATCACCTTAAAAGCTACAAAGTCTTTTGCATACATTATCTCAGGTGAACCTCACAACAACTTAATGAGCTTGGTACTACAAGGATTATGATCCATATTTTGCAGATGAGAAAACCCAGAGAGGCTCAAGGCCTTTGAATTCATGCCAATTGAAGATGAGCATGAAGGTCTGAGAATGTTCAACGTGGAGAAGGCTGGAGGAGGGGGAAGGACATAAGAATTTTTATGGAGTTTTTGCAATGTTGGCATGTGAAGGAAGGATTAGACTTCTGTCTGCTCACAAAAGAATAACCAGGCTCAATAAATAGTTGGGATTTGCAAAGAGGCAAATTTAGGCCTTATATAAGGAAAAGCTTCCTAGCAATTGGGTTTCTAACAATTTAGATGATCACTTATAATAGGGATCCTTAACCATTTTTGTATCATGGACCCCCCTTGTCTATCTAGTGAAACCTGGAGATGAACCCTATGTTAAAATAATGTTTTTAAGTGAATAAAGTAAAATATATAAGATTACAAAGGAAATCAATTACATTAAAATAAAGCTAAGAACATGTATGTGTGTATATTTGTATGTATATTATTTATATATATATATATATGTATATATGTACACACACACAATGGGTTGAATTAAACAGTGAGTAAAGTTCTTTTCACCTGTAAAATTCTGTGATTATTTGATTCTGACTTACCTGAAGTCATGCACCAATTACCTGGAAAAACCAAGACTAGAATCCATGTCTCCATATTCTCTGTATTTTGATTTTTCCAAAATATTAATTTTTGTTGTTTAGTGAGTGAACAAGCATTTCTTAAGCACTTAACTCTGTGTCAGGCACTGTGCTAAGCTATTGAGATACCAAAAAGAAAGAGTCCTTGTTGTCAAAGAGTTTATAGTCTAATGAGAAAGATAATATCAAAAGAACTATGTACAGTCAAGCTATATATGTGACAAATTGGAGATGATCAAAAAAGGGAAGGTTCTTCAATTAAGGGGGATCACAAAAGGATTTTTTAGAAGATTGTTCTACATTTTTAGCCCACTCAGTTATTCATTTCATTTCTTTTCCTATGCACCACTGTACTGAAAGTGCGCCGGACATAAAAATGTTATCTAAATGGACTTTATATGCAAAATGTATTGACAGTGATTGATTCCTGCTTCCTTGATGTCCTGTGCAAATGGCACCAAATATGTTTGAGAATTTTCTTTACCAATAATAAGATAGATTGGAGATACAAGGCAAGTTGAATATGCTTAATGGGCTGCTCACTCAATGCACTGAAATAAAAGCAAGATCTCGCATGTGGTCTTCCAGGTCCGAGGTTATTATCTACATTTCACAGATGGGACGACTGAGGATCAAAGAAGTTCAAGTCGTTTCCTTGAGGTTATAGGGATAATGGAGCCAGGAGTCAAACTTGGGACTCAGGGCTACAATTCCAGTGCAGTTGACACTATGCCAGGCTATCTCTAAAGTCATCATGAACAAAGTGGCATTTGACCTAGCCCTTGAAGGATGGGTAGGAATCAAACAATGAGATTGTATTGCCTGTATTTTAGACAGACAGATTCATATGAGCAAATGACTAAGTATTTCTTATGTGTTTACTAGGTGCAAGTCCCTGTAAGAGGTACTGGGGATATAAAGACCAAAGTGAAACAATCCCTTCCCTCAAGGAGCTTGCATTCTATAGATGTACAGGTATATACCAAGTAGAATGTGTTGTGTGGTGAGGAGGGGAGTCAAGAAAGGAATCATGAGAAAGGTGGTGCTTGAGCTGAAGCTTGAAGGACCTTAAAACTTGCAGGAAGTATAGGCAAAGTGGAAGTGAATTTCAGACATGGCAGACAACCAAGGCAAAAGCTCAGAGATGGAAGATGTGGTGTTGTGTTTGAGGAATAATAAAGAAGTCCAATTGCATCATAGAGTTTGCATGAAGGAAAATCATATGTAATAAAGCTGGAGTGATGTGTAAATAGGTGGGGGGGGGATGTGAAAAGCTTTGAATGCCAAATAGAAGAGTTTATATTTGCTCCTAAAGGTGTGAGGAAACAAATGGAGTATTGTATGGGGGCGGGATGGGGGGGTGGTGATATGTTCAGACCTGCACTTTAGGAAAATTCCTTTGGCAGCTGTCCAGTTCATTATATTATCAATGTATCGCGGGGAGCTAGGACTGGAAAGGTAAGGTGGAACCAAATCATAGAGGGTCTTGAATGCTAAATGAAAGTGTTTACATTTTATTTAGTAAGCAATGAGAAATCATTTAAAGTTTTTTGAGCAAGGGGTCAATATGATCAGAGCTTAAGGCACAGAATTTTAGAGCTGAAAAGGAACCTTAGAAAGCTTCTTGTCTAAACGCCTCATCCTATAAACAATAAAACTGAATCCCAGATAGATTAAATGTCCAGGCCACAGAGAAAGTTAGTAAAAAGAAATGGAACTCAAGCCTCTTCACTTCTAGTCCTCTGAATTCTCTCAGAATGATTTTTCTTTGTATATAAAAAGGGGAGAGATGATTGGTTAATGTTTGCAACCTAAGGATAAAATGACATAATGGACATGAAGAACTTGACTTGAATCTGATCTCTGAAACTACCTGCGTGACTATAGTTAAATAATTGAACCTGTCAGAGCCTTAGTTTTCCCCATCTGTAACATGAGGTAGGAGCTACCTTAGGGAAATGCTGTGAACATAATAATATGTAAAGTTTTTTGCAAACTCTAAAATGCTACATCATTGTTGGTTATTATTTCACATTGTCTGCAAAGCGGAATATCTCTGCTTCTTCATTTTGTGGTAGAAGATCCATTCTTTTTTTTTATTTGTGTATAGGAATTAAAATGATAAACCTAGATCATTAATAGGCTTTTGTATGAAATATGAAATAATCTAAAAAACCATCCCCAAAGATAAGGTTGACTGAACGGCCTAGAAATTTGTGGCTAATTAAAACGTACTTTTCAGCAAGGTGGCTGTAAAGCTGCTCCTTTCACACAAAAGCATGTAGCTAGAAAGCCACACATATATTAATCTTAGAGATGGGTTAAAGAGTGATAGTGGATTGTATGATGATAAGTGAAGTGTCTGTCATGGAAAAAGAAGAGCATTCATTTGAAAATGCTCTTCCTCAAAGGTTATAAATTAGAAGAGGCACAGAATAGCCAGGAATCCATATCTCTCTGGCACTGGAATGAAACATGAACACCAGTTTCATTGGCCTTCACTTTATCAAGGAAAGGGGAAAAGTTTCATGATATGCCCTGAAAAAGCATATCATTTTAACACAGACAATTCTTCAAAGGACTTTACAGACCATTGAAAAGAATGCCTCTGTCATCTCCTTAACCCCATTTATTCATTACTTGCTAGTATTTTTTCCCTGTAACTGGGCATAAATGAATTAGGCAGAAGAATGATTTTTCAGCTTCTGGGGTGTGGGGAGAGGGGATGTATCATGGTGTGTTGAGGTCGTTGAGGGAATTTGTTCCACAAAGAGATACTTTCCCTCAAGATTAATAGTTACGTCATTAGAAGCATCGAGCCCTCTGGATGGAGCTAGTACATTGTGGTACATGGCTGGATTATTCATACAACACACACAAAAGAATGTCTGGCCACTGATGACTCATGTCATAGCCTTCTCTAGCATATACAGTAGTACCATCTAGCTCTCCTCCTTAAATGTGAAAGATTTAAAATATTTTCTCAAGGCCCCATTAGCTGGCAGAAGAAATATAATCTGATGGTTCACATCACATGTGAAATCATAGATATTTCTTGAATTCCGCAAGTAATAGAAAAGTTTGTTGATTTGTTTTTTCCCAAATTACAAAGTACAAAATTGGAATTGATTAGCATTGACTTCTGAGTTTAAAGAGGCATAATGATTAAAAAAAGTAAGACAAATAAATACTTGGCATTATTCTTGCTTTAAAATAAATGCAAGATTGTTGGTGGAACTGTGAACTGATCCAACCAATCTGGAGAGCAATTTGGAATTAAGCCCAAAGGGCTATAAAGTTGTGCATACCCTTTGACCCAGCAATACTACTTGAGTCTTTTTTCCCAAAGAAATCATAAAAAAGGGAAAAGGACCCACATGTACAAAAATATTTATAGCTGCTCTTTTGTGATGGCAAGGAATTGGAAATTGAGGGGCTGCCCATCAACCAGGAAATGGCTAAACAAGTTGTGGTATATAAATGTAATGGAATTCTATTGTGCTGTAAGAAATGATGAGCAGGCAGATTTCAGAGAAACCTGGAAGGACTTGCATGAACTGATGATGAGTGAGATGAGCAGAACCAGGAGAACACTGTACACAGCATCATCAACATTATGTGTTGATCAACTGTGATAGATTTGATTCTTCTCAGAAATACAACGGTACAAGATAGTTCCAAAGGACTCATGATGGAAAAGGCTCTCAAATCCAGGAAAAAAAAAAAAAGAACTGTAGAATATGGATGCAGATTTAATCATACTATTTCTTTTGGTTTTGGTGCTGTTTTTCTTTTTTGAGGTTTTTCCTTTTTGCTCTGATTCTTCTCTCATAACGTGACAAATGCGAAAATATGTTTGTTATTGTACACATATAACCTATAAGATTACTTGCTGTCTTGGAGAGCGGGGAGGGAAGGGAGGGAGGGAAAAAATTTGAAACTAGGAATCTTATAAAAACAAATGTTGAAAACTATCTTTATATGTAACTGGAAAATAATAAAATACTTTTATAATTTAAAAAATAAATAAATAAATGTTAAGACAGAAAAAAATTCAAGAAGTAAAGTGAGCTCTAATCAATAGGGTGCATAGCTGGATAAAATGACAATATAGTAGAATACTATTGCATCATACTAAATGTACATGAAGAGTTCAGAGAAACATTGAAAAATTTGTTTGAATTGATTTAGAACCAATTAAATAGACCCAGGAGAAGCAACACTAAAAGGTAACCAAGCCATGAGTAATTGAAATGACCAATCTCAGTCCCAGACAACAGGTCTAAGAATACAACACTCTACACTTGGTATAGAGGTAAGGAACTGAAGATACAGCATAAAATATGTACTGCCTGATTAATTTTTTCATCATATCAGTTGATTTTAATAAAATCATGGATTTACAGGAAGAAGGAATTTTATAGATCATCCAGTCCAGCTTTACATCATCCAGTCTCACTTTACAGGTGAGAAAATGGAGACTCAAAGAGGTTAATGCAACTAGTGTCTGAATTAGAATTAGAACTCAGATCTTGCTGACTGCAAGCACAGCAATCCTGGCATGGATGAACTGCTTTTCCTTGTTGCAAGGGAAGGTGCAATTTGGGCTATATTGAAAAATGACCAAAAATGATGACCATGGTATAAAATCAAAAGGCATCAATAAACCTTTTTTTGAAGCCAACAAAGATCATTTGAATGAATGAACAGAGGCAATATTTCATAGTGCTCAGTCCAGCCTGATCAAGGGCAGAACACTTTAAAAGTGCAAATCTAAATTTTACTTCTGACACTTCTGATAAGTTTGGCATCAAGCCTAAGTAATAACATTCTTAAGGTCATGACCCCTACTTTGTGGCATTTAACACCGTTTTAAACTTTTAATTATTTCTTGCAATTTCTAATTGATTTTGTGTTGCTGCATTTTTATGACAACATCAGAATCACAGTATAGAAGAATGTCGAGAAATTTACTCCTAGTAATGACTAGAGGTTATTTAAGAAGATTCTTACAAGATGTTTTAATTTCTAAAAATTATGGGTGGTAGTGGTAGTAGTTGTGCTGCTCTTGTTGATGCTGTTGTTGTTGGCTTAATCAAGAACATGGCTCATGCAACACTAAAGTCATTTCTTTTACTGATATGATTATTAGGTCTGGCAAATGTCATAAATATACTTTACCTGTATTTTAGCCAAGCATTTGGCAAAGGCTCTCCTATCTTTGTGCACAAGATGAATGTGAGCTGGACAATAAAAGCACCTGCCTTACCAAGTTGTGAGAATCAAATGAGATAATAAATGCACAGCACTTTGCAAGCCAATAAAGCACCACACAAATGCTAGCTATCATTAGTATTGATAGAGTGAGTAGAGGCATGCCTAGAGTGTGGGGCACTATGCTGGTATAACCCAAGGCAAGCGTTACTATTGGCCCCTTCCCCTCAGTTAATCAGTAATCATTCATTAAGCACCTATTTTGTGCCAGGCACTGTGCTAAGCACCGGGATATGAAATAATTAACAGAGGGAAGGCACTATAGAAAGGATGGGGAAGGCTTCGAACAGAAGAAAGGATTTCGTTTGGACCTTAATTTCCATTGTTCTTAGACTCTTCTAAAATACTCTGCTTTTTCAGATGTTTAGCCACGCCTTCCCCATCTTTTAGATTTGTAAAGTTGCATTTTTGAACTGAATACAAGACCTTACAGTTATCCTTATTCAGTTTCATCGCAGTAGATTCAACTCAACATCGTAGCCTTCAAAACCTTCAGTCCAGGTCCTTACTACCATGTGTCTGAATCACCGTGACAGTAACTGTATCAGAGCTATTCTCTCTGACTCAATTCTCTTTTCCTCATCAATCTATTCTGCATAAAACTGCCAGATTAATTTTCTACTCTCCAAAGAAATTCAGCGTCTAGTCAGTGTATCCCATTATATCCAGAGCACCTCCTCTGACTCTAAGCATGTGTTGGAAGGCAGGCAGGAAAGGCAGGCAGGCAGGAAAGGCAGGCAGGCAGGAAAGGCAGGCAGGCAGGCAGGCAGGAAGGAAGGAAGGAAGGAAGGAAAGAAATAATTGAGAAATAACAGTGCCTATTTGTGCTAGTTAAAGATCTGCCTTGCTGAATTCAATATCTCCTTACTTTACTTTAAGAAACTGACCCATGTAAATTGTTTTGCTCAAAACAAATGAGACAATATTTATTTTGCTGTTTTGGGGGGAAGGGTTTTGTTTGTTTGTTTGTTTGTTTTGCCAAATCAGTTAATTAGTATGAATAAAACTAGCCCAAGACAAGCTGTGAGCAAAGGGTCCCTGTGGGTCCCTGGGAAGCCTTGCGATTAGTCAGGGTCTCAGGAGTCATTCCTGACAACTGAATTAGGGCCCTAAACATTTGTATAGTACTCTAAGGTTTGCAAAAAGCTTTACAGTTTTCAAAGCATTAATTTCATTTGGTTCTGACAACAGTAATGTGAGTTAAGTACTATTATTATCCTCATTTTACAGATGAAGAGACTGAGGCTGAGAGAATTTAAGTGAATTGCTCAGTCATACAAGTAAATAAGTATCAGAGGCAGGCATAGAACTCAGGTCTTCCTCACTCCAAGTACAGGGCTGTATCTACTGCACCCACCTACCTCTCTATTAAAAAAAAAAAAAAGATTTACTTGCAAGATGAAAATCTCTCAGAATCTCAATTGGTTCGGAAGAAAAGCTGCCTGCAGAGGATTTTATATTGGTTATGGGATACCTGATTGGATAGGTGGCAGCTGGAAGAACCACAATAGGTGGTCAACTATCAGAAAAAGAATTGTAGTATAGTATACAGGAGAGTGCTGTATTTGCAGCCAGAGGGTCTGAATTCACATTATGAATTCAGTGGATTCAAATTATCTGTTTTGCTGTTGTTCTTTAGTTGTTTCAGTCATGCCCAACTCTTTGTGACCCCATTTGGGGTTTTCTTAGCAATTTCCATTTGCCATTTCCTTCTCCAGCTCATTTTACAGTTGAGGAAACTGAGGCAGAGTTAAATGACTTGCCCAGGTTCACTCAGCCGGTAAGTGTCTGAGGCCAGATTTGAACTCTGGAAGATTAGTCTTCCTGACCCCAGGCCTAGCACCCTATCCACTGAGCCACCTAGCTGCCTATATTTAAAATAATATTGATCATTTATTCTAATATATTAGCTGGGTTCAACAGCAACCTTATCATTGTTACCTACTACCTTTGTGACTTTGGATATGTACATGTTGTCTCAGTTTCCTCATCTATAAAATGAGTAGAAAAAGCAGCACATTAATAGCCAGAGGACCTGGGTTCCAATCCTGTCCCTGTGACCCTGGCAAGTCACTTTAGCTGTCTTAGGTGCTAGCCTCCGAGGTCCCTTCTAGTTCTAAAGCTATGATCCCTCTGATCTCATGACTAGATGTTCTCTAAGGTTAATTCCAGCTCTGTGGTATGTCAGAATCCTATGTTAGCTTTGCTGATGTCATCTTTACTCTGGTAGAATCAGAGATGGAACTAGTTATGTGCATCCAGAAGCAACTGAGCTCTGAAAGTAAGACATCCACTCAAAATGCTTCTGACCATGTCATACCCCTCCCCATTCAGTGGTTCCCTGTTACCTTCAGGATCAAATATAAAAATCCCTTCTTGATATTCAAAGCCCTTCATAAGTTGGCCCCTTCCTACCCTCCCAGCTTTCTTATATCTTACCCGCCTCTACTCTAAAAACCACTGACTGGTCTCCTTGGTCTCCTTGAGCTTCCTCCCACAAGATATTCCATCTTCTGTCTCTAGGCATTTTTGCTGGATGTCCCCAGTGCCTTGAACTCTTTCTCTTCTCATCTCGTCTCGTCTCCTGGCTTTCCTGGCTACCTTCAAGTCTCAGACATTTTCACCTTTTACAAGAAGGTTTTGCCTAACCTCTTTAATATCCCTGAGATTATCTCCAAATATTCTTGTTTATATCTTATTGTGGGTTCCAGGCCCATGATAAGAAACTGAGTCCAAGGGGCATTAAGTGACTTATCTAGAATCATCTTTTTGAGTTAAAATCTGACCTCAGACACTTACTGGATGTGTGACACCAATTTGCCCCAGCTCCCCTTCTATAAAATGAGCTGGAGAAGGAAATGGCCCCAGATGAAGTTACAAAGAGTGGGACACAACTGAAACAACCAAACTACAACAAATATCATAGTTGGATATGAGACTGAGTTCCTTGAGATCAGAGACAATGCTTTTCACTGTTCTTTGTACCTCCAGCACTTAGCAGAGTACTGGATACATAGAAGGACTTTTGTTATTGTGTGTTGAGTTGATTCGGATTGTATAATGAACTGAGTGTGTCCAAAAGGTATTCTTGGGGCAGCTAGGTGGTGCAGTGGATAGAGCACTGACCCTGGAGTCAGGAGGACTTGAGTTCAAATCGGGCCTCAGACACTTGACACTTACTAGCTGTGTGATCTTGGGCAAGTCACTTAACCCTCATTGTCCCACAAAAGTCTCATTTCTTTAAAAAAAATATTCTTGGGAGAAAAAGCTATTTTGTACCAAAATAATAAATGAGTAAAACCCTACCATATGTCAAAATTCTAAGCTTAGGAAGACATAAAACTTTTCTGCATTCTGTGTAAGTCACTTAACCCCTCTAGGCCTCAGTTTCCTCATCTGTAAAATGAAGGGTTGGATCTGATGGTCTCTAAGGTCCCTTCCAACTCCAAATTTATGATCCTTTGATCCTGTGAACAATTTCTCTTGAAATTTGCCAAATTTTTATTGAATGTGGTTTGGGCGATTATACTGACAAAATAGGCAATTCCCATAAGAATTAATCTCTAGCCCCTAATGACTACAACACAGAAAAGGCAGCAATAGCAAAGATATATGTGTTGGAGACTATTTATTTGTTACAATCTTATTCTAAAGATTTTTCCATTAAGGTTTAACGTAGTTTAGTTTAAAAAAATTAAAAATCAATCTCATAAATACAGAGGTTCATAGCCAACATAAGAGAAATTGTTTAAGGAATTTTCATTAAATAATATATATGGTTCTCTTTCCTCATACCTCTCTCTCTCTCTCTGTCTCTTTCTCTCTCTTAAAAAAAAAAAACTACCTTTCACTTTGTCCAGTCAGGCTTTCTTTCTAATGTGGCTAAATCAGGAAAGGAGGGAGAGAAGGAGGGGAACAATTTCTTGCTATGAATTTATTGTTTATCTCCTCAGTTGACAAACCAAACTCAAAATGATTTTTAAACAATATGTGTGAAAATTTTTTGTATGCTGAAACCAGTAATGACCTGCAGGAGACAGAAAAACAACAAAAAACCCACTGTCTCATTCTCCATATTTCCCTCTCTGCCCTACTATGTCGGCGCCAGATATTCCCTGATAATAATGCATATATCGCTTTCAAACTAACTTACAGGCAACTTTAATTTACTAGACAACTTTAATTAAAAAAAGAAATCTATAATAAAGTAATCCCTGAATACTGTGAAAATTCTCTTGATTGTACCATTTCTTTTCATGGCAGCTTTCTCTTTAATAGTTCTTTTCATCTCTTTACTTTGGTACTTGTTTTAGTCTTATAATTATTCTTCAGACTCCTTCAGGTTAACACAAGTAGTAAATCTTGTATAGGTGAGTGATAAATTGGATGCTAACAAGTTGTACTGATTTTCTCTTGGAATTCTTCTTGTTTGAACTCACCTACCATAAAGCAACATGAAAAAATACCTACATTTCCTCTCCAGAAATCCCTCACTAGAAAAAACTTGCATGAACAATAAATCCAGATAGTATGAGAGGCTGTGTTTCGTCTTCAGGAAAGAGTTCATTCCTGTCATACCCTTAGCAATAGATTTTAGGGGACGTATTTTCTCTGGGCTCCCTAGCACATAAATTTCCAAGCACAGATATGCCACACTTTACAAATTTCTCATTAAGTTGCCCTATCCTGGGAATTGGAGAACCTTGAATTGTTATGTGTTAATCTTTTTTTCTTTTTAAACTTCTCTTCCAATTGTTACTAAACTCACTAACCCCCCCTTCTTGCTGTTCACCCCTGTTTCATTCCGCCAGAAAGAAAAATAAAATATGGAAACTTGAAGGATTGTCTTTTCCTCAAAGTTTAGATAACCTAGAAAGCTAGAGTTTCTCTGAAAATAAAAGAGGTTGGAGTGTGACATTCTTGCTTTTGTAGTGAGAGGATGAGTTGGCATTCAGAAAATGAAACAAGCCAGCCCTACGTTAATTTGCCTTGACCATATCATTTCACAATAAAATAATTATATTATAACCCAACAACACTCTAAATTGATGGTTCTCTCTATAACATTTAAGACCAGCTCGATTTGCATCTTTGTACTTAAATATCATAGAGGAATATTAAACACTTTATTGAAACAGAAGCAAGCAGCTCCTTCCACAATAAAGAAACATCAAGTTAATCAGTCTCTCTGCAAAAAGAAAAAGAAAAAGAGAACAGAGAGAAAAAATGTTAAAATATTCTAAAATTTTAACCCATATTCCATAAATTCGGTGTCACTGTTCTAGTAATTGCCCCCCTCCCCATTTTCCTGAAAGAGTGGGGATAAGGGACTCTAGTTACTGAACCCCCAGGCTCCAGTTCTGATCAGCTACCCTGCTCCTTTCCCCACATTGTACTAAGGTTCAATATTTTTCCATTGTTTTCTTTGTCTGAGGAAATAGATACTACTTTCCCCCAATTGGGAATAATTAATTTGTGTTTGAGAGATATGCAATGGCCAAACTCATTTAAGATTTGTCATCTGTAATTAAGTCTCAAACTGGCTGTTAGGAGATTCTTGGGGAGGAAAAAACTAGCTTCTCATCCTTTTCTCCTCTTACGATTTTTCTAGAATCTTTATTTCCTACCTTCAAGCTAGCTGCCCCTACTTTATTCCTACCCAGTTTTGCTACTGAAAATCTCAGAGGTCTCTGATCTATTGGAAAGAGTGCCGCCTTCAGAATCTGAAGAATTGACCTTAAATCGTAGCAGCGTTTCTTATAATCTGTGTGACTTTAGCAGCCTCTGGTCCTCTGTTTCCTTACTCCTAAAATGAAGAGGTTAGAGTTTGACCCTAAAGAAGAGGCATAAGAAGACACTTCCCCCAATTCCTTTGCAAAGAGAAGGCAGATAGCATGGAATATTGCATATAATGTCAGATTTTTTTTTCCAATATGTTGACTGTTTTGCAGAATTTTTTCCTCTTCCTCTTTTTCTTTTGTAAAAAATCCTTATTATAAGTGATGACTCCCTGGGAGAGGGGAGCAGGAGAGATACAGGTGGAAAGCTACAAGATTTAAAAATAAAAGATGTAAATTAAAATCTATTTTTTTCTTAAGTGAGGGGGTTGAACTAGATGATCTCTAAGTTTCTTTTCGTAGGAGCACTCTTGATATCTGTATCTTGCTTTTCCTTGGAAAGTACATCTTAGTTTGGCTATTCTTTTTCACATAATGCTTTGGGTATATGTATTCAAGAAGTCCACAGAAGAGCTTAAGTAATTACCACTTGACCAAGTCCCTTTGGGTTCTAAGTCCTTTGACTTAACTATATCAGATCTCGGGTCTGCTACCGTACCTCTGTCTCCAAGCTCAGGTCAGTCTGGTCTACATTTAGTCTCTGGTCTCTGTACGTTTTAACATAACTATGGTCTGAATGGTGGCTGCTTAGGAACAGAACTTTCATTTAAACATGGTTGCTATGGAAATAACTGCCCCCTACAACTCTGTCTTACCTAAAATGTTTTACAGAAATTAACAATGCTGGGGGAAATGAGGTGGCTGGGCTTTATATCTTAAGAAAAACTTCAAATAGAAGAGGAGGGAAAGCACCCTTATTTCTCTTGGGAGCTGAGATGGCATTTTATAGACCCCTTCATTCAATATCCATCCTGGGGGGGGGGGAAGTCCTGGAATGAAAATCTTGAATTTGAGTTCCTTAATGCTGATCCTTAGCATCCTAATTAATGGTTACCCATGACCCAGATCATGGAGTATTGCACAACTGGCATTTCTGGTCGTTGGCTGCAATTCAATTAATTGAGACTTTTTGCTGTTGCTAAAGGAAAATGTGAAATGGGGGTATTTATAACTCTGGATTCCTGGTTTTTATTTAAGGTTATCTGTAAGAAGTTTTACACCATTGACAGCAGTGCTGTAGCCTCCTGGAATTATAATATAATGTTGGCATTAATAAGCTGAGGCTCCAAAATTTCACCTAAGTTTTTGCCTTGCCTTCAAAGGAGACTTTTATACATTTCAAAAGCAGGTATATGCTTACTTCAACAGGGAGGGAAAAATGATCATTTTATACAACTCTCTGCTCTGTTGTGGAGAAAGGACAATTAGATTACACTCCATTAACAGTCCCAGACTCTGCAGATGTCCCCCAGCAATAGCTAGAAATGACAATTGCTTATAGGTCTAAAGGATGTTCTGAGTTCGTTTGCACATTCAGGGAGATTCATTTTATAATTGGCAGCTGTGCTGATTGTTATATTGGAGCACTTCAATTTCTCTATTATTACAGAAAATTTATCTGAAAGTATTGAGTTCTCTCTGCCAACTGAATTTGAAGAGACAAGGAAAAGGCATTATCAAAATGCTCCCCACCACCACCATTTTTTTCTGAGAAAGGCATATTTCTGTTTAACCAAAAAAAACCAAAATCAAATCAGATTTTTTTTCTTATTTAAACTAAACTTCATTTTATGTTCCTTTCAGATGTTATTCTTCATTTATCTTAACTAACCAGAAAGATTTCAGATTTTAGAATGTATTACCCCGTAGTACAGAATATGATTCACATGCAGTGGGGCACTCAATAAATACTTGTTGAATTGGATAATCAATTAATTTGTTAATTAATTTATATTGATCTTTTACTATTTTTATTGATATGAAATGCTGAATACAAAAATCATTGAGCCTATATGGAAGGAGGAGGGAAGTTCATTCCATTTTACCAGGCATGAGAAAAGGTGAAATTGGGGACACTCAAGGTGAATACTTCCTTGGACCTATAGATCTCCAGAGTTCAGGTGTGGATGAGCAACTAGAGAAGGGATAGGATCAGCCAATAAGTAAGTTAACAAATAATAAGTACTATGTGCTGCCCAAGACAGATTTTCCATCTCCCCAATTCATGCGCACCTCTTTCCAAAATCTAATAAACAATTCCATTAATAATCAATTTTAGTGTTTACCTTTGCTATACAAGACTTCATTCGCAGGTCTCTACATTTTTGCAAAGAAGGTGATGGCCAGATACTTCTTCTGCCTACCAAAATTGGCATGCACTATAAAAGGTTTTGCTTTAAGCTAAACTTAGAACTGCCTGTATCTGAGATATTAGAATATTTTATTGGAGTCTGGAAGCTTCCAATCAGGTGATCTTTAAAAACAAACATGATTAGGGATAAAGAATGAAAAAAGGATGATTCCCTGGAGATGCCTTTCAAATGAATATTTCTCTAAGTGGTAGTGAAGGTGATGCCTAGGATGCTTTTATTTGATCTTTCTCATAAAGATAGCAAAAATACTTTCATAATTTTCCTTTTCAATTCTCACAAAGCTAATCCTAGTGAAATTGACTCCATCTTGATAGCTCAGTATGTTATCAAGTAATCTTTATTGTCTATTTTACAAGGAGGCAGTATGGGTGGAAGACTGGAAAGTGCCAGAAATAACAGTGAATACCTGCCTTCATATCCTGCTTCTATTATTTCCTTGCTGTTTGACTTTGGAGAAGTCATTTATCTTCACTGAACCTCAGTTTCCTTATCTGTAAGATGGAGATAATGCTTTTGAAAATTAATTATTTACATCAATCATTATTCACCGTAGTATATATTGTAACGATTGAAATGACGACACCTTCTGGGGACTAACTGTAGAAGAGCTCCGCCCATGAGATGAAGGTCTTTGAGGGCAAGACCATGCATCTTTTCTTTGGCATCAGGAAGTGACATTTGCTTGTGGGAGGAAGAAGGGGGAGCCTGGCGCTCTGACTCGGGGCTTTTTCCTGAGGACTCTGGTGGAGAAGGGAGCTAGAAATGCGCTCTCCCTTTAATAGATAGATGAATGTAGGCCTTTCCTTCTCTCTTTACCAAATTCTTATTCTCCTTAATAAATGCTTAAAAGCCTAACTCTTGCTAAAGCTTATAATTTATTGGTGACCACTCATTAGATATTTTAGACAGACTAGCTAGAATTTTAGCTTTAACTATATATATATATATATATATATATATATATATATACACACACACACACACATATACATATGCATATATGTATACACATATGCATATATGTATACACATATGCATATATGTATATGTGTCATATATACATATACACACATATATAGTTAGATAGTCATCAGTAACAGTGATATCACTAGTAATTGTTATTAGTAGTAATTGAGTTGTATTCAACAGAGGTGGAAAACAGGGATCCTGAGAAGTTATTTGAGTTCGGTAAACTGGAGGAGAATTAGGACAAGGATCTAAAATTCAGTACTATGGGCTCTGTCCTTATAGTTACAAATCATGTTATTCAAGATTTTTTCTTGAACTTTAAGTAATTTTATATTTGAAAACTCCCTTATATTGTTTATGATGTGAAAAATTATCCCATTTCATATTAGTGTTATGTGTAGCACCTCAATATTCAGATCTAGTCTATTATAGTTCACACTAGGGAAGAAATGAATAAATGAACAGAATTGAAAAGTACTTGATTTGATGACTGAAGTAGTTCAACTCACATGGAGTGATTATTTTGAACAGTAATTTTCCAGTAAAATTTTAAAAGAGTTTAGTTCCCCACTGGCCTTCATTGCTTTTCTGGGTTTCTATTGTTTTTAATTGTTCTCTAGCCTTGTGATAGCCACCATTTAATTAGACATTGACCTTCTTTGACAACAGCAGTAAGACTTGAGGAAGGATAAATGATGGGTTTTTTTTGGTTTTCCATCTTCATCCTTCACTTACTTAAATATGTATTAATTAACTTGTTCTGGCAAGTGTTAGTAAACATTGAACAAGGGCATTGCTTTAGTGGTATAATTAAAATTCTCTTTTAAATGTTTTGCATAATACTTTATGCACAATTTGGCTCAAGTAAACAGAGGTTCTAATTAAAGTTTTTAAATGAAGCTAATCAAAACTGATAAAATGTTCAACATCCTACTGTAGCAAAGAGAATCTTTCTATCCAATCCAAGTTTAATGTTATGGTCAGTTGACAAGGATAGACCTGGATCAATAAATACATATATTTCTTTACTCCTTCCTTCACCAGTTTATCTGCTTAAAGGGAATACAATTTAGAAATTGCATTAACTGTTTCAGGCTACTTTCCAAGAAGTTGCTGGATTTTATCTGTAAAATGGGCCTAAAACTAGCTGACCATCCGGGGTTCTTCAGAGGAGAAGTTAACTTAAAATTATTGTGAAATCTCTTTTTTTTTGGGGGGGGGGCAGGGCAATGAGGGTTAAGTGACTTGCCCAAGGTCACACAGCTAGTAAGTGGAATTGAACTCAGGTCCTCCTGAATCCAGAGCAGGTGCTTTATCCACTGCACCACCTAAATGCACCATGAAAGCTCTTTTTAAAATGTGTTGAATGGAGGAAGTGCCTTTTGTGGTTTATATTTTGTGATATTATATAAATATCATTTGCTAAGTAGGTTTCTTCTTATGTAAAAAAGTTACTGTAGCCTCCATGGCTAATACCAGGAGAGGAGAAGTGAAAGCCCAGTTCAAATCCTCACCCCTGCAAATAAATAAAAATTAAAATTGTGACAGGAATAAAATCCAATTTGCCCAATCTTTTTCTAGACAGGCCTCAAGTGAAAGATAATATTGAAGAAAAGGTTCTGCTGGGTGTTTGTCTGATTCTTCCACTCGAGGTATTTTTCTGCTTCTTCCTTGCAGTGGTTCAGACTTAATCCTGAGTCCTCCCAGGTAGTGCCAGCCAGTACAACCCAACTGCTGCAAAGTCTTCTCATGTTGGATAGGCTTAGATTGTGGCTCTGGAAGAGACAGATAGATGTCTGCTATGGGAGATCCAGCCTCAGTAAACTGTGAGAAGCTCATCATAACATTGGCTGCCAGGTATAAGTTTTTCAGTCACAGCAACCGAGGAAAACAAACCTCTAAATTATAGAGGGATTTGGAATCTGCTTCTTTGGAAGGAGTGTTCACAATCACCACTGCAATTACAGTTTGTTTTTTAAAGTATTAGAATAAATTTTGTCTAATTAAAGTGCGGCTGTTCTGACCAATAGATTTTACCCAAAGGTGCATTTTGAAAGAAGACCTTGTTAACTGAAATGGATCTCTAATGAGGAGACTGCACAGCACAAATTTTCTTAACATTTTTGTGTCATGGACCCCTTTGGCAGTCTGTTAAAACCTATTTCTAAGAATATTTTTGAAACGCGTAAAATGAAATATATAGGATTACAAAGGAAAGCAATTACATCGAAATAAAGATGTACTCCTCCCCTCCCCAATTCAGGACTCCCTGAAATCTGTCCCTTAGATAGACACCTTGAGGGTGTGTAACAATTTTAAGGGGGAGAGGACTGCCCTCCTATCCACTGAATCACAGAATTATTATAGTTGTAAGGGAACACAGTGACTGTCTAGTCCAACCTATACAATCAATAAGCATTTATTAAGTACCTGCTATGTGTCAGGCACTGTGCTAAACACTAAGGATACAAAAAGAAGCAAAAGACAGCCCCTGCCTTCAAGTAGCTTACAATCTAACAGGGGAGACAACATGCCAACAAATATATTAAATAAATGCTAATTCTAGCATACCCGACAAGCAGTTGTACAGTAATCTCTAAAATTGAGTAAAAATTGTTATAAATTAGTGGGGAATTCATTTCAGATAAACTGTACTTTTTTTTTTTTAGTGAGGCAATTGGGGTTAAGTGACTTGCCCAGGGTCACACAGCTAGTAAGTGTTAAGTGTCTGAGGCCGGATTTGAACTCAGGTATTCCTGACTCCAGGGCTGGTGCTCTATCCACTGCACCACCTAGCTGCCCCTAAACTGTACTTTTAAATAGTGACAGCTCTATTAATTTTTTTTTTTACTAGAGAGGCCTGGGCTCCTGGCTCATGGAGCTTCATTGTAAGTAGATGCCAACTGTAGGTGCAAAGGCTAGGAAGATCATCCTCATCTCCATTCCCTGTCACTAGGCTGATGTTGGGATACTCTTTGATGTTTCCCACTGGTACTGTAGGTGTGGCAAATTACTTTATTATCTTCTAAGCCCTCACTCTTTGTATTTAGTAAACAGTTATTAAGTGCTACTGTGTGCAATGAGGACTGTGCCAGGTGATGAAAAAGAAAAAAAGAAAAGAAATCCAGCCCTGAAACTAGATCCGTAATAAGAGTAAGGTGATTAAGACTTTGGCCATTGTCAACACTCCCCATGATGAGGTGTAGGCTGGCATCCTCACATATTCATGGTCTTGTCTTAAGTTGTGTGACAAGGCCTTAGCCCTTTCCCCTTTTGCTCTCCCCACTTATACTCATCACGTTGCCCCTCCCTCTGGGGAGCCTGCCTCACCAGATGGACAAATCTCAATCTGTTTTCTGTGCCTCCAGAGAAGCTGGATGCTGAAGTGGTTAGAGCACCGCACATAAAGTGCAAAAACTCTGAATTCAAATCCAGCCTGACACACTAACGTCACTTAATTTCTGTCTGCCTCATTTTCCTCAACTATAAAATGGGGGGTAATAATGGTGCCTGCCTCCTAAAGTTATTGTGAGGATCAAATGAAATAAGATTTGTAAAGGCACATAGTAGGCACTTGGGAAATATGTTTCCTTGCTTCCTACTGCCCAACACATTTTTTTTTTCAGCACAGTTCTAAATGGTTCTCCAGAAAGGTTAATTCAGTTCACAGTTCCACCAACAATGCATTAGTGTACTTATTTTTCCACATCCTCTCCAGCATTGTAATTTTCCTTTTCTATCATGTAAACAGTGTGAGATGGTACCTCCAAGTCGTTTTAAATTTCATTTATCTAATTATTAGTGATTTAAAGCATTTCTTCATATGACTATTGATGGCTTTGATTTCTTCTGAACACTGCCTGTTCATATCCTTGACCATTTATCAATTAGGGAATGGCTTTTATTTTTATAAATTTGATTTAGTTCCCCATATATTTTATAAATGAGACTTATATCAGAGAAACTTGCTGTCATTTTCCCCCCTCAGTTCCTACTTTCTTTCTAATCTTGGCTGTTTTATTTTTATGTGTATGAAAACTTTTCAATTTCATGTAATAAGATTTATCCATTTTACTTCCTGTGGTCCTCTCTATCTCATTTGGCCATAAACTCCTCCCTTATTCATGGAATTGATAAAAAATTTTTCTGTGTTGCCTTAATTTACTTTTGATATCCACTTTTATGAATCGTGTACCCAATTCTAAACTTATCTTTCTATACAGTGCGAGATGTCACTGTGTACCTAGTTTCTGCCATACTGCTTTCCAGTTTCCCTAGCAGTTTTTATCACATAGTGATTTCTTTTCTCAAAACTGGGATCTTTGGTTTTATCCAATACTAAGTTACTGTGGGAATTTCTTTATATTGTGTAACTAATCTATTCCACTGATCAACCATTCTATTTTTAAGCTGGCACCATATTGTTTTGATCATTACCACTTTGTAATATAGTATGAAATCCAGTACCACTAGGGTACCTTCCTTCACTTTTTTACCCACTGATTTCCTTGATAGTCTTGACCTTTTGTTCTTCCAAATAACTGTCAATCCAGTTTTTAAGGGGAGAAGACAAAGTATAAAGAAATCACTTGCCCAGAGATTTATTGAAAATTAGTAGCAGACCCAAACTGAGAAACCATATTCTTTGATCCTTAGTTCAGTGATTTTAACTTGCATCACCCTGTGCTGTATGTACTGCACCAACAAGAACTTTACACATGGTTACCCCACCTCAATCTCATCCTTGTGTGACATACAAGGGATGCTAAGAAGATATTCCTGGTCCCAAATATCTTCCCCTCCCATGGATTGAAATTCTTTGTTTCACTTTATCATGCTCCCAAAAATTTCAGCAATGTGGGCTTTTGCTTATTTTGTTTCTTTTTGTACCAAAAAACATCCTAAAAAAAACCCTGCCAACACCCCAGGAGGATTAGGTGATGAGTCATTCTTACCTGAATGTGTTTAGTATAATCACATTGCCATCCTAACACATGGACATTTGAAGAAAGATGAGAGAGAGGTAATTTTAGAGCCTAGAGTTTGGGGGAGAGTAAAAGAAAGATCACAAAGCTATGAGTCTGAGGCTTCCAGAAGTCAGTAAGAAAACATTGACTTCCTAGGGAAAGAGGAAGGAAGATCAAGAAACTAGGACTCATCACAGGATATCTGGAAAGGATGTTGGAAGTCATCTAGTGCAACTCTTTCATTTTAGAGACATTTTGTTTTACATTTATTTGAGAGGTTAAGTAAGTTACCCATAGTCCCATAGGAATACATAGAGAAGAACATTGGCTTAGAAAGGCATCTAAGAAAAAATTTGGCAACTCTGTAATTTTGCCTAGGGCTGGCCTTTACAGAACTTGAAAAACCTGAAAATTGAAGGATGAGGAAGCAAGAAAACATGAAAATAAAGCATGTGATAGGAGAAATAAACTATTTATTTCTTCATTTCCTCATTCGTAGACTAACTCATTCAACTCTTCTGCTCCTAACTCTTCAATGGTTCCTTATTGTCTCCTAAGTGAATTTCAGATTTCTTATCCTGGTATTCAAGGGACTGCACAATTTGATTCTATATTGTTTTTATTGAGGCAGCTAGGTGACACAGTGGATAGATTACACTAGGCCTGGAGTCAGGAAAACCTGAATTCAAATCCAGCCTTAGACATTCACTGTTTGATCCTGGGCAGGTCACTTAACTCCCTTCTCCTTTCCAGCTATACATACACACACACACACACACACACACACACACACACACACACACAAACACTCCTCCCAGCCAAATTAGACTGTGCTCCCTAACCCTTCCCACCTCCATGCCATTACTAACCTTTTTTCCCATTTTCCCTAGATTATCCTCTTCTTCTCTTCTTCATGTTGAATTGTTACTTATCCTTCCAAAGCTAATTCTAAGGTCACCTTATCAAGGAAGACTTCCCAGATTTTTTATTTGGTAATGGCCTTTTGCATCCCTATCTGCACCCCACCCCCAGACCTCATTTAGCCCTCTGCTTTTACTTGTCTTAATAATTTGTAATTATAAAGGGTGTCATGCCCTTCTAGACTGTAAGCCTCATGAAGAGAGGTAACATGTCTTATGTAAACTATGAATTCCCCCTCTACCTGAGTACCTAGAAGAGCATCCTAAGAATAATAAGCACTTAATAAATGTTTGTAAAAATGATGTTGCATGTAATATTTTATGCTCATAATTTTCTTTTGTTCTTGTCATTTTTCAAGGGCACTGATTAAGCTGAAAGAGTTCTTGTAGCTTCCAAAAGGGACCCAACTTGTAAGCAGACAGTAGTGTATAGTGCTGGCATAAAAGCTGACTCAATAAATTATGCACTTTTACAATCTAAAAATAGTTTCTGCTTCTGAAAATGTCAAAAAATCCACACAACAAATATCTAGGGAAAAGCACATTTGACAGAAAACATCTTCCTCTCAGTCTCCTACCTCACTTCCTTTCCTACTATATGGATCCAAATCCAAAAGGAAGGAGGTGACATTGGTTAAAACCATAGAATTTCAGTGCTGGAAGGGACCTCAGTAGTTATTTAGTCTAGTTCTTAACCAAAAGATGAATCTTTTCCAAAACAGACTTGATAATGTGATTTCATCATCTTCACTTGAAATCTTCAAGGGGCATCTTGTCATTTGGAATCAAACAAAACAAACCAAGTCAGCAAGCATTTATTAAGCATCTTCTACATACCAGACATTATGTTAAGTACTGGGGATACAAAGGAAGGCAAAAAATAGCACCTGCCCTTCAGGAGCTCGGTCTCATATGGGTGGTGGTGAGAGGAAAAAATATAAACAACTATGTACAAACAAGGATATGCAAACTAATTTGAGATAATCTCAGATAAAAGACACTAAGATTAAGGAGGACCTGGAGAAACTTCTTTCAGAAGGTTAGAGTTTAGCTGACACTTGAAGGAAGCCAGGAGACAGCTATAAGTAGGGAGAACATTCCTGGCTGGCATGGAGGAAAGCCAATGAAAATGCCCAGAATCATAAGATAGAGTGGTGTTCCTCTTGTGTGAGGAACAACAAGGAGGTGTCATTGGGTTCTAGCATCACTGGATCACAGAGTCCATATTGAAGGTAAAGGAGGAGTATATCAATGTAAAAGATTGGAAAGTTAGGAAAGGACCAGATAGAGTAACTGGATGTTGATAACCTCAATAGTAATGGAGAAGTAAAAAAGGAGGGGAGGGGTTGAAGAGGAAAAATTATGAGTTTGGGTTCTGGACATGTTGAATAAGATGTCTACTTGACATCCGGTTCAACATGGTTAAGGCTGCATAAGTAGATCTGAGAATTATCAGTGTAGAGATTGATAACTGAATCCACCAGAGCGAATTAGATCACCAAGTATAATAACATAGCAGAAGAGAAGAGGGACTAGGATAGAGCCCTAGGAGACACCCAGGGTTATTAAGAACAAATCTAATCTCTCTTCCACATAATAAACCTTTAGCTTCTTGAAGAGTGTTCTCAAGTGATTCCTAAATCTTCTTTTCTCCAGGCTAAAAGAGCATAATTCTTTTGATCGGTGTTTATATGCTGTGGTTCCAAGTGTCTTCTCATCATGGTTGCCCTTCTCTATATGAGCTGCAGTTTGTCAATCACCTTTCTGAAATACAGCACCTATCAGTGCTGTATTTCAACAGATGTAGTCTATCAATTGTTTGACACAGGATCAGTGGAAGTAAGGTATCAGTGGACAAAATACTCTGTGTGGTCTAATCAAGGTCGTTTTTATCTTAACAGTTTTATCTGGGGATATAATAACTCTTCATTTTAATATGCCACCTCAGCATTATTTCAGCACTTCCTCCAACAAATACTTCACATATACAAATATTTACTGAGTGACTGCTAGGTACAAGACACTATGCTAGGTGCAATGAAACATTTTGTCTTTGTTTTCACTAATATTGTATGTCGAACATAATTTCAAGGCAAGTATAACATTGCAGAAATAAGTCATTTGGAAGCACATCAGTTTTCAAACAGATTGGCATATTATCTACAAATAGAAGCATTTACAAAGAAATCTGGCTCAAATAAGTGGTTGTGTTGCCATCCCAACCCACTGGCAAAAAGAAAATGCTCCATGGTGAGAGATGCCAGTGTTGTGTGACACATTTCAATAAAGCTGATTATGGACATAAAGTGGCACCAATTTCACTCAACAATGACTTTGACATTTACTGAGAAATGAAATGAGGGCTTTAGTGGTAAAGGTTTCATGTGAAATATCCACCAAAACATGAAAGTTGGCTCCTGATGTCAGATCATCTGAGAAAGAAGGTCAAAGCAAGGTAATGATTGGCAATGACATGTTTCCATGAGTTCATTTTTATTTGAAGCAGCTGGTGACTTATTTAAAACACAGAAGGTCTTTGCAAGATCAGAAAATTGATCTTGAGCAAAACCTGATTAGGTATAAAACTTTTCAGATGGAATAGCTTACATTTTTCCTGAAGATTTGCCTTAACTAGTATTTCAACTTGCATCAAAATGCCTGCAGATCTACATTCTTCTTCATTCTATTTAATATATTATAGGGGTATTTCACATCTCTGATCTTCTCCTTTTATTTTACAGTTCTTTGATCTTTTCCTTTTAACTCTGAGCCCTTTTCCTGCTTAAGAAGTCCTGTGATTTTTATCAGTATGGCTACTACCTTCATTAATGCAGGTCACAACATGTTATGGTGAGAGACAGTGTGGTGCAGTGGGGAAAGTCCTGATTTTGGAGCCCAGGGACCTGGGTTTGTATCACATATCTGCCACTTATTCCCCGTATGACTTTGGGCAAATCATTTCCCCTCCTTAGGCTCACCTTTCTGTTAAATGGGGCGTTTAAATGGTCCGTAATATCTCTTCTAGCTCTAAATCGATGATCCTGGCATTAAGTTTCCCAAGTTGCTGTAACCAGAAAAAAAAATTATGACCTCATGGCCAATTTCTTATCATTACATCCTTTACCAAAACCAAACTAAATGGGACTAGGAGGATTTCAGGATTTGGATGGATGAACTAAAGATGGGTATCAAAAAATCATGGCTCATTAAAGTGATAAGATAAGGATGTGACTTAGATGCTCATAAATAAACAATTGTGTTCTTTCTCCATTAAAGATAGAAAATGAGGGGCAGCTAGGTGGTGTAATGGATAAAGCACCGGCCCTGGATTCAGGAGGACCTGAGTTCAAATCTGACCTCAGACAGTTGACACTTACTAGCTGTGCAACCCTGGGCAAGTCACTTAACCCCCATTGCCCTGCAAAAAAAAAAAAAAAAAAAGATACAAAATGAGAAAATGAGCCAAGAGTTAAGGGGTTTAACTTTAACATTATAATAACAGCAGCAACCCATATTGATGTGATATTTTACTATATATTACATATATATGTGTGTGTATTCTCACAACAATTCAGTGAGTCACTTATTTTTATCCCTATTTGGTAGATAAGGTATTTAAGACTAGGAGACTTTAATGTCTTGCTTATGGTCACACAATATGTGAAAGAGATAGGACATAAAAACATGTCTTTTGGCTTCAAGTCCTGTACTTTTTCAGCCTCACCATAGCTTACAGCCTGAATTGATCATCAGTGGATTAGATAGCAACATTACAGAGATACCCCTGTGCCTGAAATAGTTTAGGTATTGCTTAATTAACATCAACTAAATGCATGCTGTGTAGAGGGCACTGTCATAGGAGTTATGGGGAGAGTTTTAAGCAAAAGAAGATATTGACTCTACCCTTAAGCACCTTATAATCTAGTTGAGAGATCAAAATAATGTAACCATTGACAGTATTGTACAAATTAAGTACATTTGGTATTCTTGGAGAGGCACTGTGGTAACATATTTTAAAAATGGAAATTAGAGTTAGAACTGGGTTACTAAGATTTAGACCTGGTAATAACATTAGAAATCACCTCTCATTTTACAGATGAGGAAACTGAATCCAAGAGACATTAAGTGACTCACCCAAGTCACTTAGTGGAAGAGCTGGAATATGAACCCAAGGTCTTTGCCTTCAGATCCAATGCACCTTCCACTATTTCACTGCCTCAAATTTGATTAGTGATCCTATGTTTTACTAGCCATGTGACTATAGACAACTCATTTCAGTCTTCTGAACCCAACTGCTGATCTGTAAGACAGGTTTTATAGGGTTATTGTGAGGATTAAATGAACTAAGGCATGTAAAAGTGATTTATAAGTTATATATCACTATATAAATGTGAGGTGCTGTTAATAGGGGAACAATCAGTCTGGTGAAGTAAATGTAGAAAACTTCGAAGGTGAGTTTTGACTTGGGAATCATTGGAGAAGGGTGGACTTGATCACAGTCTTTTTTCTATCATGTCAGTGTGTCTGTGAGTCTACCAATGATATGGATCAAAACCTGGCCAAAACTTCATCTATAATTCTTAGAGATTTGCCTGAGACTTATAGCAGTTATTTATCTGTGATCACAGCTAGTAATTGTTAGAAGAATTTGAATTTGGGCCTTTCTGATTCCAACTCCAGTACTCTGTCCACTATTCCACTAACTATTTTTCTATTAATTCATTAATAATTGTAGCAGTGATACTGAAAGCTTGTACAATTATGCTTGATATTTTGGTAGCTAGGTCATTTTGAAGTTGAGAGGTATATGGGAGTTCAGCTGTTAACATCACACCTTTTTTCTGTGATGAACTATTTATTTTAGTTATATATGGGTATGACATGTCTCATAACTAGTTTTAATCTTTTCACATGGTTATTGATAGACTATATCTGTTGGACTCTTGTTTGACACAGGATTTCTGGGAAACTGATGAGGAATGAATGTCTGAAAAAGCAATAGCTATTTTAAAATGTAAAACTCTATTTTACATGCAAAATGTTGATTGTATAAGGCAAGGACAGTTGAAATAGTGTCTTTGAATTTATTTTTTAGTTATGGTCAGGACTGATTCACATTTTTGAAGTTGGCATAAGAAATAACAACTACATCTGATACTCTATAAATGAATTTTATTTTTTAAACTTAGCAGTCAACAAATGTTTCAGATACCTACTAGGTGAACAAAACTATAGTAAAATCTTTTTTTAAAAAAATCTTAATAGTATTTTATTTTTTCCAGTTACATATAGAGATAATTTTCAACATTCATTTTTATAAAATTTTGAGTTCCAAATTTTTCTCCCTCTCTCCCTGCACTCCCCCTCCCTTTACTCCCTCCTCTCTCTCTCTTTCTCCCCCTCCCTTCCTCCCTCCCTCCTTTCCTCTCATGAATCTTCAATCTCTCTTTCATTAGTTCTGGTCTTACAAACATGCTCAACTCTAAGAATCAGAGTCAATAAATATTTTAAAGCACCTAATATGTACCAGGCATTAGGTTAAGCGGTAAGGATACGACAAAAAAAAGCATAAAACAATCCATGCCCTTCTAGAACTCACAATAGGGGAAGCCAACATATAAAAAGAAGCCAAAAAGCTTGGGGGGGGGGGGAGTTGGGTAGAGGGTAGTCAGCAGGGATGGGAAAAAGGATTATGAAGACCTCCAGCCTGGGTAGGAAATAATGAGGTAAATGTCCTGTGTGCCCTCCTTAAGTGGTGGAGGACCTGAAAAGAGCTTTCCAATGTATACTTTTCACCCTCTCCAATGAGAAAGAGAGTAGGGTACCAGGGGTAAGAAGTGCTGAGGAGATAGGAGTTCAGACTTTTTGTCATCTTGCAGGATAATAAGTTTCTTGAGATCATGAAATGCAGGGGAGCAGCTGGATGGGAAATGATTAGGGAAATATTCTCTTCAACCTGGTGGGGGAGGAATCCTTCCCTTGACTCTTCTAAGATATCTAGCTATCATCCAATCTTTCCCCTTACTTTTGCCACCGTTTTAAAAAAAAAGATAAGTTGTTTATAGTTAATATGTATGCTTTCTTCATCCTCCTTCAGTTAACCCCTGCTCTCTCATCACTCTACTGAAATAGCTCTAAAAAAGCACAAATTATTTAATTGCCTAATAATGAATGCCCTTTTCAGTTCTCATCTTCCTTGATGGTTTATAGAATATAGCACCTCTGCATTCTAGACATTCTCTCATTCTTTCTCTTTTGAGACACTACACCCCCCCTGATTATCCAACTACCTCTTTAACTGCCTCTTGTCTGTGTCTAAGGACAGAGAATTTGCTAATAAGGCAGCACTTCCATTTGGAGTCTAACTTACTGTTTTGTTGTTTTGTTTTGCTTTGTTTTATCTCGAAGTAAAACCTGACTGCAGCTTTCACCCACTAGTTTTAGTTCTGTCCTTTGGATACAAGCAAAACAAGTCTCAACACTGCTGTAGCTTACTTGAACAATCAAGTTAATTTGAATCTCCAAGCCAAGAAAATTGCTACAATATCACCCGATTCTAGACAAAATTAATTGGGGGAGTAAATTAGTGAAAAGTCTGAATTCTAGAGCATTTGTAAAGAAAATGGAGTTTTACTGTTTTACTGTTTCTCAAGTCAGTACTTTAAAAAACAAATGAATGAGTTTTACATCAGTAAACATGTGTTTATTAAACACCTGCTTTATGCATGCACTATTCTAGGCACTTGGTAAATAAAGACAAAAAAGTGACCTTCTAGGAATTTGCATTCTATCAAGGGAGACAATGTGTACAAAAGATATACATTTAAGATAATCTCAGCTAGAGGAAGCATTTGCTGTGGGGAATTAGGAAGGGGCCCATGGAGATGATCCTTGAGTTAAACTTTGAAAGAAACTAAGAATTGTAACAGATGGAACTGATGAAGGAGGTGCACTCCAGGAATGGTGGACAGTCTGTGGAAAGGCATGGAGATGGGAAATGGAGTGTCATGTGTGAGGAACGGAGAGAAGTTCAATTTGACTGGAGTGACATAAAGAGTGATATATGACAAGGCTGAAAGAGTAGGTTGAAAGCAAGTGGAAAAGGGCTTTAATACCTAACAGGTTTTTTTAAATTGTTACCTTGTAGAAATCCTTAGAGGATCTTCTTGCAGCTTTTAATTTATAATCCTATGGTTCTATGATCTGTTTTAATGAATAGCTGAGGCTGGTTTTTAAATTAGTATATCAAGTGTTTATATTCTAAATGTTCCTTCAAAAGTGCTTGAGGGACTTTCCAAAATAGTTTGTTTTGATATTATTTTAGACATCCTACTATATAATCTTATTTACACTATTAATTTTCACATATCCCTAAAGGGTTTGATCATCAAATATCTTTGGGTTTCCAAAAGAAAGAATTCAACTTTTTTTCTGAAATCTTATAAATTCAAAATTGATGGAGTTGAATTCATGATATAATGCCATAAATGGAAATATTCTGGCTAGCCTCTAAGTTAATCATTTTTTAAATTAGATTCAGGCCACACATCCTTCTTATGACTAAGGTACCCACAGCCATCTGTCTTGACTGAAGTAACCAGTTGCATATATCAGTAGTTTCAGAGAGCACAAGAAATACAGGCAACTGTCCTACAACCATAGATTATTATGAAAATAAAACCAAGAAAAGGAAATTAAAATGAGAGTATATATTAAACTTATTTAATACTCATTTTTTCAGATATGACAATGAGTGATGTTTAATATTGTTGGGGGGGATTCAGCTGTTGATGTTTTCTGCATCACTGGAGAATACATAGAGGCAAGTGAAGAGGAGGTGGTGTGAATTGGTATTTTTTTCTTTTCTTAAAAAAAACTCTTTAGAGTAAACATTTACTGCCTACTTATGTTAGAAGTCAAACCTTTCCTTTTAAAATCCACTCTCTATCTACACCTTTGCTTCTTTTCCTTGAGTTCTGGTTTCCTGCTTTTTTTTCTTGAAATGAGCTGCGTCCTATATGATTGTGACTTGAAAAGCTGCCTATCTATTACTCTGGCTTCCCTAGAATCAAGAGCTTTGCCACACATCTTGAAGTTTCAGTGTAGCATATCCCCTTTCTTTCTTTCTGAAGATGATACTTCAACTCATCATCCAGCAACTAACTGCTTAAGAATCCTGTTGCTGGTCTGCTCCATTTAAGATAGTTTTTCTCTTGCTTAGGAATAGATAAAATCTGAGATTTCTGTGCAGTTCGTAGGAAGTGAGACAAATTCTTACACTTTCTAATTCTAAGTAATATCAGCATGTTATATATAAATATTTCACATATTTGCTTCTCAAAATAGCAATTATAGGATATCATGTTCTTTTCCCAAGAAGAAAATTCTTCAGCTGAAACTGGGGTTCCTATTTTTTTTTACCTGAATCAGATAAAGCCATTGTAAAATGAACCAGAACAAATAATTGTTTTATTTGCACAAACGATACGAAGTCTTGTACTTCTGCAGTGTTCCTATTTATGGCCCCTTCATTTAAACCAGAGGTTGTTAACCTTTTTTGCTTGTGCGCACAATTCCCTTTGGCAGTTTGGTGAAGCTTATGGACCCTTTCTCAGAATGATTTTAAATGTATAAAATTAAAAAATTCATAGGATTACCAAGGAAACCAATTATATTGAAATGATTCACTAAAATATTAAAAGGATGTTTGCAGACTCTAGGTTAAAAACTTTTGATTTATTCCATTGTTGTAGCATTTCAAGACATTTTCTAATTTTTTTCCCCATTTTTGAGATGTTTGTTAGTGTTAACGAATCATATGGTAAAATTTCCACAGCAGTGAAAAAAATAAAACTAGAGAATTGATTCATTAGGATTTTGTGCACATTTCTATTCTCAGGAACTAATCTCTTTGTGTAATAACTTCTCCCTTAATTTCTGCTGCATTTAGAAAAGTTTAAATGGAGAGAATCAGTATCCTTAGAATTTGTCTAACCTGATCTGTATTCTATTGCTGGATATATCAGAGTAAAAGTTCCAGTTTGGAAATGCAGTGCAAAGAAATACTGTGTGATTTAAGTTCTCCTATCTATTGTTTTAATATTTTCTACTATAGAACTTATTCTTAGAAATTCTATAATATTGAATGTATCATTGCTATAGTGCAAATAGCCGCTGAATCTCAGCTTTCAATATTGAATCGCTGGTTAATACACCACAGCCTCATTGTGGTATTCCTTCACATTTAGGCAGAATGACCTTAATTTGGATTGCACTTAGGGCACATTTTTCCTGAAAGAAAAAAATCCTCCCGCAAACACTTTATACTTTATATCTGTGATATTACAGAAGAGCTAATATTGAACATCTGAGCAGCACCAGATTGCATAATTTACACAAAACACCCACGGGTATAGATTTTCCTTTAAACTGCCCTTTATGATTTTGCCTTTTAAAACAGCTGACAGGGCCATTCCCCATGTCACTCTTTCCCTGCCAGCACCATAGGGGATACATTGGATGCAGCACACATGTCTAATTCTTCACCACAGGATCTTTCTATGCAGATAATTAAGAGTGTGGGAAACATAGGGTAAGTGTGATTTCCTGTATCTGAACCCTCATATATATCGGAATCTGTACAACTGGAAAGAAAAAAGAGGGGGAGTAGATTTATTAGTAGGCTTTGCTCCATGCACACCTCATCCGTATGCCATGAAGAAAGAGAGAGAAGCTGCTCATTACCTAATGGATCATCAATCATGCTGTACCTGTACCAAAAGCCAACCTAAGGGCAAGAGTCCTGTTCACTGGACCTCAGCCAACAGTGTTAATTGTCACAGTACTCATTTATTCACCTGTGGAATTTCCAACTTCCCTAGCCTGCTGTCAGGAAGAAGTACGATAATGTAATGAAGGTTCAAAAAAATGCTGAATACCATAAAGTGCCCCATTTCTATCTCAACAGAAAGTATCCACCAAGCCAGATGATAGGTGACTATCAATTTCACTGATGCAAAAGGTAGTTACTGTTGCACCTCCTGTTAATGGTAACAAGAGCCAAGTGTGCAAATCTCCCAATCGTAGGAGGAAAGAAATCGAAACAAAATGCTGATCTGTGAATATAAAATGTGTTCATTGCCTTGTTGGAAATGACATAACTGGCTAATTGTTATTGTGTTCTGCTTTGGGAAGCACTTGGAATCCTTTTTTGTTGTTGTTTAAACAGACTCATTCCATTATCAAGTAATCAGATAAAGAAGTTAATGATATGGTTTTATGCCCTTGGATGGTTACTGAGAAACGTAGGCTAGGGAGAGCAAGTGAATATGTGTGCATTGTTTTAATCTCCGAGATTGGTAAACCAATTTGTAGCAGATGTGCAGAGTAGGGTGGACCTAGGATCTGCAAAGATACTAATCTGAACATAAAGGAAATCATGTTTATGAAAACTTAGATTTTTAATTTTGAAAAAATTAACCTGTGAAGTACAGGGTATGTGGAAAGAGCCATGGATTGGGAAATCGGGAGAGCTAAATTCTAGACTGGGCTCTGTCATTAACTTGCTCTGTGTCTCTGGGTTGGGCACACAAGTACAGAACTCTCCATCTAATACAAGGTATACCTGGTCAAAGTCCCCTCTCAACGTAAATGGTCATCTAGCCTTTCCTTAAAAACTTTCAGACATCCACTTCCTTCCAAGGCAACCCATTCATAGTTACTTATTTCTCTGAACATTTGTTTCCTCTTCCGTAAGACAAAAAAGTGGACCAGATAGTCCCTTCTAGCCTCAAGATTCTATAACTCTATGAGTCATGGTGCCATACCTTGTAAGGCTCTTGAAGCTCACTGTCATCACTGTGATGATGAGGTGTATGTGAAAGTTCCATGAAAGCTTTGTGGGCAAGTTAAAAATCGCCACCTTCATTTCTTAAAGTATCCAGTTGAAGCAATTGATTCACTAGACATACAGAATAATGGGGGCTGAGTTTTAATCAATTGGACTATATTGTGATTGTCCATGATATTCATTTCCTTGGACTTGTGCAGGAAAAGAGAAATGCAAAGAGAACCAGGAACAGCCAGACTCATTTCCTCTAACCAGATCTCAGCCCACACATGGAGATGTGAAAGAGTTAGTAACATAAATCCATTGTGACACTTTGTCCTATATTGAAGCTATTACTTAAACAGGGGGTTTTAAGTAATTGAAAGTGAGAGAGAAAGCATCTGCCTCCTACCCAACACATATTCCATTTAGTGTGTTCAAAGGCCACTTTCTACCTTTCCAAATTGATAGCAGACTTTTTTTTAGGGGATGGGGGGGTTGGAGAGAGGGAAGGCTATTCCATTTTCTGTTCTACTTTTCCAGTTTATTTGCTATAACACTGAATTTTAAGTATCTCTAAAAATGCTTGATATGTTATTATTCTTTCCAGATATCCTCCGAGACCTAAGCAACGAACGCTAAGGAAGAAGGGAGGAATGAGGCTGGATACAGTGCAGTAAAACTGAACACTTTAAGGACAGGAAGAGGCACTCCAACTGAGCCCTGCTCTGTGCAATCATAATGAGAACTTACCATTACTTCTTGCTGCTTTTTTGGCTTGGTCAGCCCTACCAAAGTTTCTCAAGCCCCTTCTCTAAGAGGACTAGTGGCTTTCCAGAGAAGAAAAAGGTACTGGAGCTATCTGGAAGTAGCAAGAATGAGCTTAATCGAGCGAAAAGGAGCTGGATGTGGAATCAGTTCTTCCTCTTGGAGGAATACACAGGATCCGATTATCAGTATGTTGGCAAGGTAGGATTCCTTTGCACACTTTTACATTCTGATTGCAAAAGCCTGAAGTCACTTCTCATAAATAGCTGGGCAGGATATGAGCCTCTGTACACTAAGAATTGTTGCTTATCTGGTAAGACTTTTTTCACATGAGTAGTTTCGGGTAAGAAGACTGTAGCAAGAAGCTGAGAAATGTTAACAAAGAACAGGGGAAAATGCTCTCGTCAAAATGAAACGCCCACAACTATCCGCATAGGATTATCATAAATCCTTTAATTTTTACCTTCACATGAAAAATGCAGTCCAGTTATGCTATAAAGTAAGATGCATTAAAAATAGCGCGATGGTGATTAGGCTTTTACTCTCTGAGGGATGGAAAGTTTCATTTTCTCACTGTGAAAGCCAACAATCTAAGCTTAGCACATTGACTGTCAGCTCCAAATTAACTATTTCATGGTAGCTCTACCTCTCCCTGCTCCCCTCTTACTCATTTAGGAGGAGAGTTATTTAGCCCTTCACTATGTTACCACCCTATGGAAGGGTCAGGTGGTGGGAGCTTTTACCCTAAAATGCTTTCAGAAGCAGTGAGATTAAAATCCTCTTTCTAAATTATGGTCAAGTTCACAGAAATCCCTATGTAAAGATGCTGTTTATCTGATCACTTTATTGACCCAGAAGTGTATTGGAGGTTTTGTTTATTTCTTTACAGTAACCCCTGCAGAGCTGCCAGCGCTGAGTCAGGGAAATGAGGCTTGCTTATGTCCTCAGCCTGAGCCTCACAGAAATTAAATTGTCAGCTACATTCTTGGCGCAGAATTTCTGTAGCAAGCGAAGATGTAAGAGACAGAAAGGTCTGATTCTTTAGGGATAATGATACTGTCAGGAGGAAAAAAAAAGCCATCCTTTCAGCTCCAGAGATGAGAAAGTGGACATGGAAACAGCAAATAGGAGACTGTAAAAGATGTGATCTTTACAGACAAGTTTTGATTATCACCACCTTTTTAAACATCTCTTCTAAGAAAGCTTGTAAATAACATGAATGCTACTGATTCTAAGAGCTTCCAATGTTCACTAGGAGACTTTCACACATATTTGAAGTAGAGTGTCAGAACTCACACCTTAGGAAATGCTAAAATATCACAGAAAAGAGAAAGAGGTACCATACATTGTTATTCCCCATATCTAAGTATCCCTTATTTTCAGTGAAGAAAAAGTCCTCAATGGCTCTGTCTGAGGCTTCTGGTCTTTGTTCCAATGTACTGAATTATTAATGGAGAACAATGTTTGAGAGGAAATATTCAATAGAAGGGTGAGGTAAGGCCTGGGGCTCAGAGGAACTAGCTTACCCCTACACACACACACACACACACACACACACACACACACACACACACACACACACACACACACACACACACACTCTCTCTCTCTCTCTCTCTCTCTCTCTCTCACTGTGAATCTCAGATGTAGTGGTGCCCTGAAGAAAAATCTTAATTTCTTTATTCCTCAGTCCCTTTCCTCTCTGAAATTTGAGTAGTTCTAAGTTTATAGGCTTCTTGTGAGGATAGTTGATATAAAAATGATTATATAGCATTTTGTAAAATGTAAAAGTGCTTTATTAGTGTTAAGTACTAACAACAGATGGTGCTTTTTATTCGGCATCCCTAAATCCTTCTTCAATAATGTGCTTTAAAGCTTTGCTTCTCAAATTCTGTTTGTGCATTGTAGCAACAATTCTGTCATAATTTTAATAAGGAAGGGACAGGATATTTCAGGATTCCAGAATCAACTGTGGATGAAGTTGTGTAAGAGGTACTCAAGAAAATTGAGATTGGTCAATAGCTTGATACTTTGTAGCCAAGTTCCAGAAATTATATTCTCCGATGAAGCTGTCTTAAATGTACCTGTAGGCAATGAACCAGCAATGCATGCATTTGGTAGCGCCATGATGGGCCATGAATAAATAAATACATTTGAGCCAAAAAAATAGCATTTGCAGATATGTCTAAAAAAAGTCATTTTGTAACTTCTTTTAATATGATTGATAGTAGCAGTGTGGTATAATAAAAAGTGTGCTGGGGTACTTAAGTCAGTGGAATCAGATCTTGGATCTGACATATTAACTGAGTGACTATGAGCAAGTCACTTAACCTCTCTGAGACCCAGTATTTTTTTCTCTCTTAAATGGGGATAATAATGTTTCAACTATCTTACAGGGTCATTGCGAGAAGAGTAATATGTAAGCTTGCATGTACTTTAAAAAATGTAAGCTATTGTGATAGGACAGTCAATCCATCGATTCATCAATTGACAACATTCTTTAAACACCTATTTGTGTGCCTGGAACTGTACTAATCACTGGAGATAAGAAGACAAAAATGAATCAGTCCTTGTCTTTGAGGGTCTTACATTCCAACAGGGGAGAGATTTGTTTCTAAGGAAACATAAAGCAGGTACCAATCTGATACTTTGGGAAGAGGAGCTTTGGATGGAAGAGGAGAACAGCCTAGTGCTACCCAATATATCACAACATTCCTCTGCTTGCTATAGTCCTAGTCAGATATAAAGACAGATCTGTTACCCCAGTCTTACTTCCACCTACCATTTATCATGGATCAGTGTTCTCTAGAGCAATTTAATTTATTAAGAATACAGCTAGTGTTCAGTAGCTACTGCCCTACCTGTGTTTCCTCATTTCTGAATGAATGAGAAATTGGATCTTTAAAAGCATATTTTATTGATCAGCCTAAACCTAACCACAGAGAGAACTTTGAAAAAAATTTTGAGTGAAATTGGTCATATTGCTGAACAACCTGTGAAGTCTGATACCAAGTGGAGGATAATTGACAAATCTTATTATGATCTTGACCTCTTTCCCCTCCATGATTTTCAGATTGTGAAACTTGGTAGAAGCTCAGTTTAAAAAAACAACAACAAACAGAGGAAGAAAGGGAAGAATTAAGAGTCTAAAAGTGGCCAAGGACAATTAGAGCAGAAACATTGCAAGTCAATTTAGATTCACTTAAGGGGCTACCCCTCCTTCCCCCCACAACAACACTATAGTCACATACACTCACATACATACATACATACATACATACATACATACATACAGGTAGATGTACATGTGGATAGTCTTATACACATATACATATGTATTGTGTATATATGTGTATGTGACTACAGTGTTATAGAGGAAAGAGGCAGAGCCTTAAGTAAACTTTTAATAAACTGATATTAAGATTAGTTCCTAACTATGAATTCATTTGTTAATGCTTCTGTGTGTGTGTGTGTGTGTGTGTGTATGTGTGTGTGTATACACATCTCTCTTTTTTTTTTTTGCAGGGCAATGGGGGTTAAGTGACTTGCCCAGGGTCACACAGCTAGTAAGTGTTAAGTGTCTGAGGCCAGATTTGAACTCAAGTACTCCTGAATCCAGGGCCGGTGCTTTATCCACTGCACCACCTAGCTGCCCCCCAACAACATCTCTTTACATAAATATACATATATAGATATATTCATGTATGAATGTACATATGTGTGTAATTGTGTATATGCATATATGTGTGCGCACACACACATATATATGCATGTGTGTGCATGTGTATGTCTGTTGTATGGACATGTGTGTATTGCAGAACTACATGAAGTGTATGTTATATAAATCACTAAGGACTGAAACTACAAGCCTGGGTTTCCATAGTTTGGGCAATTTCTATTCTGACTAAGCATAAGAATCATAGTCTGACTTCTTACTGATTTGTGGGTAGACAGCAAGTCACTTTATTTACCCCAATCTAATGAAAAAATAAAATTACTTTCTATTTCTGTAATAGGTCAATAAGAAAATGGTACCATGAATTAGATTTAACACATAACTATTGCTCACTCTCATATATGAATTCAGAGGTATATGATTTTGAAAACATAAGGATCTTGCCCAGTGATTTTAAATAAGCTAAAATTATGTCTTACCTTCCTCATAATTCTTTAGCAAAGTCCAAATCAAAGATGTTTCATTGAAAACATCCAGTCTCCAGCTGCTCTTTATTTAAACACTGGAATCACTAGAAGTGCTTTCAGAGCAATTTTAAGGAATAAACAGAGAAAATGATAGCAATCTGATCTGGAGGTTAACAAAGGCATGAGTCATGTGGTAAAGACTACATCATGGAGAAAAGGCCATAAACACCGCTATGACCTAAGAATCAGCTAGTAAATAAGCACCCCAAACACACTCCCTGTATCTTTGGCACGAATTAGTCCTATTAATTAAAGAAATTGCAGAGAGAAATTGCCCATCCATGTTTTCCAGCTGCTCCTCCCTTCCTACCAGATTCATATCCTTCAGCAATTCATTGAGAGATGTAATTGTCACTGCCCCTTCCCCACAAGGAATCCAGCAGGATAATAAGATAAGATTAGGTTCAATAAGAAAACAAATAAGATCATTTCCATTTGGATAGGACTTTCATACATCATTAGCACAGGGCATTCTCATAACAGTTTGTGAAGGAGGCAGTACAGTCATTATCATCTACATCATAAAGAAATTGAGCCTGGGAGAGCCCTAGTGACTGATGCAAGATCACACAGTTAGCAAATGGTAGATCTAGGACTTTCTGACTCTGTAATATATGCCATATTGCCATCTGCTCGATGAGAAATTGAACATTTAATGTCTCAAAAACATGTACTAATTGGAATGGCCAAAGTTGTGCACATCAAGTCTAACTGAAACCTGGATAGAAATCTCTGAACAAGACCCTTAAGAGCCTCCATTTGAAGGCCTCTGTTAAAGCGGAACAACCTCTTGAACTTGTTCTACTTGAAGTTACCTTTAATTGTTAAGACATTTTTCATTAATTCCATCAGAGGCATCTGTTTCTCTGCAGCTTCACAGAAGATGAGATTGAAAAGGAATCTCTAAGGCCATCTAGTCTAACTCATATCCAATGAAGAATCCTTTCTAATACCTCTCCCATATATCACCACCACCAAAATGGTCAGCCAGTCTCTGTGTAAAGAATACTAGTGTGATGTATGGGGTGTTCAGGGAGGACTAGCACCTCTGATGTGAGGGCTAGCTGAGCCCTTTTCAGGGCTGCTCATTCCCCTTTGGTGTCCACCTTTCACCCAGCTCTCAGCTGTGGTTCCAAGAAGCTGGAGACACATGTGCAGTGGCCACACCCTAGTAAAATTTTCCTGGTGGATAGGCTAAACCATGTTGAGGGTAACCAAAAGGCTTCACTAGTAAGTTACGGGAGTGTCTACCCCAAGCACATGATGACTTCCACCTAGGGAATGGGCAGATGAGAACAATTTATTCCAGTGGCCATGAAAGCGGCTCAAGCAGGCTCTGTGGAGCACTTAGAGCTCAGTCAGACACTGGAAATGCCAAGGTCCACCACTGTATCCCGGGCCATAGCTAGTCATCTTGACTTTTGACCTGCCACTGGACTTTCAGTGACTCAGGAAGAGAGAGGCTGATGACTTTGTGCAACTCTGCCACACTTAAATCCAATTCAAGCATAAGTCATTACATCACCCCTCTATGTCATTGGTCCACTTAAAAAACAGCTTGAACAACAACAAAACACTACAAGAGGGAATTGAGTTTGGGACAGTTCTAATTATTAGGAAGTTTTGCCCATATTGTTCTTAGGTCTACACTCTCTCTTCCACATGACAGCCTTTCAATTGCTTGAAGACAGATATATTGACCTTCTGCTCTAAAGTTGTTTGTTCTCTAAACTAAAACTACTCTGTTCTTTCAGGCAATTTTCATAAGATATAATCTTCAATTCTCTTATCTTTATCACTGCCCAGTTTGTCAGTGTCCTTCATAACATGTATCATCTAGAATTGAATATATGAATCCAATTATACTCTAAAGTTCAGTCACATGTATGGGCAGTGAAAAGAATGGTGGATATAGAATCAGAGAACCAGTGGTTGAAATCAAACTTACTATCTTCAAGATCCTGGCTAAGTCATTTAGGATCTCTGTGCCTAAGTTTCGTTAGCTATAAAATGAAACTGTTAGTCAAATCTAAATCTAAAATCCTATAGCCTCCCTCTTTTTAGACACTCTGCTATTATTAATGCAGTCTATGATTAGCTTAGGTTTTTGGCTACCATGTAATACTATTAAGTCATTTGACCCAAAAGACTCCAGATCTTTTTTGCATAAATTGGCTTCTAGCCATGCCTTCCTCCATCCTGTTCTTCTGCCACTGAATTTTTGAACCCAAATATAGAAATATATAACACATATATATTTATACACATACAAATATATATACACACACATATATATATATACACGTCTTAGTTTTCCTTATTCTCCTGTAATTTCCTGCTCTAACATATTACAAAGATTTTTTTGTCCTGAAGTTGCAAAAATGCCTTGTTCACATCAGATCTTAATCTCATACAATCATAGATATAGAGCTGATTTTAATGGCCGGTTTGTCCAGGTCTTTCATGTTATAGCAAAGGAAACTGACTTATCTAAGGCCATACATGTCATAACTATCAGAGGCAGGATTTATACTCTGCTGATTCTAAACCCAGTGACCTATCATTGTATCATACAACTTATTGATGAATTTTTAAAAAATGTTGCTCAGTTATTTTAGTCATGTCTGACCTTCATGACCCCATTTGAGGTTTTCTTGGCAAAGATCCTAGAGTCCTTTGCCATTTCCTTCTCCAATTCATTTTGCAGATGAGGACACTGAGGCAAACAGGATTAAGTGAATTGCCCAGGGTCATACAGTAAGTGTCTGAGGCCTAATTTGAACTCAGGTCTTCCCGACTCCAGGCCCAATACTCTATCCACCAGTTGCTATATTTAGTAACATATACATTTACTCCCTAAACATAATTTTAGAAAATATACTTTTCTCTTTTTCTGTAGAGCTGAGTTCATTCCATTTTATTATGGCTGTGACAAAGAATACTTTATCAACCCTGATCATCATCTTTCTGCTTCCCTTTCTGGCCAAGTGCTGCCACTGCCTTGGTCTCTCCTCACTGGAGAAACATCCTATTTGCTGAATGATGATGAGACACCACTTGCTATCTTTTTTAATCCATCTGTGTCAGGAGGAAATTGGGAGTTCTGCTTTCTGCAGTTACTACCACTTTGCCATGAATCATCAATATCATAGCTTCTGGGAGAGTATTTGATTATTCTAAATACAGGAATGCTGTTAAAGGAACAAAAGAAAAGATGGGCTGCTCATCTTGCTGCATCTGGAAATGCTTTGCTCAAAGCATTTTCATGAGATAGAAGGGATGCTGAGAAAGTGTCTGGGGCAGCAGCGGGCTGCAGCTGCTGAAGTGAGCTCCATACAAGGCAGCCCATGCAAAGAGTGATGGAATGAGCATATCTGACCAGGACCTTTAGCTGCTTCCATTACCATATTCCCTGCAGGCAGGGAAAGTGACAGAAAACTAAGCAGCTAAATAAGATAATCACACTAATACAAGGAATCAGCCTTGGCTATGTTGTGCAATGGCTTGAGTCTTCTATATCATTTTGACTATGGGGACTTTTCTGCATGTTCAAGTCTGCTTTTCAGGAGAAAAAAGTGAATGCTCAAGAAGGTGAATGAAGTTTCAAACAAGTCTCTTCTCTGACCATAGCAGTCTGTACACTGACCTACGCTCTGCCTCTGTGTCCACCCACAAGCTGAACTGGCCTATAAGTTTCCAGAAGATGAATTTTGGCACCTCATACACATCATAATGAATCCCTATCTACTTTTTTTATACTAATAATAATTTTTTGATTTTTATGATTTGTTCGCTGCAAGGGTCAAATCAAGATATGTACAACCTTTTTATGCTAGGCAAAATCCTTATTAGTTATCTTCTAAGTTCTTTTCATTTGAATAGGAGCAAGATGTACAACATATCACTAGCACCCTAGCTTCTGCTTTATTTCAAAACACAATTTTTTTTCTAAAGTCCTAGTAAATATGGAATGAAATCTTGCTTTGAATTATAATGGAAGCCATGGTGTTTCTGGATAATTTTATAACATAACATGCTTGGGCTTAAAAATATCACTTTCTCACAAAGGAAATGCCATTTTAGCCACCTCTCCTTTTAAACATGGTAATGAATAAAATTCTCCAATATAAGGAGAATCCGTGGTTAATAGCTATACTACAACCCACAAAAATGAAATCACTAAATTTTCCAGTCTAATTGAAATTATGAATAGTGTCAGTATATCATTTTAAACATGGGAAGCCAGGAACACGTTACGATCAGCAGTATATGTTTAAATAATGGGCCCAGAAGCAAAACATACTTGGTATACAATAAATACTTAATAAATCTGATTGATTGGTTGATTTTTAATTACAAAGTCATGACTCTCCTCCACCCTGATAGGTCTAAGACAGTATTTGGGTTTCTTATACTATTGACACATAGGAGCAAACCAGCTTTCTTTGGCTCAGTGCAGCTATCTGATATCACAAGACAGCATCTTGTTTTATCCATGAATTCGGATGACAATGAATTAGAACCTTCATCAGTATGCACTTTAAATGTGTCTGCATTCACAAAAACTTCTTTCAAGACTGTTGAATATAAGGGTGAGGGAAGAAGAGAATTTCCCCAGAGAACCAAGAAAGAATCAGTAGGATCTGTTGGGTTTTTTAAGTGCATGAAAAGAGAAGTGTAATAAGGATTGTTGAAGGCTGAATGAAAAATTGAAGTTGAAATCATGATTCATGGGAGGAGGAAGAAATGCAACATTATGGAATGTTTCAGTTGAAAAATATTTATATTTCCTTCAACTCCTATGTTCACATATTACATATATTCATGAGGAAATGCATTTTAAAGGATTAAAATCTATTCACTTGTGAAGATAAGGATAAACATTTTAGATGGACCAGTAGATTTCAGAAGACTGGGTGGAAAGAATGTTGTGGCAGAGCTAAAGGCATAAAAGATCACTTTAGATGGGACTTTAGAAGTAACTGAAGGAAAGAGAAATAAAAGTCAGGAAGAAAGTTGAAAAAGTTATCACAGATAAAGTATATTAAGGATAAATGTGGAGAGAAAGAGATGAGGAAAATGTTTTTCATTGATGCGAAGTATATGGCTGTTGTTAAAATGCTGATGAAAAATGAAAAGGGGGAGAAAAGGAAGAATTCCAAGACAAAACTGTAGACTCTCTTCCCAATCTTTACAGAAGAAAAATACAAATAGTCAAGGAGATGCTGATGATAAGTCCACTTGGGGTAGGTGTTTTGTTTATAGTACTGTTGGGCCCAGGAGGTGATACTAAAGATAAGACAAGCTATGAACTTGACTCTAATAGCATATCAGGAAGTTTCTGTCCAGGAAAAAAACTCTCCTCTGGAATAAAAAAAAATGTTTGGAATCCAAGGTTGAAACCAAGAGTTTACTGTTGTGCAGACTCTGTCCTTCAGTGGAATTCCAAAGAAATAGGGAAAGAGAGAAGATGGCATTCTTACAAAGGCACATGTTAAACAATAGAAAAAAATGGAAGGGGGGACCTGCCATGGTGTCACTTTCCAAAAATTTAATCATGATAAACAGACCTTTCTACTATACCACTTCGTATCTCCAGCTAAACTTCATTCATTTCATAAAATGCTTGTTTATTCAAGCACTAAGCCATGCACTGGGGATAATGAAGCACAGACCCTGAACTTAGGAACCTTATGATCTAATGGGAGAGAAAAGCATATTCCCAAATTTAAAAATGATACAAGGATGAATAAAAGAAGAACCAAAAAGAGATATAGATCAACTATTATGAAAAATTTGAGGAAGAAAAAATCTCTTTCACCTGAAAAGACCAACAAAGATTTAATGGAGGAGGTTTCATATGAGTTAAGCTTTGAAGGAAAGAAGGGTGTCCCAATCCACTGAAACTGCTTTTGGACTTTAAAGAGTTTGGATGAAACAATCAGACTTACCAGTGACACTAAAAACAATCATCCTTTACTGCAGGCACATTTTAACTCACAGAAAGGAATCCCTGACAGGAGAAATTTGGGACTAGGGAAGGATCATCAAAGATAAATAAAAGCCAGAGTGATTGAGGACACCAGTAAAGTTTTTCAACCTAATGTAGATGTGGGGGAGATAGTGGGGAGTGGGAAATCAATTCCAGGATTAGCAGAAGGAAGTGTTCTGCTTGGCTACAGAAGATAGAACTAAGAGTACAAGTAGAAGTCAGAGTGAGGAAAAATTATGCTTAATGTTGAGGGCAGGGGGAACTCCCTAGCAATTAGAGTTGTCTGAAGAATGGGCTCTCTCAGAAGAGGATGGGTTCTCTCTCCATAGTATTGTTCAAGAAAAAGTTGTATCAAAACTTGTCAGGAACATTGCAGAAAGACTTTTTGTTTAGGTTGAAATTAAATTAGATGGTTTCTGGGTTCCTGCTGGGAAAGTTTCAATGGGGATCTTTTCGCTAATCTCTAATCTCAGACTTCCAGCTATCTGATAGACATCTCCAACTACATTTCCCTCTATCACCTCAAATTCAAATGGAACTTATCATCTTCAGTCTCCATTCTTGTACCTCCTAAATACTTATTTCTCTTCATGGTCCTCTACCTCACCCCTCATATTCAATAATCTACCATATCTTATTTCTGTCTCATTTGTCTCCTGTTTCTCATTCAAATTTACAGCTTAACTCAAGCATGATTTCCTCTTGCCTGGATTATTGAAATAACATCCTAACTGGTTTTCCTGTTTATGCAAGTTTCTTTTCTCTCAAAGTCATCCTTTAAAATACTACCAAAATCGGGGCAGCTAGATGGCACAGTGGATAGAGCACCAGCCCTGGAGTCAGGAGGACCTGAGTTCAAATCCGGCCTCAGACACTTAACACTTACTGGCTGTGTGACCCTGGGCAAGTCACTTAACCCCAATTGCCTCACCAAAAAAAAAAAAAATACTACCAAAATCATCTCCCTAATATATGAGACTCATCATGTCACTCCCCTGCTGAAAAAAATTCAGTATCTTTCTATAGATTATCCAGTAAAATACTAACTCATTAATTTGGCATCTAGGTTCTATTAAATGTAGTTTCTAACTATCTTTCCTTTCAAGCTTTACTATAGACACCCTGTCATTCAGGGAAACTGGGCTCTATACTTGATCATCTCCTGTCTTTTCCTGTCTTCATATATTTGCACATCTAGAAAATACATATCCCAAACTCTTGAAATTCTTTTCTGCCCAAGAGAAATATTATATGAATATCAGTAAAATGTAATAATCAGAACCAGGAAAACATGATACACATTGACTCCAGCAATGGAAATGGAAAGAACAAGAACAGTAAAACTGAATACTGCAAAATTATAATGATCAACGTTGGTCCTGAAGAAGAGATGAAGAAATGCAAATGCTTCATTTCTTTGTAGAGGTAGAATGCTATAGGAGGAGAACACAGTATGTACTGTAACCTTGGTTGATATGTTGGTTGGTTTTCCTGAACCACTTTTTCCTCCTATTTTTTATTCTGTAACAAGGATTGAACCAATAGAATAGAAAAGGAAACAGGAATATATATGGAAATGAAGGTGGTGTCTGCCTGTAAATAAGTCAAACATAAGGCACCAAGATCTGTGGTAATCTCTTGAAAAATACAAAAACAAAATTGGAACAGTTAAGATTGCCTTCTAATTAAGGAAAAGAAGTATATGTAGAATAGATACAAAATTAAGAAAAATAATTTGGAGAGGGAGCAAGCTAGCAATCGCAGGGTCAGAACAGGCTTCATGTAGAATGTGGCCCTTGAGTTTAGTCTCAAAGGAAACTAGATATTCCCACAGGCAGAGGTGAGGAGGGAGTACATCCCAGGCTTGAAGGCCAGCCAACTCAAAGGCATGTAGACAAAGGCAGTCAGGTGGTGCAGTGGATAAAGCACTGGCCCTGCAGTCAGAAAGACCTGAGTTCAAATTGTCTCAGATGCAATTTGAATCTTACCCAAGGTACCAGCTGTGTGACCCTGGGCAAGTCACTTAACTCCAGTTGCCTTCAATATTTGGGCCATCTCCAGTCGTCATTATGTATATCTTGCCACTGGACCCAGATGGATCTGGAGGAAAGAATGAGGTTGGTGACCTTGCACAGCCCTGCCTCACTTAAATCCAATTCACTGTAAGTCATGACATCACCCTGATGCCATGGTCCTCTTCGAGAACTAAGGACAAACAATAACATAGAAAAGGAATGGAGGACCATGTGTGCAGAACAGAAATCAGTCCAGTATGACTGGACCATAGAGTGTGTAGACAGTAATAATGTTTTAAAATGCTAAAGCAACTAGGAGAAGACTGAAGAGCTTTAAATGTTAAACAGTAAGTTATATTAGATCCTAAAGGGGATAAGGAGCCACTGAGTTTATTGATTAGGGTAATGGTATGGTCAGACCTGTGTGCTTTCAGAAAATCACTTTGGCAGCTGTGTGTATGGCAGCTGTATGGTGGTTAGATTAGAGTAGGGAGAGGTTCGAGGTAGGGAGAACAAACAGTAGCCTCTTTCAATAGTCCAGGCAAGAGGTGATGAGGATATAAACAAGAGTGGTGGCTGTGTAGATGATAAGAAGAGTGCATATGTGAGAGATATTGTGGAGATAGAAATGGGAAGATTTGTCCATTGCGTGGATATGTGAGGGGAATGAGAGTGAATAGTTGAAGACGACACCAAGGTTGTAAATATGAGCAAGTAAAAGGGTGGTGATGCCCTTAACAGTAAAAGGAAAACTCAGAAGAGTGGGTTTGGGTAAAAACATAATGAGTACTCTTTTTGGACATAGTGAGTTTGAGATGTCTATGAGCTATCCAGTTTGAAATTTCTAATAGGCGCTGCGTGATGTGGGACTGGAGTAGGGAAGAAAAACTAGCACTGGATATTTAGATCTGAGGGTCATCTGCATAGAAATGTCAACAGATATGGAAACTAATGAGGTCACTAAATGAGAAAGTGTAGTGAGGAAAAAAAGAGGACTTGGGGAAAAGCCTTGGAGAACATCCAGTGTTAATGGAAGTGGGATGGATGATGAATCAGTAAAGGAGACTGATGAGTGGTTAAACAAATTGTCTAACCCAAGATGAAGAGAGTATCCAGCAAGAGAGGATGGTCAGTAGTGTCAAATGCTGCAGAGAGGGATCAAGAAGGATGAATATTGAAAGGAAGCCACTAGATTTGACAGTTGAGACCATCATGAAATAATGAACAAAATGAGCAGAACCAAGAGAGCATATACAGTAATAGCAGTATTGTATTAAGAATAAGTATTGAATAAATAATTTTGACTATTATAAATACCAAAATTAATATGAAGGTAGACATTATCTGCATCCAGAGAAAGAACTGATAAAGAGAAATATGTATAAAATGTTTTTTCATATCTATACACATACACACACACATACATACATATCTGTGTCTATTGGTAGCCGTCTCTAGGGTAGGGAGAAGGGAAGGAAGAAAAAGAGGGGAAGGAATTTACATGCTTCTTTATTATATATTTAAAAGGAATACTAATTTGTACATAATGGATTTGCAGTTTCATATGGAATCTTTTTATTATATTATGGAAATGCTTGTTTTATTCCATAAATTAAAAATATTTTTTTAAAAAGAGGTTATCAGTAACTGGAGAAATCTGTTTCAAATGAATAATGATTAGAGATCAGATTTCAGAGGATTGAAAAGTGAGTGAAAGGAAAGGAAGAAAAATTTGGAACTCAAAATTTTAAATAAAAATGTTTATTATTTAAAAAAAATGAAAGGAAGAAGAAATGATAGTTTTTTTCAAAGAGTATAGTTGAGAAAGGAAGGAGAGGTATAGATTAATTTTCTGTAATGATAAAATCTAGTATGGATTTTTTTAAGAATAGAAAATTTTTATATATTTGTAGGTATCAGGGAAGAAACTAGCAAATAGGAAGAGGGTGAAGATGAGAGAGGAGAGAGAGAGATGATAGTAGGAGCAATTTACTAGAAAAGAGAGGAGGGAATGAGAGCAAAGTACATATAAAGAGATTAACTTTGTGAGGAGTAGCACTGCCTCTTCATCAGAAACTTAAAGAAAGAAATGGTGAGGGGTGACATCAAGAAGTTGTCACATAAAGGAAGAAGAACTCTCAGTAAATGGCCTCTATTTGAGAGGGTAGGCAAGGCCTGGGAAAAGAAGATTTGAAATAGCCCTTGTGAAGTATATGATAAAAAGTCAATTAGAAAAGAAAATTAAATTAAATTAAAAAAGAAAAAGAAAAAAAGAAAATCAATTAGGAGGGAATAAAAAGATTGCCTTGCTGAAATGAGAGTCTAGTTGAGATTAGATGACTTAATTTTGTCATGGATTCAGTTGTGATTTCCTTCAGTTCTGTCTAGCTGCACATAAGAAGAAAAAAAGCAGGTGGATTATGTGGATAATTCAAGATTGGGATTCAGGGTTGTTGATAAAACAAAGAAGCAAGAAATGTGAGAACAGGTGGTAGAACTGAACTGGTTCTCTAAGGGTTCGAGGTTGGGAAGAGGCCAGAGAAGGGATGATAGCCAGGAAAAATACTGAGGGATACAGAGATTGTAGGTTATGATGAGAGCAATGAACAATGGGGTACGTATAAAAACAAAAGATAGCAATACAAATTTTAAAAAACAATAAGAGGGGCAACTAGGTGGCACAGTGGATAAAGCACCAGCCCTGGATTCAGGAGGACCCGAGTTCAAATCCAGCCTCAGACACTTGACACTTACTAGCTGTGTGACCCTGGGAAAGTCACTTAACCCCCACTGCCCTACAAAAAAAAAAATAAGAAACAAAAATAAATTAGCATCTGCTTTTAAAGGTGTACCTCATGGGGTAGCTAGGTGGCACAGTGGATAGAGCACTGGCCCAGGAGTCAGGAGGACCTGAGTTCAAATCCGGCCTCAGACACTTTACACTTACTAGCTGTGTGACCCTGGGCAAGTCACTTAACCCCAATTGCCTCACACACACACAAAAAAAAAAAAACCCAACCACCAAAAAAAAAAACCAAAAAAAAAAAAAAACCAAAGGTGTACCTCGTGCCACTTCCCTTGATAATCTGCCTCCTTCCTCAAATCTCCCTGCCTATGAAAAAATATGAACTTTCTCATATTCTAATACATTAGTTATTTGCATGCATATCTCTTTACTCCAATCAGATCATAAGCTGCTAAAAGGCAGATATTCTTTTTCATCTGTGCATTCCCAATGCCTAACATAGTACCTTGCACATAGTAGACACTTAATAAATGCTGTATTTACTTGAATTAAATATTAGTTCAAGGAAGGTGGCTTCAACAGCATGAAAAGAGATACAAAGTTGGAAGAAGCCAAAGCACAGAGTTAGAGGATAAAAAGTAAATTCATTTTCTAAGAATTTACAAGAAACACCAATGTGCAAACAAATCAAGTGAATGTTCTTTCAGGATGAAATAAAGAAAAAACTTGAGAAGGAGGAAGGAAGCCATGATGCAGGAGAAAGTAGCTGATGGCAGCAGCCATATGTGATGTGCTATCAAGAAAAATGAAATGGGACACAAGTCGTAATTCATTTTTACCAGCTGCATTTTCTACCAATCATTTTTGAACTTTCAACAGAAGAATATTTATTTCTGAAAAACAATTTCCTCCTAATGCTGCCTCCCCATTACTTGTGCTATTAAATACAATTTAGAATGGGAACATGAAAAAAAATCTCCCAAGACAAAGTCAGCATTAAAATGTAGCTATGAAAGTTATAGCACCTTCCTGACTTGGATTTTGCTTGCATGATTTTTTTTTTCTTTTAGTGAGGCAATTGGGGTTAAGTGACTTGCCCAGGGTCACACAGATAGTAAGTGCTAAGTGTCTGAGGCTGGATTTGAACTCAGGTACTCCTGATTCCAGGGTCAATGCTCGCTCTATCCACTGTGTCACCTAGCTGCCCCTATAGTATATATTTTTGTTGTTTGCTTTCATTTTTTCAGTTGAGAAAGGGCTGGGCATAAAGCAATTAATGACCTCTACTGGAAACCGTGTTTTTGTTTGCTCCCTTTTAAAATTGTATGTGGAGGGGGCAGCTAGGTGGCACAGTGGATAAAGCACCGGCCCTGGATTCAGTAGTACCTGAGTTCAAATCCGGTCTCAGACACTTGACACTTACTAGCTGTGTGACCCTGGGCAAGTCACTTAACCCCCATTGCCCAGCAAAAAAAAAAAAAAAAAACCAAAAAACAAACAAATTGTATGTGGAATAGAATCTACATTTTCCTCCCTTAGGATCATAGGTCTAGAGTCGGAAAAGGATTCAGATGTCATTTAGTTCAACCCATTCATTTTACAGATGAGGAAACTGAGTTTGTTCCTTCTAATCTTTCCCAGGTCATGAATTGTCTTTTCCAAAGAAGCCATTAGCAATCTACTGGATGCAAAGCTATGCCTCAGATAAAGGAGCATTGTTTTCCTTGCCTCTTAAAGGGAAGTATAGTGGTTAAATCAAGTTAAGAAATTAGATGTCTTGTAAATTTTACAGGAGAAATAAAGCAGTTTTTTAGCCCATTTCTATGTTTTATTCACCAAGCTTATACTTTATCTATTGCAATGTTCTTAAAACTCTATGTAATAAAATGGAAAGTAGGTAATCCTAGCTCAGCCACCAAGCATGGATAAGACCTTGGACGAGTCATTTCACTTCCTTAGGCCTCATTTTTCTCTCTGTAAAATGAGGGGTTAAAATTAGATGACTTCTGAGGCTCCACCCAACTCTAAAGCTATGTTCTCATGATCTTAGTCAAATGCTTTTTCATACATATTATATACATATATCCTGCAAGTAATAACAGAGATTGCATTCAGGAAGAAAAAATAATCAATAGCTACATAAAGGTCAGATCCAATCCAGTGAAACAATAAAATAGAGATGAAAAAAGGAACCCAATAAGCCAGTAAGGTAGTGTTACAACTAAAAGGGATCAACAGACCATTTAAGGACCATATTTATTCAGGAACTTTTGTGAGCACAGGAAGAGGAAGGATGCTATTACTTGTTATTTTTAAATTTACATCTACTGAAGGCTGCAGCAAGTTTCCCATGGACCATGGTGGGGGAAATGAAACATCTGTGCATGCTAAGGAGCTTAAACATAGAGCAAGATAAATCGAGTCTTTGGCATAGTATCAATCTCTATTCATTGGTCCCAAGGAAATTGTATTATTAGTGATTTCAAATATGCATATTTTTAATTTAATCGTGGTATTACTATCCAGGTACTGCAACTTCTACCAGTGCAATCAACTGTGAAATATCAATTTCTCTTCAACATAAGGTTCACAGGTGGTTTGTCAGAGAGCAAAACAGAGATGTAATCATTCAAGATTCTATAAACTGGTTCTCAGGAAAGAAAACCTTTAAGAAATGAGTTTGCCATTCCTAGGATTTATTACCCCTGTTTCCATGACTATAATGGTGGGTTTGCTAAAATGTTCCATAGAATATACATAGGAAAATATTTTAAATTTTTAAAATTCCCAATGAGTTAAACATAAAAAAGAATTTCTTTTTAATAGATTTAAAATAAACTATAAAGTTTTCACCATTCATTTTTATAAGATCTTGAGTTCCAAATTTTTTTCTCTCTCTCTCCCCTCCCCCCCAAGACAGCAAACCATCTGATATAGGTTATGCATGTTCAGTCATGTTAAACACATTTCTGCTTTAGTCATGTTGTGAAAGAAGAATCAGAACAAAAGGGAAAAACCATGAAAAAGAAAAAAACACAAAAAGGGTGAAAATAGTATGGTTCAATCTACATTCAGACTATAGATTTTTCTCTGTATGTGGATACCATTTCCCATCATGAGTTTCTTAGAATTGTTTTTGATCATTGTATTACTGAGAAGAACTAAGTCTATGATAGTTGATTATCACACAATGTTGCTGTTACTGTGTACAGTGTTCTTCTGGTTCTGCTTATTTCACTCAGCCTCAGTTCATGTCTTTCCATGTTTTTCTGAAATCCACCTGCTCATCATTTCTTATAGCACAATAACATTCCATCACAATCTTATACCACAACTTATTCAGCCATTCCCGAATTGATGGATATTCTTTCAATTTCCAATTCTTTGCCAACACAGAAAGAGCTGCTATAAATATTTTGTACATGTGGGACTTTTTCCCTTTTCATGATCTTTTTGGGATAGAGACCTAGTAGTGGTATTGCTGGATCAAGGGGTATGTGCAGTATAAAAATAGGATTTCTAGTTTGTTGTGACCCCTTGAGAGCACCCCATTTCAGACATACACCATGCTAGCCAAGAATGATTTTCAAAAGCTTCTTCACCTGAATTAATATGCCTCTGGTGATGCAGACATGCATTGTTTATGTATATATCTATATTTGTATGCCTCAGATATATATATATATGTATATTTATGTGTGTATGTATGTTTATATATGTGTTCAGACGATAGCCTATGACGCTTAGATATGGCAATGGCTAAAGAGACTACACATTAAGCCAGAGAAGTAAGATCTGAACTGCTGAGATTCAGTGCCGCACTAAATCAATTTCTGCCTCGGTATCTGGCACTCAGTTTGATTTAGTGTGAGCATGTGAGTTTGAAAATGTTGGAGTAAACAACAGCCCAGTCTGCTGTCACAGTCTGCCTGGGAGGAGCCATACACTGCAGCATCCAAGAATGTATACCCCTCCAAGATAGCAGCTATGGGCAGTAAACTGTAATGGGGGGGATAGCTTGAAGCTGATGATAAACTAAAAGGCATTTGTTTAATTGATAAAATCCCAAATGAATAATAAAATCCATTAGGTCTTATATTATTTGTGCCAGGAGAATTTTGCAAAATAACCTTGTCTGAGATCTAATTCAGTCCATACGAATGGAACCAAGGAATTTTGTAATCTATAGAAAAGAGCCCCAACCTGGTATATGCAATGCTTGAAGGACTTTGAGCAGATGAAGTTCACCTTGAAATCCAAGGAAAAGGAACTACTGCCATACTGTAGTTTTTATCATTTGATATTTACTCTACTTCCTCTAACATTAAAGTGTCAGTTCAAGGTATTCAAGTGCAAAAGAAAATTGTCAGGGGAATTAATAAATTTCTCTTGAGCTTAGATTAAGAACTCCTTAGCTTTTAGCACACTGCCAAAAATTCTCTTCCCCATAATGCAAGGTAGGTTTCAGTGGCTGCTAAATCTACCAGAGGACACAAAATGGAATTGAGCAGAGTAAATTGGCATCACTGTGAATGTTAGAGCTTTTATGTGATTATTTGAGTGCATCGAGAAGCTGTTTACTGGGTATGAATCAAGAATGTTTATACACAATGCAGAAATCCCGGAGAAAATATTCACTTATTTTCATGTTGACTTTGCCCCAACCCCAGCCAAATGAAAAGACAAAAATAATAATATTTCACATTTCCATAGCACTTAAAGTTATAATTATATTCCTTTTCTTCCCAACAAGGTAAACAGTTTAAGCATTATTCTCCAATTTTACTAATGAGGAAACTGAGACTCAAAGAAATTGAGCAACTTGCTCAGGATCACAAAATATTGCTCAGAGAGATAGGATTTGGTGATTCCAAGTCCAATGCACTTTCTTATTAGAGAATACTTTAAAGGGGCTAGAAATAAAATAAGACCAGCCAAGTCATCATGTTAGTTATCATTATCCATAAAACTTGTCTAAGAATTTCAAACAACTAAGGAGGTTATTAAGAATATAGAGAGAAGCAGAGGGCTTTCAAACTTAATCATTGTTTGGGTTTTATTTGCTTTTGCAGAAAGAATGATTAATCCGATGTATAAAAAAGGTTCCTAGACTGAACTTATTTTCTTTTGACTTTGTATTTAAATTACCTAGTGAATGATTACATAAAATAATTGTGTGTCATTCTTTGAATAAAAGGATAATTCTAACTGACCATGGAACAACAGAATGGCTCAGTGGATAAAGCACCAGGTATGGGGTCAAGAAGACTACTCCTCGAGGTCAAACCTGGCCTCAGACATTTACTAGCTGTATGACCCTGGGAAAGTCACTTAACCTTATTTGCCTCAGTTTCCTCATTTGTAAAATGAACTAGAGAAGGAAATGGCAAACCACTCCAGTATCTTTACCAAGAAAATCCCAAATGTGGTCACAAGGAGTCAGACATGACTGAAAAACCACCGAATAACAACTGACCATTTATAGGACATGTGCTTTGCATGTTTTTTTAAAGTAGTAGTGATGTCTGCAATGAACATCCTCAACCAAGGTCAAATGGCTAGTAAATGTTTGAGACTAGAATTGAATTAAGGAAGGTGAATCTTCCTTGACTCTAAGTCCAGTGCTCTATCCACTGCACCACTTTGCTGCCCTAACTACACGTATACATATAAGTAATAAAAAAAAAACATATACAAAGTCATATCAAAGATCAAAGGTATTTAGTGGCTAGCAGGGCAAGAGGGAGGGGACAGGGAGGAAAGAGCTTTACCAATCAAACAAGGGTTTTATTAAATTCCTACTATGTGCTGGGCATTATGCTGAGTGTTTGGAATATAAGTACAAATAATGAAACAATCACTGATGGAGTAGACAAGTACACACACACAGATATGTGTGCATAGCTTGAATATAAAGAAAATAAATGCAAATATGTACAAAGTAATTCCTATACCATCTTTCACATATGACTTTTCTTTACCATGCCCACTCCAATTCGAGACCTTATTTATTACCTTTCTTTTGGAATAATAATCCTAGCAGTATTATTCCTTCTGGAATAATAATAGCATCCTGCTAACAGGGACTTTGTTTCTAGTCACTCTATCCTCCAACTCATCTTTCATGCAACTGAAAGATGAGTCTTCCTGCTTCCTAAGTATGATCACATCAATTCAATGCTCAGAAATCCTTGAGGGTTCTCCATTGTTTACTGAATAAAGACCAATTTCTTCAGCCTGCAATTCTAGGCCTCCAACAGCCTGGCTCCCACTTAACTTTACTGCCTTTTGAAACACTATTCTATGCCATGTATTCTACCCTATAACAAAACTGAATCACCCTGTGTCCCCTATGCATGTTTTCCACCTTCTTTTCTATAAACATTGGTTCATACTGTTTATTATTCCTGGAATGTCCTTTCTCTCTAAACCTGTTGACACCCTACCTGTCAAGGTTCAGTTCAAATGCTATCTGTTCCAGAAAGCATACTTTGATAATTATTTGACAATGATTTCTTCTTAAGTTGATCTAATTAATACTACTTTATATTCCTCTTGTTTAATTATACTATATCCTAGTATGTTTATTTTTGTCATCTTCCTGTGGTAAATTATGTGAAGACAGAGACTATAACTTTCTTTCCTTTGTTTCTCTTCCACTGTCCCCTTTTCTCCTTGTCCAATACATTGTATATAATAAAAGCGCTTAATGTTTGTTGAGATCAATCAATTAATCGACAAAAATCTAAGCCCTCTTTCTCAGGTATCTACCAGAAAATTCTCAGAGTGACTATTCACAGCCCAAAATGTGTGTGTGTGTGTGTATATACACATACATATATACATATACGTATATATATATATATATATATATATATATATCAAGCAATTTGATTTCATTAATGTAGATCATTCAACTCAGTAATTTCACCCAGCTTCAATCCTATAAACCAAAATCCAATTCTGGGGGCAGCTAGGTGGTGCAGTGGATAAAGCACTGGCCCTAGATTCAGGAGGACCTGAGTTCAAATTTGGCCTCAGACACTTGACACTTATTAGCTGTGTGACCCTGGGTAACTCACTTAACCTTCCTTGCCCCCCCCAAAAAAAAAGAAAGAAGGAGAGAGACAGAGAAAGGAAGGGAAAGAAAGAAATTCTTATCTACGTTATTTGAAAAATGTAGAGAGGCTTTAGGAATATATCTATAGTAACATGTAAATAGTATATCTTTTTTAAATCTAGAAAACATTTTCAACATGAAAATGATGAAGCAATTGGTGTTTTGGCAAGTTTTGTAAATGAGCATTAGAATAATGCTTGTTCTCGAACCTAAAAAGTTTCATATTTTGGCTGTGAAGATTTGGTGAAGCTGTATTTGGCTGTGGTTTTTTCCACAATTTCCAATTATGATAATGGGTTCTAATTCTGCAAGTTGAGAACTTTAATGATGTTGTTTGGGAACAGCTATAAAAGTATAAATGTTCTCTTGTCAGAGATAATGCAGTGAGATTTAGAGGGTTTTTTTATCAGAAAATACACTTACTTAATGGTGGTATAGTTAGAAGAAATAGGGACAAGATTACAGTTTTAAAACTATGGAAGTATGCTGTGTATTCAAAAAGAATTTCTTAAAGCATTCAGCGTCTGTATAAGGAGTTATGTTCCAAATACAGCCATATGCAAATGTGTATATCACACATTAGAATAAACACAGCTGCATTCATTTCCATGGCTTTAAAAAGGGAGATTTCATGCTCAAAACCATCACTAAGAACAAGTTTAATCTATCGGTTAGCATTATGAAAAAGGCACATGTTAATTATTTCCCTTATAACATGCCATTTCTCAAATTTGTCCTGTAATGTTTTGTGGCTGAACCATTGCTCAGGATGGTGTTCCCTGTGTATGTCTGGAAGCATTCCCTTCTTCCTTTTCTTTCACCTTTCACCTGGGAAATCCAAGCCACGCTCAAAGCCTACCTCCAAGATCTAGGAATCTCTATGAAATCTTTTTTGCCCCCAACCCTTAAAAGGCCCACTACAGGTATGAAGACCTTTGCATGGAGCAGCCAGGTATCCTTCACGATAGGATACATTTAGCTAGACAGAAGGAAACTAGATTCAGATGCTGTTGCAGGAACAATGATAGAGACACAATCTGAAGTCAAAATCCAGAGGGCTGAAACCTAAAAGAGACATAAGCAAGAGGATTTTTTTTCCCCAAGGCATAGTGATGAGGTTGAGCAAAACAGCCCAAGGGAAGCAAAACAGTCCAAGAACCAAAAGTAGAAGGATGTATAGATAAGATCATTGTCACACTGTTGTTCAAAGAGCCCAAATAGCAAATCTTATCCCAGTGGGGAAGCCAAAAGGTCAAGGTCAAGGTCCATGCACTGACTCCTCCCCCAAAGTTGTTGTACTCACCAGTGCAGATTCACCTCCTCTTACTTCTAAATGAATAGTCACTGTTATAGCACTGGTATTTGACCATTCTGGCCAGAAGTGATCTGTCACTTTTTGCCTCTGAAATCTCCTTGCTCTTCTTATCTCATTTATTGATTCATGTCCAAGTTATATCATTATGTGTACCTCTTTGCATAATAATTAATCACATTTATATATTGCTTTATGTTAACAAATGGTCTGACATGCATAATTGTTATTACCTTAATCCCTAAGAACATGAGGAATACAAACTTATCTTCATTTTGTAGATTAGGAAATTGAGGTTCAGAGAGGTTAAACAATTAATGCAGCTAGTAAATAGTGGAGCAAACTCAGGGCTAGATCTTTAAATTCTAGCATTGCTCTCTATCTACTACATAATGTATTAAAAACCACTTTAGGTCAGGAACCAAATCCTATTTACTTTTGCATCTATCTCAGCACTTAGCTCTGTACCTTTTATATAGCAGGAACTTCAATAATTGTCTAATTAGATTTGTCATATTATTCATTCTATATACTAATATATTGTCAATACTTTAGGCTAATGATGTTACTTCAAGACATTGTTGTTTCAGATCACAACTGAGCCATACCTTCTGATCCTCTATAATCCTTGCCATGTTCCTCAACATATCCTCTATACTGGACAACCTCAATATACTGACAATTTTCTTCTAAACCTTATAATACTGCACAAATCCCAGTAAAACACTGATTGTCCATGAGCCTCTCCCTCTTCCTGTATGAATGACCTGCCTCCTTCACAATTTATGTATATTTTTGAGGAAGTCTTTCCTTCACTTCTGGCACACAAGTCATCATTGGAAATATAATATACCATACTATAGACAGTAGGCATCTTATTATCCTTTAAGCCACCAACAACTATGATTGTTTGGAAAGTGCGGTATAATCCACAACTCATTGCCATGTTACTTAAGAGATAATATGGTATAGTGGGTAGAACACTGGACTAGGAGTCAGGAAAACCCTAGTTCAAATCATACCTCATATATTTACCAGCTGTGTGATCCTGAGCCAGTCACTTAGCTTAAAGCCTTCTCTTTGCTTCAGTTTACTAATAGGTAACATGGAAGAGATAGACTGAATGGACTCTAAGGTCCCTTCTAGTTCTAAATCTATAATCCTGTGACCTTGTTGGAAAAATATTGGCATGAAAAATGCCATGTTACTGAATTAGTCATTCAGTAATTTTTATTTTATTTTATTTTTTTTAGTGAGGCAATTGGGGTTAAGTGACTTGGCCAGGGTCACACAGCTAGTAAGTGTTAAGTGTCTGAGGCCGGATTTGAACTCAGGTCCTCCTGACTCCAGGGCCAGTGCTCTATCCATTGCACCACCTAGCCGCCCCTGTCATTCAGTAATTTAACAATTTCTTACAAAGGAATATTTATATTCATATTCATATAAGCAAGGTGGATGTACATAATCAACAAAATTGTTGCTGGTAAACTATATGAAGTGTAATGTTTGCTCCCAGGAGCACACTCATTTCCTACAGTTATTGTCCATTGTAAATGTTCATGCTGGTGATAGTTCAAAAGGCCAGAGAGAGTTAGGATAAGGGTATGGTTAATATCTTGGATTGGGCAGCTGCTCATTTTTAACACCAGTTGCTACTTCATCACAATTTGGCAATATTCAAAATAAAGGTGAAAAGTCACAGAAATTTAATGGAGGGTAGTAATTCATTTTGTAATATACCAATTCAAAATCTACAGTTGTGGTTTTGGTTTTGGTTTTGGTTTTTTTGGGGGGGGTCATAGATTTGGAGCTTGAAGGGACCTTAGAGGTTATTGAATACAACTCCCTCTGTTTTAGAGAAAGGGAAACTGAAGCTGGAGGAGGTTACAGGATTTGCCCAGGGTCACATAGCAACTAGTTCTTTGAGGCATGATTTGAACTCAGGTCTTCCTGACTCCAGGCATTCTATCCATTAAACTACCTACCAGATTTCTGGAAATCCAGATCTTATACTTTTGCTGGTATGAATTCCAACTCTGTTCCCAGTGATATAATTTTCTGGACTTACTCTCCCACTTTCTCTGTTGTTTACACCATTCTCCTCATCAAGTAAAATTATTGTGTTTGCCATTGAGCTTGTTGTTTCATTTGTATTTTACATGTTGACTTTCATCATCATTTGTCCTAAAATTTCTAAGTCTTACTCAGTTACTTATTTGCTTCATCTTGTGATAGATACGTGTGTTAATTTTATTTCTTCATTTAATTTCTTTAGTGTGTTCATTATCCTTTTTATTGTGGCTGTAAACAATTCTGGCTTTTTTCTCATTCTCCTGTTTGTGTTGTTATAATGTACTCATCTTCTGGAGGTTTTGTTTCTGTTCTTTTGATCCATAGTGTTTCTCCATTGTGTTGAAAAATTTCTGTTTGCTTTTTCCTTTGAGTGATTTTTCCCCCAAAATAATTTTCTTTTGAGGATTTTTGGGGCTTTTGTTTAATTTCTGGTGTTTCTAGTGTTATTTTTGAAGGATATGGAGAAGGTATGTTTTCTTGCAATCTCTCACACCTTCTCCCCAGAAGACTGGATGATGATAGCATCAAAGAACTGGAAGGTCTCTGCAGAATATCTGTTTTAAGTTTATTTTACTATAGGAAATCACAACATATTAAAAACTTAACATATTTAAGAGATAAATAAATTAGAGGTGGTTACTGGATCTATAAAACATTTTTTGAATTTGCTGATTGATTTTCAAAATGTAGTGCTTCCTTTAAATAATAAATCAAGTATATGTTTTGACTTATACAATTTCAAGTTACATGACAGTTTTATTGGGACAAATCTATTCCAATAATGGATAGTAAACCTATATTAGTTTGCTTTATACTTAAATTTCTTCTGTGTTAGAGGAAAATATCAGATAATAGCTGTTCTTTGAAAGTTAAGAACAAAGGGAGATAGGGGCAGCTAGGTGGCACAGTGGATAGAGCACCGGCCCTGGAGTCAGGAGTACCTGGGTTCAAATCTGGCCTCAGACACTTAACACTTACTAGCTGTGTGACCCTGGGCAAGTCACTTAACCCCAATTGCCTCACTAAAAAAAAAAAAAAGAAAGGAAAAAAAAAGAAGAAAAAAGAACAAAGGGAGATTGTTCACATGTACTTTGGGCATTGTTATCCTATCACCCAACATAAAATTATATACAATATCATTTATAGAATCAGTTTGTATCTATATCATATGAACTTGAATTTAGACATATAAAATGTAAATATAATTTAACTCAGACTTTATTCTGATGAATATTTAATATTCACATCAGTATCTAGATAATCTCTAATATAAATTTCCCTTGTGCTTGTCATGGAATAAATGGATACATTCCATTTCCATATTAGACATAGTTTGGCACATACTTATTATGGATTAAGTATATTACTTTGAAACTTTGAAGTTAAGTAGATTAACCACAATTAAAATTTAAGAAGATCTAGAAAACTAGCTAAATGTAATGCATGCTAAAGTCTCTGGCATTCATTCAGCAATGAAAGAATATTAGGTTTGGAGTCGATGAACCTGGGTTCAGATTGTGCCCTTACCACTCACTTAAGCTATGTAATTTTGCATAATACTATGTCATTTAACCTCTGTAGACCTCAGTTGTAAAATGAAATAGTTGTACCAGATGACTTCTGAATCCTTTCCAGCAGCCCAACTATGATTTTGAGTAATGCTACAACTTGCAAAGAATTTCTGGATGACTGAGGCAAAAAATGATAGTTTTGTAATATGTTTGGCAAAAGACGTTTGATGTGCTAGTTACTCACCACTAAAAATCTACATTGACACTTTTGGGGCACTAAAATATTATTTGGGGTTTCAGATATGTTGCAAAACAAATGTAGAATATCATAAAACCAAAGAATTTGACACTAGCTGTTCAGGACAATCTTCCAATCTATTGCACAGCTTTATAGGAGTGTAAGAAAGGAATCTGGTATTTACTAATTAAACATTGACTATGGCTTGACCCTTTTTATTCTTTTACAGCTGTTCTGAATTATCACTGAAAGGCAGTGTAGAATAATGGAAATATTACTGACCTGGGAGTTAAGAGAAAGAAGTCTCAGAATGATATTCTGGGCTTCTGCTTTCTCACCTATAAAATAAAGGGTATGGTCTATAAGGCCTTGGGTGTCTTTGAAATTATAACAGATTGAGGGTAACTTAGGGAGTTGGAAGCTAATGCTAGAAGTAAAGCTTGAGTTTCTTAGCCTCCATCCCAAAATTGTTTCTGTTACACTAAATGCCCTTTTTTATCCCTTTAATAGAGTTAATCTCAAATGGAAATGGCAAATATTAAAGACATTTTGAGAAGCAGTGTGATATAATGGAAGGATCATTGGACTTGGATTCAAAAGACTTAAATTTTCATTCTAGCCAACAATTCAATTAATAACAAACCTTTATTAAGCACCTACTGTATGCAAAACATTGTGTTATATTCTGTGACAAACACACCTTTTAGAAAGCCCCAACCTTCATGCACCTTACAATCTCATAGAGGCATTTGACACATGGTCAATAAATACAATAAAAACACTTAAGTGGCTCATCCACTTACTAGTCATGTCATCTTAGTGAAGTAGTCCCTTAAAATCTCTGAGCCTCAGTGTCTATAGCAGTAAAATATGAATTAAAAATAAATATAATATATACTTAACAGGGCAATTATGAATGCCAAATGAAAAAAATATATAAAAACTGTAAAAAATATGTAACTGTATGTAACTATATATGTAAATCTAGTACTTTAAAGTTACAGTTTTTAAAAATCCAAATCCAGTTCTCTTTCCACTGTATCACATCGCTTCTCAAAATGTCTTTGATATCTGTCATTTCCATTTGAGTTTAACTAAATTAAATGGATAGTGTAACAGAAACAATTTTGGGATGGAGATTACCATGAAGCTCTATTCTGTTACATTTTCAAAGATATCGAAATCACAGAACATATGTGTGGGTATATACATATATACATCCATGTATATACATATATATGTTTTGGAATCATTTCAGTTCTGTCCAACTCTTCATGATCCCATTTTGAAATTTCCTTGGCAAAGACACTGGAGTGGTTTGTCATTTCCTTCTGAAGCTCATTTTACAGACAAGGAACTGAAGCAAACAGGATTAAGTGACTTGCCCAGGGTTGTACAGCTAGTAAGTGTCTGAGGCTGTATTTGAATTCATAAAGATGAGTCTCCTGATTCCAAGTCCAGTGATTTATCCACTGTGCCACCTAGCTGCTGCACATACACACAGAGACATACAGATACACACAAATGTATATACATACATAAGCATATACATTTACATTCATTCATTGGCTTATATGAATTATATTTGAGGAGTTGCTTGGGAAAAACAAAGCTGCTTTGACCTTAAACACTAGCACTTAATACTTGCTTTACATGATCGTTTAACTCCCACCTCTAACCTACCAAGACATACCATAACTTTCTCTCTCACATATCACTGTTAGCCAATAAACTTCTCTTTTTAAATAGTTTTTTTTAAAGCTTTGTTCTGTTAATCATGTAAGTGATAAAAGTTTCCAAAACTATGTCTACATTTAAGCCTACCATAGGCACTATTTACCATTAGTCTTATTCCAACTATTTATTTGTCTTTGTATGCATAAATACACATTTACATATATACAGGGATATAGAAATATAAACACTTAATATTGACAAGTATCAACTAAATATAACTTAATATAATTGTTAATGTAACAAGGATTAAACTAAATATAACTTAATTGGTTTGCTTTTCTGAGTTGTTGAGGGTTTTTTTTTACTTGTATATGCTTTTGTTTATAGATTTAATTGTGTCTGCATTTATACTCTCAGATTTGAGGCAACTTGAATAGACAGAAAGAGTGCTGGCTTTGAGGTCAGACTGGTGTTCATGCTAGTCAAGTTATTTCACTTCACTGGGCCTCAGTCATGTGAAGGGATTGCACTAAATAAGTTCTAGGGTCCCTTCCACCTCTCTATCTATAGTTATAAAGTTCCTACAGACTGAGGACTGCAATTTCTCTCTTTCCTTTTTCATGCTTAGACAAACATTGCATTAAAGTGAATGTTTAAATAAATGGGATGTGTTTTATTTTGTTTCGTTTTTGGAAATGGGCATGCTTCATAATGAAAGAATTGATTCATACATGAAAAGGTGGCTTTCCACCAGTTTTTTTTTTTTCATTTAGATGACTCAAGTTGGGATCTGGTTCTTTGGAAAATAAAGGTGCCTGAGACTTTAAAGAGAGTAAGGACAAGTAACTTCTGGCCCCAACTTTCTGAACCTCTCTACTACTTTTCACAGAGTGTGATATTCCCAGTCACATTTATCACTATTTTGAGGTTTGAGGCAATACTTAACTAGGCTTTTCAGTTTCCAGCTAAGAATTTTACCTCACTCTTCAGGTTGCTGCCACTAAGGTGACAGTATGTGTCAGGTATTCTGTGGCATCATTGAATAGTCTGGCAACCACAGGAATGTGAAAGTCATATATACAGAAATGTCATTAAAACAGACTCTGAGTCCTTCTTGTTTATAATTTTAAAAAATAAGTACTGTATTTCAAGCTACCTGCTGGATGTCTCTCCCTGGATGTACCACCAACACCTCATGCTCAGTTGATGTCATTACTGGCTTCGCAGTTGCTCTTTTTTAAAATCCTAGTGTCATATTTGACTCTTCAGACCCTCTCACTTTATATCCTATCAGTTGCCAAGTCCTGTTGATCCTATTTTCTATAAATCCCTTAATCCTTCAAATCTTTCTTATTCCAACTGCCATTTTCCTAGTTAAACCATTGGCATGCCCTGCCTAAGTTATTATTGTAGGCTATTTACTGGATTTCTAGCTTCTATTCTCTCCCTGCTGACAAAGTGATCGTCTTAATGATACACTGATCGTGTCGATCTTTTTCTCAAAATCTTTCTTTAGCTCCTTGTTGCCCATGAAATAAAGGCAAAATTTCTTATCCTGGCATTCAAAGCCCTACATTTCCAGAGATATCTATAGTTTGTAGCTGCTCAGGATCAAGTTGGAAGACAGGGGAAGGGCATGATCACATAGAACAGCCTCCATGTGTAAGAAGAGCTTACTGCTATGGGAAAATCTGCTAGGATAACTGCTTCTCTTTGTGCTTCTAGTTTCTCAATTTAAAAAAATGTAATTTAACAACCATGTATTAAGCACCTACAACATGCAAGGCATGGTGCTAGATACTGTGGATAAAAAGATGACATCCACTTCTCCCATTTTGATTTGTCCACCTCAAGAATTCTCTTTTGCCTTGATTATCTTGACCTCTGACTGCTTAAATCCAAACAATCAAACTGCTTTGAACCTGATAAAAATGTTTGCTTGTTCTTGCTAGTTTGTTTAGTCTACCAGATTTCCTGGATGAGAAGCTTTTCCTCCTGATTTACACAACTGTCTCCCTTGCTCATACTAGTGCTGAGATCAGTCTATTCTTAATTATCTACCAGGAACCTTGATCTTTCATTTTCCCATCGGTGTTTTTTCTCATGCAGTTTTCCAAAGGCCCAACTCAGATGCCACTTCCTCCATGAAATATTCTCCAGAAGTGATCTCTCCTTTCTCAGCTTTCTCAAATCATGTTTAATATGTATTGTATTTAGTGCCATATGTATCATCTCCCTTTTTAGAGTAAGTTTCTTGAAGACTAGGGCTACCTTATTGGGTTTTTTTGGTATCCTATATACCTATGATGATAGCAATTGGGAAATATTTGTTGACTTGTTTTTCTTGACTGACATATATTACTTAGATGAATCTGGGATTTTGCTGACATGGATGTCCCTTCAACTGACTCTCTTCACAAGCCTTATATGCCTTTTCACCCTGGGCAACTTTGGCTTATATCTCTCCATAAATCTTTCATAAAAGATCCACCCAATGTAGAGATGGCCCTTCAATTCTTTCAGCTGTCCCATCTCTCATTTCTCATTATTATTACAAGATTGGTCTTTCTCCTTTCTATCTATACCATTTCTTATTAATGTATTTTACTTAATTCTCATATACCGGGGAAGAGAGAGATGGGAAGTAATGAAAAGTAAGAATAAGTCCACAACTTGATTGTAGCTTGTTTACTTGCACCAAGGATCTTTCCATTGTTCGTTGGATTTCTTATGACTGTGAGTCTTCCAAAATTGTGTTCTTCCCTGATTTAATAGTCATATAGCAAATGCTCAAATGGATAGAGGATCTAATAAATTCCATGGTGAACTCCAATGATGCAGATTTCATACCTGCCTTCCCACGAGAGCCCTATTCATGTTCTCCCCAAAGTTCACTATAAAGAGTCTACCCTATGAGCTGGAGGGCTTCCCAACCTGGTATTAACTAGAAGAGCTTTTGTGGTAGTCACACTGGGCAGTTGCTCTAATGAAATCCTTTCTCCTCTTCAATTTCCTTGTTCCCCTCTCCTTTTTAAATTCTGTAAATAATCATGCATAAGCAGCACCTGTAAAAGACATATTTGTGGTCCATCTAGCTGAAGATTATAGTCTGGCCAATATCAACCTTTCATTTTTTTCCCTAAATGCATTGGCATGGAACATCACTATGTATTTCACCAGAAGACTTTGTAGAGTGTGCAATTAGTATGTTGTCCTCTGCAAATAGGAAGATATAAGCCATAAGTTATGAATCCTTTCATTTGTTCTTTGTACAAGTCTATGAAACTAGTGAATACCTTAAATAAACAGAAATCTCCTTGTCTGACTATGCTTGGTGTCACTACTCAATGAAATGTTTTGCCATCGAGTCTTGTTTCAGTGTAAGTGTCAAAGATGTTTTGCCTAGGAGAACATTCAAAGCTATATTTTATCCTTGTGAGTCAAATTTATCATTCGTTTTTAAAAACCAATAACTGTTGGGGGTCAGCTAGGTGGCGCAGTGGATATAGCACCGGCCTTGGATTCAGGAGGACCTGAGTTCAAATCCGGCCTCAGACACTTGACACTTACTAGCTGCGTGACCCTGAGCAAGTCACTTAACCCCCATTGCCCCACCAAAAAAACAAAAAACCCAGTAACTGTCAAAAACATCTTTTATTATTTGGACATCTAAGAAATGCTTTACTATAGGAAGTTATCTTCTAAAGTATTTCTTTTTAGGTTTTCACCAAAGATACCATTGATGTATTCATAGATGACTTTTTGAATTAAGACTTTTTTGTTTTTAACATTGCTATATAGATATGTCTATCTATATCTATATATGTATATATCTATCCTTTCCCACTTTCTTTGTCCAATGAACCTTCTCTCTGTCTCTCTTTTTTGGGGGGGAGGGCGGGACAATGAGGGTTAAGTGACTTAACCAGGGACACACAGCTAGTAAGGGTCAAGTGTCTAGGGCTGGATTTGAACTCAGGTCTTCCTGAATCTAGGGCCAGTGTTTTATCCACTGTACCACCTAGCTGCCCCTGAGCCTTCACTTACAATAAAAATTGAAAAGATTTGGGAAGTAAAGAAGTTCAGAAAACTGACATATCAAACAATTCTGAAAGGATAATGCATATATTTTTCAGAGATTTGATAGAGATGAGAAAAGAAGTATATTAACTAGCCATTGTTGATGACCAACTCTTTGGTTCCCCCCACACCTTGTTTTTTCCAAAAAAAAGTGATCTTTCCCTCTCTGGAATATATTGAAAATTGATGTATTTCTAAATTGACACATCTCTAAAATTTTGTAAGTGCCATTAACTTACACTGGACATTTAAGTGGTAAAGTCAAATCTAATTCAATTCAGTAAATATTTATTAAATACTACATACCAATGCAATTGTTATACCCATTGTGCACACTTCAAAGCAGGATTTCTAAGGGTCCCATAAAAATAAGATTTTCTTTTGCTTTTGAATGCACAATGAAACCAACTATTTTAACCCCTTCATTTACCTCTCTAAGAATTTTAAGCATTACTTTCGTTTGGCTGCAATTTTATTTTATTTTATAGTTTTTCCAATGTGGATCTATTTCATTTCCTCCTGTAGTATAGTAATTCATTGGTCATTGGACAGAGGTCAACTATTAGATCAACAAGCATTTATTAAGTACCTACCATGTTCCAAGCATTGTGCTAAGCTCTTGAGTTTTAATAAAAGACAAAATACAGTTCCTACTCTCAAGGAACTAGCGGTCTAAAGGAGGAGACAACAGGTAAACAACTATGTACAAACAAGATAGTTGCAGGATAAATTGTAGATAATCCCAGAGGGACATTACTAATATTAAAGGGAATGGGGAATGACTTCTTGGAAAAGGTGACATTTCAGTTGGGATTTGAGGCAAGTCAGGAAATCTTGGAAATGGAAATGAAGGAGAGAATCCCGAGTCCTGAAGATAGCCAGTGAAAATACACGTTAGAGAAGTAGAGCATCTTGTTCAAGGGACATCAAGGAGATCTGGATCTCAAAGTACAAAAAGGATGGTGCAAGGACAATAGAAAGGTAGGAAGTATCCAGGTTTGTGAAGTACTTTAAAAATCAGCACTGGCCCTGGATTCAGGAGAACCTGAGTTCAAATATGGCCTCAGACTCTTGGCACTTACTAGCTGTGTGACTTTGGGCAAGTCACTTAGCCCTCATTGCCCCCCCAAAACAAAACAAAAAAATCAAACAGAACATTTTATATTTGATCCTGAAGGCAATAGGGAGCCACTGGATTTTATCAAAATAGGTGGTGACACGCTTAGACCTGCACTTTAGGAAGACCACTTTGACAGCTTGGTGGAAAATAGACCTGAGGCAAAGAGACTAACCAGAAGGCAAAGTTGAGGCATGAAGTAATGAGGACCTGCACCTGGGTAGTGACAGTTGCAGGAGAGAGAAGAGAGTGTTGATGATAGATATGAAGGTAAGCACTACAGGACTTGGCAACTGACTATATCTGGGGGAAGAGAGACAGTGAGGAGTTGAAGATGAAACCTAAGCCACGCCTAGGTGAATAAGAGGTTGATCGTACCCTGGATAGTATAGTAGGAAAGATGGGAAGAGTAAAACATATGATGGTTAGATAATCAGTTCAGGTTTAGACATGTTGAATTTCAGATATCTATGGGAAATCTAGTTCAAGATGTCCACTAGGCATTTGGATATGAAAGACTGGAGCTCGAGTGTACCGATAGTTAAATGAATGTCTGGCAGATGTGGCAAGGAGCATGACCACATGAAACAGGTTGTTAGAGCATAGTCAGACATTTCAATCCTATTATAAATGGTTCATATCCACATTATCAATAAAATTTTGAACCAAATTCAAAGTCATTATTTTATTCCAATGGGTTCTTAATGGTTTTAAGGACTAACTAATGGGCAATATTTTTCTTATTAACTATGTATGATTGACTCCCTGACTTTGTCAGACTCTACTCCTAAGAATTCTGTTACTCTTAACATCCTCTCTTCTCTTTTCTACCTCTCTGTCTTATCACTATACAAACTGAATGAGGCTACCTAGGACCAAGAGCCATTTTGTATTTTTTGTGTATTAGGTAATATATCCCTCCCCAAATGTGTTACCTAATGATCAACCTTCTGATGATGAACTTTTCTGTGCATAGGTAGGCTGCTTCTCAGGCAAATATAGACATGGTTCTCATTTATAACATGCTCTAAGTCTCTGTTGTCACAGGCTTCAAGTACTTTAAGTCAGTTTATTACCTCAGTAGCTCTTACTCACCCCAGTAAGACTTTTGTAGTGGCAAAGACAAATAAAATGGGTTTCAATGTTGGTTAAAAGTATCAAGTAGAGAAGCTTATTTTTAAAAAATCAGAAACTTGTGTCTAATAAAATACATTCCCACTTCAATAAATCTTCATTCAGAGATTTAATATCTATGTAATATAAGAAAAGAAGTCACTCCTTCTTCTTGATTCTAAATGCAGCTATCATTCTTTTTGCAAGCCCTTACAGTGTTTGCTCTGCTTATTAACATTATGCTGGTTTGATTTGGTTAAGGCCCTATTAACTTAAATAGATTAAAGATCTTTTCTCTCTTGAAAAGCAACCTCTTTAGCCCAAAGAGGCTCTTGCTATAGGTATAGTTTTCATTTCCTAATTACAGCTTCAGTCTAACTGTCATTTCTCTCCACAGCCTGTCTTTGACTGATCCCTGCATCTCACAGAATGGCTTCATATTCTAAGTCTTTATGATTACAAAATTCCACAAACATTGAAAAATAACATTCATAACACAACATTTCAAACATATGGCAAAAACTAGATTTCTTTACATGGAACACTTTATACTATAGTAGACAATTCATATTCAGTAACCAAATTAAGCTATTATTTATGAACTAGCATTTCCAAGCAAAATAATTTCTATTCTTAAAAGATTCACTTTGGTTGATGACAAAGCCAGGGAGTCAATCATGCATGGTTAATAAGAAAGGTATTGGACATCAGTTAGCCCTTAAAACCATTAAGAACCCATTGAATTAGAATAATAACTTTGAATTTGGTTCAAAATTCTATTCATATGAACCACAAATAATAGGAGTGAAATGTTTAATTGGCTCTGCTCTAGCTACCTATTTCATGTGGTCATGCTCATTGCCATATCTGCCAAGCCATTACTCAAAACAAAACAAAATGGCAGAGTGGATAAAAGACCATGGTAGAATAAAAAGAGTACTATACCTCTAGAGCTGGAGGTTACTGCTTCAAATCCCTGACTTTCCCTTTACTACTTATGTGACACCAGGAAAAATCACAACCTCTTTGCGCCTCAGTCTCCTTATCTGTAAAATGAGTGTCTAGATGAAATTTAAGGTCCCTTTAAGCTGAAAGTCTATGATCCTATGAATAAATGAGCAACCACCCCCCCCTGCAAAAAAAAAAGAATAATAAGAGTTCTTTCAAAAATAAACTGTGATCTTGGTGAGAAGATAACTGATGCCACTGGCTCAGAGATACAGTATTTTGAGGGAGCTGGCTAATTTTTTACTTGATGGCAAATCATTAAGAGTGAGCCAGCTGATTATGCTTAATGGAACAATAACATTATACTGAAATTAGTAAATACATGCCTAAGGCAGTCTACAACCTTTTATTTGTCATTGTTTAGCTTCTGTATTTTACAGAGACTATGATAAATGACATAACAGAAGGGACAAAAAACAAAATCAGAGTATTCAATAAACTACTAACATCTCATTGTTGTCACAATAAAGTCAGAAGCAGTGTCATTGCTTCTGCCTTTCCCCAAGAAAATGTCAGAAGGGACCAGCACTGTAAGGGAAATGGAGGTGGGGAAGGAAAAAGAATAAAAATAGTCACTGGAGTCTGTTATATTTCAGGGTATATAGATACTATATCTTTGAATGATGAGGTTAAATGACTTTGCTATTGGACACTGTTGGGGTAAAAAGATGAGATTTCCACAAGTTTTCAGATATTAATAAATCAAGTTCAAGATCTCAAATGTGTTCCCAGTACATATTATTTGGTTTCTTTTCCTTCCTTTTATGCTGTCGTAAGTGTTTATTCTATAAGTCATCAAAATGGTCTATCTTGACAGCTAAAAATAAGTTTCAGATTACTTTTATCTGAATAAATCCTTTGACTAGACATAGTTTTCAGCCACTAAATGGGCTGTAATTATTTGTCAGTGGTCATGATAAATATCCGGTCAAGGACAAATATAGATAATTGACTATAGACAAATAAATCAGATGTGCAAAAACCAATTTTTGCCCAGTGAAAACATAATGGGTTTGATATCAGATTTAACCACTGGAAATACACTGTATTTGCTATGACCTGTATGTAAAAAGTATGTTTCAAAGTCATCAGAACAAAATTCTCAAAGCGAGTACATGAACTGGGACTATTCATTTATGAATGGTCCCATAGACTTGTAATTGAGAGTATATTTGACTTAGGTAATATTAAATTAGCTGTTGTTTTGAGTTAAATAGTTTTTAGTGCTCTTTTCAGTCTTTAGAAACTTATGGAAAAATTAAACTTTCTTTGGCAGTGCATCTGATGGGCTAAGAAGCTGACCAGAGTTACAGAAGTAGAAATTAATCCAGTCTAAGAAAACTGGTGTCCGAGAGAGTAAGAGATGTGATCAAGATCACCTAATGGCAGAGCTAGGACCAGAATCCAAGATTCTTGGTTGCCAGTACAGGGTTGTTTCCATATTCTTTTTTCTATAGTCATATTTTTAAAGGTTTCCTTAGTGCATATCTATTTACACTATTCTCTTTATTTTTGCACTTTTATGCAATTCCCCTTAGATTTCCTTTTGTTTCTACCTGATTGCTTCTGAAAGCTATGTATAACAAAAATATTTATTTTTCCCCAAACTAATAAATGAATGTATTACTGCCTAGAGAAATTCAAGGGAAAACTCTATAGTTGATGGTTCTTTGAATTTTGATATTTTCTATCATGAGGCCAACATGCTATGGTGGATAAATCTCAAGATCACAGATCACTGTATCTGATCATCAAAAGTGATCTGAGAGTCATTTAGCCCAACCTGTACTTGCCCAAAATCTTCCTATACAATTTCTACCCTGTTAGAAGACCTCCAAGCTAAGAACATGATCTCTCTGGATACAGTCTATTCTGCTTTTGAATAATTCTAATAGTGAGGAAGTTTTCCTTACAAAAAGCCTAAATCATTCTTCCTGCACCCTCCACCCATTCTTCCTGTTTTTCTACCCTCTTGGTCCAAGATGAAGGAGTTCATTTATTTTTTTTTTTTTTGCATAACAGCCCTTCAAATATCTGAAGATTCTCATATCCTTCCAGTCATCTCTGAATTACAGCAACTAGTTATTTGCTCTAAGAGAAATCATATAAACTCTCTAGCCCTCCTTTCCTTACAGATTAAAATGAGTTGGAGGAGTAGATTCAATTCAGTGGGCATTTTAAAAGTGCATCCTGGTAGGCACTAATGATGATGCAGAGATAAAACAAAATGCAAGCCAAACCCAGGAGGTTACAGCCTAGTTCCTAATGTCCTTATTTAAAATTTCATGCCACTAGCAACTTCATTTATTGAATTGAGTATTCATTATCTTCTGGTGGGATTTAGGTAAGAAGCAGACCAGTAAAGACATATTTTTTAAGCAAAGAGACCTTTTTGTTCTTTTTTATTCAGTTCTGAATATTCTCCCTTCCCCTGTCCCCTCACTCATCCATTGATAAGGCAAGAAAAACAAAAACCCTTACAAATAAATATGTTTTACAAATATGTATGTGCAAAACAGAATTCTGCATTAGCCATGTGGAAAGAGAGGGGAGGGGAGAGAGGGGGGGAGGGAGAGAGAGAGAGAGAGAGAGGGAGAGAGAGAGAGAGAGAGAGAGAGAGAGAGAGAGAGAGAGCGAGCACGCTAGCTTCAGTCTGCACTCTGACTCTGTCAGTTTTCTGTCTGGAGGTGGATAGCATGTTTCATCATGAGTCCTTTGAGCATAGCTTTTTCCATTAAAACTACACACCAGAATAATAATGTGCTGCCTTTCTATAACTGCATAGTAGTCCTAAACCGCTTAGTTTCAAATTCAGTCTTCTAAATAAAAACCAACCCATGACTAGTTTTAGATTATCTGATGGCCTGTGAAATACTTTTATTGCTTTTCTGTGGTAAAAATGTGAGAAAGAAGAGAGCACCAGTGACCGGCAATGTTAGAAACTCAACATCAGGGTTTAGCATCATAAAATATCTATAACTGGCCGGAAAACCTGAAATTTTTGAGTTGCCCTGTGAGGTCTAAAGAGAGCCTCCAAACATGATATGGTTAGCTATACCATTGGGGTTAGGACAAGAACATGTTAGGGTTTTGTCTTGTTTCTTTTTTTCCCAATCAACAAACATTTAGTAAATGTGCCAGGCATCATACTCAGTGCTAGGCAAAGGCAAAAATAAGATAGTCCCTGCTCGGAGGGAGCTTACATTCTATCTTATTTTTTAAAAGGAGAATTCAATGCATACTTCATAAATCAAGTCTGTGCTAATGAGGAGGGCAGCCAAAGATCTGCCAAGTCTAGAAACCTGGAGTCAGGAGAAAATCAATGACAGGCACTAGGTACAGAAAATTAGAATTAGTATAATGAATTTAAATGATTTAAATTTGTGGTTTGACATTTATTTTTAAAGTGAATATGAGAAAAGGGATAGTAGACCCTGGAACATATGATCAGTCTCCTCTAGTCCCTTCTTTTCTCATATCTTTAGCAAAGAAAAGGTCCCCAAAGCACCACCCAAGCTACTAGGTCCCAGTCCTGGCTATACTTAATGACAAGCTGTGACACAGAACAAGTCAGTCATTCAACCTTTTTTACTATCATTTTCCTTTTCTATAAAATGATGAAGTTGAGATCTACATGGTCCTTTTTCAGATTCAACTCATCTAGGATTAAAAACAATTCTCATCTAATTGTGAGGTTAATTTACTAGGGAGGATGCAAAAGAACAACAAAAAATGAAATATCTTAGATGAGAATGAATGAGTGCTGACAAATTATATATCATAATGTTGATGACTTCTTTTAAGAAAAATTTACATTTTCTTTTTTTTTCCTATATAGTTACATTCAGACCAGGATAGAGGAGATGGATCACTTAAATATATCCTTTCAGGAGATGGAGCTGGAGATCTCTTCATTATTAATGAAAACACTGGAGATATCCAGGCCACCAAGAGACTAGACAGGGAAGAAAAGCCTGTGTATATCCTTAGGGCTCAGGCTATAAACAGAAGAACAGGAAGACCAGTAGAACCAGAGTCTGAGTTCATCATAAAGATCCATGACATCAACGATAATGAGCCCATGTTCACCAAGGATGTTTACACCGCCACTGTTCCTGAAATGTCTGATGTTGGTGAGTGATATCTTAATTTTCAGCCCAAATTTATCTGTTTCTATATCTATAAAAATATGATCTATTCAAGAGACTCAGTTGGTTAGATTAATTCAGACATTGAATTTTTAAAAAATAAAAATGTCCAAAAAAGCTCTTTAAGGTACTTTTAAAGTGAGCCTTAGTTCTAAGTCTTGGTCCAATGTTCAAGAGTGTTGTCCTTGATTTATCTGCCACAAATCATAGAAGAGAATGTTTGTTCTAATGTATTAGAAGAATGGAGTTGAATAAAGGAGCTAGCCAATGAGAGGAAGAGGTTCCTGGCCCCCTCTCACAATGGAATTCAAAACTCTTTCCCCCCCTCCTTGCTTCCTGATATTCCTCTGAGTCTGGGACAGTCTCCTTCATACCCTTTGCAAGATATTTCTATTCCCTTCTCCTGATTATCCCCCTAAAACTCAGCCTTCAACACCCCAAAAGGCCAGTAGGGAAAGGGCATTCCATGATTCTCAAGGTAGGAACCATTGCTAATGGAAAACAAAATCCAAAAAGTACATTGATAGACTGGACCATTACATAAATAAATATGTGTTTTTGAAATAAAACCAACGAAGCCTTTTTAAAAATGCATGATATATAAATAATAATCAGAAGGAACATTGGCCAATGATCAAGGAGGTTGAGAGTGTCACAACACTTGATATGTTAAATTAACATTTTGTTTATTACTCCCACTACCCATGTGAAATTTAATACTTCGGGATTTCATTCTTCTAAATTAGAGGAAGGTAAAAAGGAAAGTTAAATTAAGAAAAATACTGCTGTAAATGCAAACCTTATCAAGAGACCTCCTTTGTGATGCTACTAGAATCAAAGCAACTTATATGTTTGCTTTGTAGTTTCATTAAAATTTACAGCCACATTTTAGAATGCTGAAATAATAAAAAGAAAGCTCTTTATAGTCTTTATGGAAGTGAGATCATAAATCCTATAGTCTACTTACACAGATCTACCAGGCTTGAAACAATCCAATTCACTAAAATAATGTGTAACTTAGCAGAATTTTGGCAATGATAGGTTTCATTATCTGCATTTTTTTTCCTCTGGGAAACGGAACGCATGAGCAAAATAAATGCAATGTGAATGAAAACTTTTGTGGGTGGGGGAGGTCACTCAGGGAAAGACATCCCCTCTTGATTGAATTAAAGAATAATAACAATGAGTATCAGACTAATGAAAATTATTATCTTTATTTTGATCATTAACATCCTGTGAAATACGCTAAATAGCCATAAATGAGTAGGTTTAAGTGGAGAGGGGAGTAGTTTTCACCAATTAAAAAAAGATTGATCAAAGAATATTTGTTAGGGTAATCAAAAGTTACTCTCAAACACAAAGTTCATTTCTTCCTAAACAGGCATAAAAATTTTATATGAACTTACTTCTTCCCTTAATACCCTGAAGGACAGTACCAGTATACCCAAGGGTGACTCATTACAGGTCTGTGAACAACCCATGAATGTAAACGATTCTTGAGCCTAATTTCATATTTAGGTTATAAAATAGTTCTTGAAACAGTGGATTTTATATTTTTACTAGCAACTAAATAAAGTTGTTTTCCCTTTACTTAACAGAAAGCTACTTCTTTTCATGGGTCAAGCAATGCCTCCTAGTTTTAGTGTCCCAGAGTTTAGTGAGCAAATTGAAATTCATCCTTATCTATATCTTTCTTGATGTTGCTGGTTTTGACATATACTATTTGAATTCTTATATTTATTAAATCTTAGAATGTTACAATTAGAAGGTAAAGTTCATCAGTCTAATTTTACAGAAAAGGAAATGTTGTCCTAGAAAAGTTAATGGACTTGCATCAAACTATAGTGATTTAGCACCTCCTCCTGCCAATTTCATTGTATTGATAGTGTATACATTTTTATTGTAGTTTCCTTAAAAAGAATGTAAGCTCCTCGAAGTCAGGGACCATTTTATTTTTTCCTCTATATTTTCAGTGCCCAACACAGTGCCTGGTCCATCATAAGAACTTAATAAATACTTGCTGAATAGCAGAATTGGCAATAGACTAGTATCTAATCACCAGTGTATTTCTCTTTCTACTACATCCTTCTTCTTGAGACAATGAGAAGTTTGAATATTTTAAATTTCCCTTCATAAGGAAACTGCACCATCCTTCTGTTTATCTAAATTGTCATTCCCTGCACCTTTCCTAGCTGTAATTCTTATTTTATTTACCACACACGAAATTATGACATGGTGTGATTGTGTTCAAGGGTAAGATTTTGCTTTCACTTGATGTGTGTCTAGCTTTTCAAAATGTAATATCCTGTCTCTTAAATCAACATAAATTCATTTTTCTTTCATTCCAGGCACTTTTGTTGTTCAGGTCACTGCAACTGATGCTGATGATCCCACCTATGGGAACAGTGCTAAAGTAGTCTACAGTATTCTACAAGGACAACCCTATTTTTCAGTTGAATCTGAGACAGGTAAGACATTCTTCCCATTCAATCCCTTACAATCACTAATTTAAATAATATGTTAAACCAATCTAGTATATGTTACATGAAACCATCAAAGTGCTTACATATTCCTCAGAGTAAAACATCTGCAAAGGTGACACCTGAATTATTCTAATCAAAAAAGCAAAATGTAATAAATATAATTGAAATGTTATGCATGAACCCTCTTTCAATCATTTTAAAATAAAAATTACAGGTGATTTTAATTATTTCCTTGTGTTGAGATGGGGCTGAAAGCCCAAGATTTCCCTGTAAATCAAATGAAATAAATGAATTCTCCCTTTCAACATTCAGTTTTTTAACATTTTTACCAAATTTAATAAACTGTCTTATGATAGCTAGATTCTTAAATAGAAATTATTTTAGAGTAATTTTGATTTTTAGAAGATGAGAACTGAGGTTTAGTGAAGTTAAATAACTTGTCCAAAATGACACAGTAAGTATTAGAGGGAAGATTCCAACTGAACTCTTCCTGACTCCAAACCCAGCACTACTTTCACTGTGCCAGACTGGGTGTGACCTTGAAGAAGGTTCAATAGAGAATCAAAAGAATGAGGTGACACAGGGGGAAAAAAGGATTATATAGTTTATGTCTAAGTAGTTGAAGGATCAAAGAATGGTAAGCAGCTATTTATCTCTCCTGAAGTCAACATCAAAGAAATAAAGTGAAGGGTTCATTAAAAGAAAAGAAAAGAAAAGAAAAGAAAAGAAAAGAAAAGAAAAGAAAAGAAAAGAAAAGAAAAGAAAAGAAAAGAAAAGAAAAGAAAAGAAAAGAAAAGAAAAGAAAAGAAAAGAAAAGAAAGCAAGGGGGGGAAGGGTATTTTTTGTCCTCTTAAAAAATAGTTGCATTCCTGCAACATATCGCCAAGATAAAATAGACCACATTCTCTGGTGATCTTTGATAGAATGTTAACAATTTGACACAATTCACATCTCAGAGGATAAACTGATTTGAAAATCTTTCCAAATTAAGTACTCTCTGGTTCTTTGAAAATAATCTATCCCTCTATTACTGGGAGACCAGCCTCTAATCAGCTGTAGGAAAACATTAAATGTTGTAACATTCTAATAACAATAATAATGATGAACATGGTGGTTGTTCACCTTTATTCTGGTCTTTGCAGTTTTCAAAGATAGGTAGTGCAAGTTTTATTTACCTCTAATTTGTAGATCTCACTTGAAGAATACTGATGGTATTGACTTAACCATCTATTAGCAAAAATAGGAGTGACAGAGCAGGCACTCAAATTTGGGTCTTCTACCCACATTCTAGTAATTTTATTTCATAATGTTGAGGAAAATGTTATCATTTCTTAACTCTGGTGATTTGGGAAATCCTCAAAAGTACATTCATTATATTAGGGATTGAGGCAGCATCCTGTAAGGGATGGAGTTCTGGAGTAGGAGCCAGGATGACCTCAGTTCAAATCCTTCTTTATATATATATGTGTGTATGTGTGTGTGTGTGTGTGTGTGCGCGTGTGTATGTATGCATGTATATATGTATGTATGTATATATGTATGTATGTATATATATATATTCAGTTGTGACTCTGAGAAAATCATTTAACTTCTTTTCTGAGCTTTAAATTTGTCCATCTGTAAAATATAAATTATAATAGAACCTGCTTCACAAGGTTTTGAGGATCTAATGGATAATGCCTATAAAACACTTTGCAAACCTGAAAAAGGATTATATGATGCTAGGTAGTATGAGGCACATTGAACTGTCAGCCAATTAAATGAGAAAATAGTGTAAGTCAGGGGGAAAATTAAAGGATTTAATAAGATCAATATAATATGTGACCTTGTTAAGGTAAGTGTCATATATTATTTCTAGATGTCATCTCACACAGCTAACATCCTAAAATGCCATGTGGAATTATCATAATTTGATGATCTGAATTGTGACACAATACTTTTACTAGCCATAGGTAATGATTTTATAGTGATGAATCCTTTAATGCATTTTATAAATTAACTGCGTCTACATGTCTCCCCATCTCTGAATTCTCATATTTGCAGGCATCATCAAAACAGCGCTGCTCAATATGGATCGAGAAAACCGAGAGCAATATCAAGTGGTTATTCAAGCTAAGGATATGGGAGGCCAGATGGGAGGCTTATCTGGGACCACCACAGTGAACATCACCCTGACTGATGTGAATGACAATCCTCCACGTTTTCCTCAGAGTACGGATACTTGACAGATTGAATTTCTTGCAAAGCCCTTTTATGAACCGTATGCTACAGAATTGATTTTTCATTTCAGTTATTATCATTGTTACAAATATAGAACCCAACGAGTACTGTCAAAAAAAAAAACCCTTGAGTGTATTGTCTACACTTAAGTAGATAGTGATGGCTTTTGTTGCAGATGTTTTATATTAGAAAATATATTATAAAAAAAACAAAAAAAAGAAAATATATTATATTAATAATTATTATTTTACAATTATATAACATTGTTATAGTATTTATGTTAGTGTTTTATATTAATTAATGATTAGCATTAGAGATGAACAATATAACTAGTCATTAAAGAGTAGCATTTTTGCTTTTACCTTCCTTACACTCTACTATAAGCAAAAATCTGTAACTCTAGAATATATGTATAAATATATTGCTGACTACTATTTGTGTTTTATGGATTTTAGCCAATTATAGATTTTTTAAATCCCCCACAATGTCTTGAGGCAAGGATATATTGTTATTTTAAACTTTATAATAGTAATAGCTGGACCATGATTTTTTAAAAAAATGTATCTATGTACATTTTTTGTAAACACTATTACTTATTAGATACATGAACTTGGATAAGTCACTTTCCTTCCCTGGACCTCAGTTTCCTTCTTGGAAAAAAGATCATCTCTAACATTCTTCATAGCTTTAATATCTTTTATTCTAGAATTCTCTCATAGTTGTAGTTGGAATTTTGATCTATTATTTATCATAATTTTTTTCTCTGATGTCACCAATTAAATAAGAAAATGGTATGTCACCACTGATTTAAGTGGCGATATTGAACATTAGAATGCGCCTTTTTTTAAAAGAAAAAATCTTCTCTATCCATGAACTTCTTAGAAAATTATTGTATCCTAAAAAAAAAGAAAATTATTGTATCCCATACATGTGAGCATGTAAGATGTCCCAATAGTCTTAGTGCAGTTTTGGCTATTAAAGTTTATGCATGTGTGTATGTATGCATATACATATACTTTAGCCTCAAATACACACTAAGAATTTTATATTTTTACAAGTTAGACAAACAGCAAGTAAAAACTTTTACAACATAAAAGTATGTATATATTTATGCACATGCATATTATACCCTCACATCCACACTCATCGATTTTGTAGTAGTCTCAAAGTATTGAATTGACATTGAATTTTAATTTCTATCTCTTCAAATGAAATGACTTAGTATTTCAAAGGCTTTTGTTTCCCTTTGTGTTCCATTTTAAGCGGCCCTAACACTTGCAGTCTGAATCTACTAAGCTACTCTCTGGACAAGAGAAATGCTCAGCCTTTTAAGAATGGTTCATTGTGAATTTCAGTAAATGTTTTTTTTTTATAGTCATGAAAGTAAAAGCAAAAGGAGCCCACATTATTGTTTTGAGAATAACTGGCACCTCTAGCACTTTAAGGTCTGAAGTTTTTACATGAATTATTGCTTTGGAGTCTCACAACAAGCCTATGTATATAGACTATGACTATCCAGCTGTCATTGTGCCCCATTTTAGAGATGAAAAATGGAGGCTTCAAGAGGTTTCAGTGACTTGTCCAGGGCCACATAATTAGGAAACAGCAGAGACAGAATTCAGACCTAAGGTTCTTCTTTTTCAAATCCTTCCCTCTTTCTATTATACAATGATTCTTACCATTTTACCCCCAATTTAATTCAACAGGTATTATTATGCATACATTTTGCATGAGGCACTCTACTTAGCACTGGGGATATAGAGACAAAAATAAAATCCTTCCTGCCTTCAAGGAGCTTATATTCACTTTATATTGACTCTCTATCTCTTTTAGGCACTTACCAGTTTAAAACTCCAGAGTCAGCCCCTCCAGGTACACCAATTGGCAGAATCAAAGCAATTGATGCTGATGTAGGTGAAAATGCAGAAATTGAGTACAGCATCATTGATGGAGAGGGATTAGACATGTTTGATGTCATCACTGACCAGGAAACACAGGAGGGAATTATCACTGTCAAAAAGGTGAAATTTTGTTCAACTGACTTTTTGTGTTTTCAAAGTCAGGGAAACTATGCTATTATGGTTCTCTGAATTACAAGTATATACCATAATGTTCTTTTTGTAAATGATTACTGTCAGTTTTCATTGGTGGTCACTGAACATTGGGCACTACCATAAACCTTCAGTTAACATACACTGAAACCTCATTAGTTTAGAAGTCCTGAATGAAACATCTGCTCTTAGCCAGGATTGATATGCTCAGGGTATTAAGAACAAATTAATCAGAATCACAAAAATAATACATTCTTAGTCTGTAGTTTCAATATCCTATAAGATATGATTGACCACAGACTACTTCTAAAAATCTTTTGGTCACCAAACATAAGCAAAACACTTATGTGTGTATAAAGGCATTTATATCCATAACAGTACCACCAGTTGAACATAAAGATGCACTTCTGTCATTTTGTATTACATTTTCCTTGTATCTGTTACTTTGTATAATAAAAATATGACAGCCCAATGAATGATAAAAATAAGTAACACATGCAGTACAAAGAGTGTGTTGCAGAGTTTAAAGCAGGTTGTAAACTGAGGCTGGAAAAATCACTGCTCTCTGATTTTGTGATTTGTTCAACAGGGGTTTCTTTTATTGCTAATGACAAAGTCTTTTCTCCTTCTTGTAAGTTTGCTATCATGCCTTGGAAATATTGATGCTCCTGGCTTCAAGTAACATGAATTTTGAACTCTCTAGCTTTGAATTACATGTCCCATTATCTGAAAGCACACTAAAACATGTTTTGATTCTCCTCAGACCAGCATTTTACACCATAACACGATTAGTAAACCCATTAGTGAACATTAATGTTCTTTGGTCTCTAGTACCTTATGCCTTATCAGATGCAAACTGGAATTTTATCATTTAGACTGAATGATTTTCAGTAAAGGATTAAGTAATTGAGTTCATGATGAGGCTTGTCTCCTTTTGCCAATCTCTTTCCATTCCAAAGAAGTCAATGTAGATTATGAATGTTATTATGTTTTTTAATCATGAAACGGATATTTGTCCTAAGCAATTTGTGCAAGTACTGCCTATGTTTAATCAGAAGACTGTAGTGGAGTGGGAGGGGGCGGGGAAGAAGGGTTATGCAGAGCTCCTTAGGATGTAATTCAAAATGTTTCATCTTCCTTCCTGAGAAAATTCTGTATCTTTTGTGTCTGTACAGTGGAACTGGGAATCAACCAGGGATCCTGCCTCCAATATTCAGGCATTTAACTCCCCTGAGCCTCAGATCTTTCATCTGTAAGATGAGGAGGTTGGACTAGACAGCCTCTGAGATCCCCTCCGGTTCTAGATCTGTGTTTCTAAGATCCTGTGGGTGGGGGAGCAGCCCACAGCTGGCAAGCTACATGCCCAAGATGGTGCAAGAGCAGGTTACAGTTTGCCTTTTCATTATCAGTGGAAACTTTACCTGTCTCTGAGTATATGTTCATGCATTTCCCTTCCCACTGTAGAATACAGCATCACTCTCTTCCTTGGGAGAAGGCCTTCAAGAACTACCCTAACCTCACATACTGAAAGGAAAGGGGTTGCTACCTTGGTATATTACATTTATAAGGAAATATTTGATGTGATGTTTCCAGTAGGGAAAGAATAGGTGAATGGGGAAATTGCCTGACAAAGCCCCATTAGCATTTAAAGCTTCCTATTCATATGTTACTAAGTACAGAAACCAACTATATTTTTTGTTATTGAGTGACTGCAATATAAATGTCAATTTTCTTCCCAGGTTTTGGACTTTGAAAAGAAAAAACTGTATACCCTCAAAGTGGAAGCTTCCAACCCACGTGTAGAGTCCCGTTTCCTCTACTTGGGCCCATTTAAAGATACAGCCACAGTTAGGATCATGGTGGAAGATGTTGATGAACCTCCTGTATTTGGCAAACTAGCCTATGTCCTGCAAATAAGAGAAGATGCTCAGATAAACAGTACAATAGGCTCAGTGTCAGCCCAGGACCCTGATGCTGCCAAGAATCCTGTCAAGTAAGCAAAATAGTACTATATTGTCTTTCTGCAATCGATCTCTTTATCACAAAATCTGCCCACATGTTTTATTTGAGTATACCTTCTGTTCACAGGCTGAAAACAATGACAAAAGAAGGCATCTGTGGATAGTCTTGGGGAGAGGACGAATGCTGATTTAAAATTTGCTATACAAGAAAATGAACCTGATTTTTCTTGTACCTTACTTATTCCCCGTTCTTAAATTATGTTCCACTAGAACTTAATACTTTCATGAGATAATACATGAGAATGCTAGAATCATAGAATAAGAAGCTAAAATAAACCCTGAGAAAGCATTAAGTTGGAATCCTCACCTTCTGACAGTGGTCAGAATGATCTAATGGTTGAACCAAGCTGTCAGGGTATAAGTAACTTCCTGGAATTGTGTTAATTCATTTGGAAAGCTAAAGTAATAGGGGTAAGATGCCGGGCAGCCATGTAAAGCACTGAACGGAGTAATATACTATAAACTGTTTTAATATCCAAAAGATAATTTGTTGGCTAAAAATATCTTAAGGGAAAACATAAACTTAAAGGGATAACAAAAATAATATAATAAAAAATTAAAGGGATAATAAAATTGATTCTGTAAAATTCCAATTTGAAGGTACTGACATACCATTTTTACATCCAAAAGCTAATCATTAAGATCCAAGATCAAAGGTTCAAAACACACTTCAAAATAAAATTATTAGTTTTAGTAACATTGTTGGGAATTCCTTGTATTTTTATAACACATTAAAATGTTAAAGATGTATTAACAAGCACTTATTAAGCACCTGCTGCATGCAAAGTACTGTACTAAGTACTGGAGAAACAAAGACAAAAAAAATCAAAAACAACAGTTCCTGCTCTCAGAAAAATTAGAGTCTATAGGATGCATACTTGTATGCTTGCTATCTCACTTGAAAATAGAAATGGGACTTTTTTTAGCTTTTTCATTTTTCTCTTGGAAACTAACGTTAAGGGTTTCATGATTAAAGGGTATTACTTCCCACCAACCTTCCCCTTTCCCACCCCTTTCCCACCCTTGAACCTTAAGATTACTGCTGCCCAAGAGAGAAAGGGATCAGTAGCAGATATGTCTTAGGCTGAGAGAGTATCAGCAGAAAATCATGTATATCCCTACAGAGTCTGGTGCCCAAGGCAAAGTAATTCAAATATACACCATAATTCCAATAAATCATTGATAAGACTAAATAAAAACTTAACTGCTGTATTACATACATGAGCAACTGATCATTTCCCAATGTGTGATTTCTCATTTAACAAGCAGTATTATGGTAACAAAGAGAAATAGTCTTTTGGTTGTGCAAATTTTTGTTGTTATGAAGCAAATTTTCACATTTTTTATTTGTCTCAAAAATGCCATCTCTGCATTGTCCCACAAAGAAATGGGCATCTGACCAATTAGAAAGCTAATTAGGAAAATTCTTTCCAGAAACCTTCCCTTGATGCTATAGAATACATCAACACTAATTGTCTCTGATTTGTCCTATGTATAGTTTGCTCATAGTTGTCTTTATGTTCTCTCTCCCATCAGAAGCAAGCTCCAGGGAGCAGCTAGGTGGTGCAGTGGATAAAGCACCTGCCCTGGATTCAGGAGGAACTGAGTTCAAATCCAGCCTCAGACACTTGACACTTACTAGCTGTGTGACCTTTGGCAAGTCACTTAACCCTCAGTGCCCCCCCAAAAAAGACATGAGCCCCATAGGAACAGGGATTGTCTTTTGCCTTTCTTTGTATCCTCAATGGCATTTAGTACAGTTCCTGACACATAGTAGGTCCTTAATAAATGTTTCTTGGCTGTCTAACCAATTCACATTGCTTTGAAATATTTGCTAGGGAAAGGTTTGTTAGAAAAATCAAACCAATATTGATATTTATGCTAATCCCTCTCTCAAAATGTTTGTTGTCATGCAGGCATAACCTTACTGAAAGAGAATGATTTTATAGCAAAACTTTTCACTGAAACCTCCATTGAACTTCCATGATCAAATCTTCTAAAACACCTTTATGAAAATGTACTGCAGAGAATTCACACAAATACTCACACTTCTTCCTGACCCACAAATTATCCTAGCTGCTCATGGTATATAATGAGAAGCTGCTAAAACTTAGGAAGTTGTAGAGTACAAGACATTCCTATCTGCCAGAGTCTCAAGTAGACTGATTGTCAAGTTTGGTAGTGGTAGAATCTGCAATTAATTTGTCTGGAAAAATTAGTTGATATTTTGATGTAGAGCACAGTAATGGTGGCAGGTGAAGAGTAGAGACAGAGAGAGAAAGATGAAAGAAAGGGAGAGGGGAAAAGGTAAAGAGAGAGGGAGGGAAGGAGAGGACCTGTTATTGCATGGTTATATGTACAAATATATTTACATATATACATATGTAAATATGAATATTATTTCCTAATTTGGGTTTATCAATAATTTTTAAATTCCCCATTGGAAAAATGTCTAGTGAGGGAGGACAATACCTAGACAGCTTTGGTATTTCCAAAATGATTCCCTTCTTTCTCTTCAAGGTCAAGAACCCCTTCCATTAAAGGTCCCTCACCTCTTTACTAACATTTTGGCTCTTAGAATCATAGATTTTGGTGCTGGGGATGATCTCTAGTGACCAGGGATTCTTAAACTTTTTCCATTTATGATTGCTTTTCACCTGAGAAATTTTACCCAACTCCAGGTATAGAGGTATATAAAATAGGTATCCATAACCTTTCACTGTTGCCAAACTTTTTATGACCCCCCCCACATTCAGTTATGCAGCCTTATATGGGGTTGCGACCTGCAGTTTAAGAACCTAGGCTCTGGAAGCAGTTAGGTGGCACAGTGGATAAAGCACCAGCCCTGGATTCAGGAGGACCTGAGTTCAAATCCAGCCTCAGACACTTGACACTTACTAGCTGTGTGACGATGGGCAAATCGCTTACCCACCATCGCCCTGCAAAAAAAAAAAAAAAAAAAAAAAAAAAAAAAAAGAACCTAGGCTCTTATCCAACCTTCCCATTTGATGCATTATGCCTTTTTTGTAAAATCCAAGGCTAGGGATGGAAGAAGGCCAATAATAAATAAGAAAAGGTGATGTTGTATGTGTGTACCCTAGCTATTTAATATAATAACCAAAGTATCTTAACCCAGTCATTTTTCAGGGGGTGAGAAAATATTTTTAAATATTTATAAACATGTTACTGAATTTGTGAATACACATTATCCTTTTCATTTATTGCACAGTGAAATTATCTTCATGCTCAAATTAAAATCACAAAAAATAATATTGTAAGTTTGATACTGACACACTTGCTTTTAGTAAGTTTCGATCCATAAACAGAATCAATGCCAATTTAATCAGATCTGAGTTAATCATTTAAAATAATAAAAAGTATCAGTAAAAAGAAAATGCAATTCCAATCCAGTTCAATAGAAAAATCATTCAAGGACTTGGTTCATTTAATGTCTATTTTCTCAGGTCATTCAATGAGAGAAATAAATTCCATCAAAAAAATTAGCATTTATAACACAGTAAGCAATGAATTGTGATAGCTAAACTATTCTAGGAGGAAAGTTTGGTTATATTTGCAAACTAAAGCTGTAAGTGGTGAACAATCCTCCCATAAAAATAAAAATTAATTTTCTTATAAGAGAATTATATGGAAATAAGATCATCATTAGGTATAAAGGAAATATAAGTAATTAAATAGTTTTACCCAAATATCTCACCTCTCTAGTCCATTATTTTAAAATACATTGTGTAATTTAAGTTTTAGGAATGAGCTAACACTTGAGAAACAATTGTTAAACATCTGCTATGTACAGAGCAATAAAATACTTTCTGGAGAAAATACAAAGAATAAATGAGGGGCAGCTAGGTGGTGCAGTAGATAAAACACTGGCCCTGGATTCAGGAGGACCTGAGTTTAAATCCAGCCTCAGACACTTGACACTTACTAGCTGTGTGACCCTGGGCAAGTCACTTAACCCTCATTGCCCTGCAAAAAACAAACAATAAATAAGACACAGTCTTGGTGTTCAAGGAGTTTCCATTCTGGAAAGTGGAGATGGCATGTACAAACCTAAATAAAACATAATTCAGAAAGTACTAAGTGCCTAAATGAAGCATGAAGTTCCATGAGATAGATGAGGGAAAGATCAGGATAGACTTCACAGAGAAAGGGACATTTGATCTGGAAAAATGGGTCATGATGGAAAAAAGGTATTCTAGAAACAGAAAGAGCATGAGCAAAAGTATGGAAGGGCATAAGAATGGAATTTGACTTGGTTCAGTCCAGTCTGGCTGCTCTGTAGAATACATAAAGAGAAAGAGTATGCAATAAGGCTAGGAAGGTATACTGGAGCTAAATTACAGTGGACCTCAATGTCAAACTTTGCTCTTGATAACATTAGAATTCTTATATGCTGCTTTAAAAAAAAATTCAATTCATGGAGCAAAAGAAGCATTTCCATTAACACTTTCCAGGAGATGGTTTTTATATATTTAAAAACATGTTTTCCTTCTAAATAACAATCATGATCGAAATGTTGCTAACTTACTGTTTTCACATTCGAGCAAAATCTCACTTAGGGATTTCCAGGAATATCAAATACCTAGAATGAATCCAAGAATGGAGAAGTTGAAAAGGTCTCAGTGGCTTTTGAGAAAACAAAATAACTGTTAGAAAACCAATTCACTAAAGATACGTATCAGTTCAGAGTAATTTGAATCTGGAGCAGAGATTAGGAAAATACAACTAGTCTAATCATTTCCCCTACTAGATATAAAATCTAAAGGTACTGAAAGGTTAAGTGACTTTTTTCAAGCCTCTAGGTCTTAGTATTTCTAGTCCAAAATTTTTCCCCAAAAAGTATTATATTTCCCACGGTTGTATATATAGAAGATACCTTCAAGCTTTCACTCAGAACCTATTTATTTTTGCTTTCTGCACAATACTCAGAAAAATGATCATGTGGTTTCTTAACTCATGGCAGATTAGAAGCAGAAAATTAGACAGTGGTAAAGGAATAGCTAGAGACTTATGCAATGACCTTTACCCACTGACATCACGGAAGGTTAAAAAAAAAAAGTGTGTAAAAAGGAAACAAAGACCTCATAAAGCATAGCCATCTGGGACCATCAATATAGAGAAAAATAGACAGATTTCACAACCAATATGAACTGAAGGTATTAATCAACAATGTACCATAACCATGTTTCATCATCACTACAAACTCAACGTTTTAAAATGGAATTCATAATTTTTCCTCGGAAACCAACTACCCCCTCCATACTGACCTGTTGTCCTAGGTATCATTTTCCCAGCCACTAAATCTTGGTCCCTTTACAAAGACCTATCAGTTCTTCCTTTGTAATATATCTTTCCATATTCCAGGTCCCCTTACCAGCACTCCTTTTGAGCCCTTAATTTCTTAAGGCATGGACCACTTAAAACTCTTCTTAATAGGTTCCCTGACTATGTCTACTCTCTCCCCACTACAATCAATCTTCCTTCTCACCGGCAATTTTCTTCTAATGTTATTTGAGACATATCACTCCTTTACCTCAAAAACCTTCAGTAACTCCTACTATGTATAGGATAAAGGCTAAGGTCATTAACTGAGCATTCAAGGATCTCCACAATACAATGCCAATCTACCTCTCCAGCTATTACTCACTACTCCCTAATATGAACAACATGATGTAGTAGGAGAAAATAGTTGAATTTAGAATTGGGAAAATTGGGTTAAAATTCTGTTTTTGATGCTTACCAGCTGAGTGACCTTGGGCAAAAGACTAAACTGCTAGTCTCCATGTCTTCATACATAAAATGGTTAATAATACTTTCTTTAATAATACTAATAAAACTATAAATTTATTAAACATTTATTAAAGCATACAGATACTTACAAGGAGTTCAGAAAGTTAAGAAAAAGAAGTCCTGGGGGCAGCTGGATGGCGCAGTGGATAAAGCACCGGCCCTGGATTCAGGAGGACCTGAGTTCAAATGCCAGTCCAGACACTTGACACTAGCTGTGGGACCCTGGGCAAGTCACTTAACCCTCATTGCCTAACCAAAAAAAAAAAAAAAAAAAAAAAAAAAAAAAAAAAGAAAAAGAAAAAGAAGTCCTACCTAGCCTAGAATTCCAGCCTGGTTGGGTTCTTCCTCAAGTCCTCCTCCATGAGCCTGCTTTAATCAGGAACTCTCTCCAGCAAACTGATTGTGGAAGCTTTTTATAGGTCTGGAACAGAGGCGGTCCTTACACACTGCTTCAAGCTGATTGGTTGGTATCCTCCAAATCCATTGGTTCTGAAGGTGTTCTCAAGGTGTGATTACAATCCAGTTAACTTGAAGTAGGCTAATCAGCAGTTAATCACTCTCACTTGATTCAATCAGTCTAGATTAATCTCCAGGTGGGTGTTTGAGTATCTGCTAAATCTCATTATTTCATCACAAAAGAAAGTATTTTAACCATTTTGTAGTTTCATTAGTATTATTATAGTATTTTATAGTTTTATTAGTCTTCTGGAAAATCTGTGTAAACTTTTTTGGCCCCTCCTTTGTACCAGAAAAGAAGTCTAAATATCTTCTTTTTCTCTTATGGGGTGTTGACAGTACCTTGTTATAAAACTTAGGTTAAGTATTTGGTCATAGGCTCTGTGTTGTTGCTGGCCTTTGCAAGTCCTCAGTGGCTTCTGCAAAACTCCACAAAAATTCCCATTTAATTTCTTATGCCAAACCATTATAAACTGAAACAAAAATGGGAAGAGTTACAATGTGGGATAACTGTATACATGTGTCATATAAATTTATGTAAACACGTGTATATAAAAACCGAACTTGCAGGATATAAAGCAAATTCATACAGATCACCAGTATTTTTTATATTATATCAATAAAAGCAGCAGGAAAAGATAGAAAGCAATTATTCCCTTTTAAAATTACCAAAGAACTTCTAAAATACTTGGAAGCCTATAATTCAATATATACATATATATGAACTATGTAAATGTAATTACAAAGAACTATTCACAGAAATAAAGACAGACCTAAATAATTGTAAAATTTATTAATTATTCATGGATAGAATGAAGTAATATAATAAAAATGACAATACCTAAATAAATTTACTAAGTACTAAATTAATTTACTTGTACAATACTACCTAAATTAATTTACTAATCAAACTACCAAAGAATTACATTGTAAAACTAGAAAAAATAATAACAATAAAAGTCAGGGGGGAAAAGAGTCTCAAGAGAAAAAAGAGAGAGAGAAAAGAAAAAAATCTTGAGAAATAATTGAAATAAATGGGAACAAAGCAAGTCTAGCAGAGCCAGATCTCAAATTATACTGCAACATGGTAATCATTAAAACAATTTGGTATTGGTTCTAAAAAAGAGAGATCTACCAGTGGAACAGATTAGGAAGGAAGGAAACAAGAATTTAATAAGCACTTATATGCTAGACACTGTGCTAAGTGCTTTACAAATATTATATCATTTGATATTCGCAACAACCCTAGGAAGAAGGTGTAATTATTATCCCCATTTTAAAGATGGGGAAAATGAGATAGACAAAGGTTAAGTGAATTGCCCAGGGTCACATAGCTAATAAGTGTCTGAGGCCAGATTTGAACTTGTTTCTTTTTTAATCCAGACCCAATGTATCTCCTAGCACACAAAATAAAAAAGCGAATGTATCTAATACTCAAGTATTCAATAAACACAAAAACCCTCACTGTTTGACAAAAATCACTATAAAAAATTGAACAGCAGTATAGAAGAAATTAGATTTTAGACAGCACCTCATATCTTATAGAAAGAAAAGCTCAATGGCTTTATGACCTAGATACAAAAGGTCTCATAATTAACAAATTAGAGAAATATGGGGAGGAGATTGCCTATCAAATATACAGATAGGAGAAAAGTTCATGATCAAACAAGGAATGGAGAGGATCACAGAAGATAAAGTGGATAATTTCAATTATGTCAAATTTAAATGGTTTTGCATAAACAAATCCAATTAAACTAGAATTAAGAGGGAAATAATTAACTTGGGGAAAAAAATCTTTGTATCAAGTTTCTCTATGATAAAGTCTCATTTCTAAGATATACAGGATAGGCCAAAAGTCACAGAGGGGTCAGATATTTTAATAACTTTTTGAAAATTAATTTTCTCTATTTTTTTTACCATTTATAAGACTTTATTTTTTACATGTAATGTAAATTCATTTTCCATATATACTGTATATGATGCTATGGTATTATAAATTAAAAGCAAAAAATAAAGGAGTAAGTAAATATTCATGACTTTTGGCCCACCCTTTTTTTTTTTCAGGGCAGTAAGGGTTAAGTGACTTGCCCAGGGTCACACAGATCATGAGTGTCAATTGTCTGAGGCTGGATTTGAACTCAGATCCTCCTGAATCCAAGGCCAGTGCTTTATCCACTGCCCAACCTAGTTGTCCCTTTGACCTACCCTTTATAAGGATCTGATTCAAATTTATAAGTAAAAGAGCAATTCCTCAGATGATAAATGATCTAAGGACAGTTTTCAAGGGAAGAAATTTAGCCTATCTACAATGACATGAAAAAGCCCCAAATTACTGCTAATTAGAGAAATGCATATTAAAACAATTCTGAGATTCTCCCCATTCTCATCAGAGTGATAAATATGACAAAAAAAGAAAATAATAAATTTGAGAGAAACTGTAGGAAAATAAGCACACTGATGCATATTTATGTTGATGGTCCTGTCAATGGGTATAACTCATTTGAAATTATACATAAAAGGTTTCTAAACAGTGCATGTCCTTTCACCCATCTCTACTACTACTAGGTCTTTACCCAAAAGAGATCAGAGGAAAAGGCTCTGATTTATGTATAAAAAATTATAACAGCTTTTTTTGGTGCTAAAAATAATGGAAACTGTGGGATGCCAACAAATGAAGAATGGCTGAATAAATTGTGATATATGAATGTTATGGAGTGCTTTCAGAAAAAAGGAAATGGTTTCAAAAAGACATGAAAGACTTACATGAACTAATAAAGAGGAAAGTAAGCAGAACTAGAAGAACAATTTATACTATAACATCAATATTATAAAAACAAATAATTTTGAGGACTTTTACAAACTGATAAAAAATGAAATGAGCAGAACCTAAAGAACTATTTATACAATAGCAACAATACTTTGAAAACAAATCCCTTTGAAAGCTGTAAAAACTATGATCAATACAGTGACCATTTGTGATTTCAAAGGACCAATGATGAAACATGCTATGTATTACAGAGAGGTGATGGATTTAAGATACAGAATGTATACACACACATACACACACATATATGTGTGTGTTGTGAGTGTATATATTTGGATGAAACCACTAAGAAAATTTGTTTTGCTTGACTGTACATATTATAATTTTTTTCTTTTTTAATGGAATGGGAAGTAGCAGAAAGTGAAAATAGATAGCTTTTAATTTTTTTAAAAAATAGAGAGGTTGGGTGCTGCTACAGATGTGAACTGTGTCATGTACTTTTAGATGATGTCACAGCATTATTAGTTTTATGTCACTGCTTCACTTTGTTGGAAGAGAACTTTCAGAAAGTGGGCATAAAATGTAAATAAATTTGTAATATAAAAAAATCAATAAAACTTTTTTTAACAAAATAAATAAATTCAGCCTGAAGAAAAAAATATGATAGCTATTATTAAGTATCTGAAAAGTCATTACATGGAAAAGAGATTAGATTTATTTTGCTTGTTCTCAAAGAACAAAATTTGGAGTGGGGGTGGAAGAGAGCATTAGGAAGGATTATAGAAACAAAATTAATTTGGACATGATATAAGGAAAAACTTCCTAACATATAGAACTGCCAAAGTATAATGGTCTGTCTCCAGAGGTACTGAAGATCCAGGTTACCTCTCCATGTGTAAGTCTTCCAGATTTCAACCTCCTTGGAGAGCTTCAAAGCCTGGAGACCTACTTGTCATGGATGCTTTTGAGGATTCTTGCATAGATATCTGTTAAATTAAATGGCCTGTGAGAACCCTTACATCTTTGAGATTCCATAAGCCTTTTAAGTGAAGACCTTGCCTTATCCTACTCTGTAATCTCAGGGCCTAGCAAACCATGTAAGTGCTCAATATTTTTAAAATCCACTTATGATTACTCAGGAATTATTCCTTAAGTGGTACCAGATAAATGTCATTATTCTAGAATATTTGATGATGCGTGTTAATCAACATTCCATAGGCTTTGCCACATAGAAATGAATTATTAAAATATTAGTTTTCTTAAAATAGATTATGGGATAAGTCCTATTAACTATAATAGACAAATATTTAAAATATATATTGCATATGAAAGACAATTCAATGACTTTCCTCTCCATGAAATTTAATATTGTCAGAATATTAAAAGTTCAAGTAGAGGAAAGCAAAGTTGTGTGTTTTGGAATCAGCAAAACAGAAATACTGTTCTCTCTTTCAAGTTCAAAGTAGTACAATTATTAAAAAGTCACCTTCCAAATTTCATACAAAAATGAAGTAAGTCATTGAAAATCCCCCAAATTATTTAAATTATAGAGTTCATCTAATTCTATAACATGTCATTAGAAAGTAATGAGTTTAGAAAAATACCAGAAAGTATCTTGGAACATTCTTCTTAATGTGAATCTATACACTCTGAAATAGAATCAACAAGGAAATAATAACTGCTAGGTGTGTTGTGGTAATTTTGGGAAATATTAGAACAGCATTTAAGAGAAAATCATTTCTAAATTCTGCTCTCCATTTCAGGTATTCAGTAGATCGACATACTGATATGGACAGAATATTCAACATTGATTCTGGAAATGGTTCCATTTTTACTTCTAAACTTCTTGACCGAGAAACATTGCTGTGGCACAACATAACTGTCATAGCAACAGAGATCAGTAAGTCAGAGCAAAATACTACAGCTGCCTCTCATGTCAGGAAGTGTCTTCTGGCTGAGGGCTTATGAAGAACAGTTGAAAATTGTCAGAGTGTAGAGATGATCCTACTCAATAACTCTTGAGCAAAAGAAGCACCATGAAAGATAGTCTGCAATAATTTTTTTCTTCCTAGAGCGTTTCTCTTTTTATACATGGAGAGGTAGCCTTGGACTTTCAGTGGGAGGAGAACAAAGTCCTATGCTTTGCAATCACCAAAATAGAAATATACCTTTCTCTCCTGTGATTTACTTGGTGTACATACCAAGATGTTATAGATAAGACTAGAAAGTAGATTCTCACACTGTAGTTATATGTACATAAATACATATATATATATATACATATATATTCATGTCTTATTAACCAAAGCTATTAATCATTTACATCTTAATCTACTTCAAAACTTCAAAAGATAGTATTTCATCAGTGTGGATACTTATTTTACTTCTATAGAATAAAATCCTTCCACACTTTAGTAGAGAGAGGAGGGAAAGGAGAGAACAGCATTTATTAAGTACCTACTATATGCAAAGCACTATGCCAAATCGGGGAGGTAGGTGCTATTATTATCCTCATTTTACAGTTGAGGAAAATAAAACAGGAGTTAAATGACTTGGCCACAGCTAGTGCCTGAGGTCAGATTTTAATTCAAAACTTCCAACTCCAGGCCCAGAACTTTATCTAGTGATATTTATGAGTTGCTATAGTCAAAAATTTCAGCACATGAAAACCACCATCCTTTTATTATGGTTCTCCACAGTTCACAGAGCTATTTGTCCTTAAGCTATCAACCCAGTCCTTTGCTAGTCCCCTACTCACCCTCCGTCCTGATAGTGCTTTCCATACCTTGAGTTATGCTTGCCTACTCTTCTCTGATCATGCCATGATTCAGGATTGCCCCAGTAGGAAATTATACTCATGTTCTCCAGTGGATCTGGCATCTTATCAGTGTGGACATTCCAACAGATTACAACTCATCCATACCTGCTCATTCTGTGAAACTCTTTGTCTATGTCGTTCAATAAATATGAGACCACCCTCCCCTAAACTGTGCAATGTGATGAGTTTCCTTTCTCGGTTTTTCCTGACACTATGAATTGACCAGTAGAAAACAGAGGCTGTTAACTGGTCATCGCTTGCTCTCACTGCAAGAATCAGCCTTTCTTCTTTATTAATCATATATTTTACAATGTGAAATTCTTTGGTAACCCATGAAACAAAGAGTAGGAAATCATATGCAAATGAGGGCAGCTAGGTGGTGCAGTGAATAAAGCCCTGGCCCTGGATTCAGGAAGACCTGAGTTCAAATCCGGCCTCAGACACTTGACACTAGCTGTGTGACTTTGGACAAGTCACTTAACCCTCATTGCCCCGCAAAAAAAAAAAAAAAAGTACACATGGAGGCAGCTAGGTGGCACAGTGGATAGAGCACCGGCCCTGGAATCAGGAGTACCTGAGTTCAAATCCGGCCTCAGACACTTGGCACTTACTAGCTGTGTGACCCTGGGCAAGTCACTTAACCCCAATTACCTCAACAACAACAACAACAACAACCACAAAAAGTACACATGTATATACATGTTATATGTAAGCATATATACATATATATTCACATACACACATACTTATTTCTTAAATGTGGATATCCCATAACATCAGTATTTCTCCTCTGGGAAGCCCATCTTCCTGGCTTCAGTCTTTTAAATAACTTCAGTATTAAAGAGATTATTATTTCAGCTGTCCTGTGGCACATTAATATAGGCTGAAAACCATCAGAAACCAATCAGAAAACCATTGCTAGTGAATAACAATGACAGATTTCATGAAATATGATCCAAAGTGGAAACTGCAGAGAGAGTCCTTGAGATTATTGTTTTGCAAAATACCAATTACATAATGTAGCTTAATGTAAGGAGCAATGGATGACAGTGATGAGACTATGAAAGTAAAACATTGCTTTATTGTTGTTGCTACTACTATTATTATTATTATTTTAGGAAAGAAAGCCTTTTTAATAGTCAAGTCTTTTTGGTTTGCTTGTTTTTCCAATGACACCTAACTGCCTCATTTAAACACCCACCCCATGTAATATTATAGCATGAAAATGATCCTCAGTTTTTCAAGCACTGTGCCAGTGCATGTTCTGGGAGGTGCTGCTAAGCTGGAAATGCTTCAAATATGGATCCAGTGATGTGTCATCTGAGAACCACTGTATCTAGATTTGGAAAGGTCCTTCATCAAAGTGTCATAAGAGGATGTATTTTTGAGTTGTGGTAACTTTCTGAGCTTCCACCAAGTCTAGAAAGATTATGAGGCATCCAGGTGCTATGCTTAGATTGGCAGTTAGGCAGACCTGAATTCAAATCTGACCTTAAAGCACTATATGAATGCTAAGGAAGAGGAAAAAGAAGAGGAGGAAGAGGAAGAGGAAGAGGAAGAGGAAGAGGAAGAGGAAGAGGAGGAGGAGAAGGAGGAAGAGGAGGATGTGTTAGTGAAGGGTCACAGATTCAATGAATCCAAATTAATAGAAATTATAGATCCATGAAGTAATGAAGTGTGAAATGCACTTAGTTTGTTTCTATTCTATGAACTTACCCAGAGAATCATAGAATGTTAGACCTGGAATAGATTTTACCACTTATTTAATAACAAATCTTCATTCTACAGGTGAGTAAACTGAGTCCCCAAGAGATTTAGTGATACCAATTCATCAACTAGTACTTCTTAAATACCTAATATGGGCCAGACACTGTACCAAGTGCTGAAGATACAAGCAATAGAGTATACACAGCTATATAGTAACAAGAAACAGAACTAAAATTCAGATTTCCTGGTTCCTAGACCATTCCTTTTCTTTTCTTTTTTTTTGTTTGTTTTTGCTGGGCAATGAGGGTTAAGTGACTTGCCCAGGATCACACAGCTAGTGTCAAGTGTCTGAGGCCAGATTTGAACTCAGGTTCTCCTGAATCCAGGGCTGGTGCTTTATCTACTGCACCACCTAGGTGCCCCCAGACCATTCCTTTTCTACTAAACCATCCCAACTTATTTTTAACACCTTAAATATGAACAATTTCTATTTTAACAACTAATAAGATTTCTATGAATAGTGTATACATATAATGATTAAGAAATGTTAAAAATTTATCTGGAAAAATAAAAGGGAATTTGAAGGCAAGAGGAGATTATAAATCATCCAGTAAAAAATCACATAATTTTATAGAAGAAACTGAATGGCCAAGAGGTAACATGGCTAGTTAGTGACAGATATAGAATAGACCCATTTCTTTTGTGTCCTAGTCCAGTGCATCTTTCATAATATAATACAATAATTGATCTTCCAGAATTATCAAAAGAATTTGTGCACCTTAGGTTTTTCAGTCATTACTTTTGTTATATCTTTATTCCATGTGACCATTTTACAACATGCCAACTTTTTTAATGCCTCCCACATAGCTTTCTCATTCTGCTTCCTGGCTTTTACTCATATTCTATTCATTTACTTTTTTTCTAGTTTCTATTGCTTTACGACTTGCCTTTTCTAAAAAACCTTCCCTGCATACTCTCACTCTGCCTTGTGTTCCCTTTTCACTAAACATAGATTGATATTATTATTACTTAGTTACTTTGCTTTCTAGTTTCATTTAATGCGTGGCTCACAGGAGGCTCATCTATATTTTGAATTACTTAGCTAATTATCGTTGCCTATACTAAATGAATGATCAGTCTGATAAATGAAAGCTCCTTCTTTTGTGACATTTTACAGACAATCCGAAACAAAGTAGCCGTGTACCTTTATTTATCAAAGTTCTAGATGTCAACGACAATGCTCCAGAGTTTGCTGAATTCTATGAAACTTTTGTATGTGAGAAAGCAAAGGCAGAACAGGTGAGTATAGTGAAATAATAAGGTACAGTCAGAACTCATTAATTCAAAATTTGTAATAAATCAGCTTGGGTTGGGTCAAAATTCTTACTTTCTGCTATCTCTGCTTAGGAAATTATTATTCTAAATAAAAATCTAGGAGAGAAGTTTAGCCTACTCAAAACCTCACGTTCATTATATAGAAATGATGCTGCTAGATACACATTAGTTTTATTTATACATTAAATCAGGCTAGTGAGACCCCCCTACTAGGAAAAAAATCGTTAGTTCATTTAAATCACTATATAGTTTTTAATTAATAAATATAATTCCTTTTACAGGATCCTATAACTCAGACTTTTCACGTGTACTACCTAAAGGGGCTTCCAAAATTTCCACTTTTAGTAGTGAGCTAGGTCTTTAGAGAAAAGATGAATATTCTTTTTTTTGTCTTGGATCATTGTATTGTTGAGAATAGTCAAGTCATTCACAGTTCTTCATCAAACAATATTGTTGTCCCTGTGTACAACTTTCTCCTGGTCCTGCTCACTTCATTATACATCAGTTCATACATGTCTTTCCAAGCCTTTCTGAAATCATCCTGCTTGTCATTTCTTATAGCACAATAATATTCCATCACTATCATATACCACAGTTTGTTTGGCCATTCCCCAGTTAATGAGCATTCCTTTGATTTCCAATTCTTAGCCACCACAAAAAGAGCTGTTATAAATATTTGTGTATAAACAGCTCTTTTTCAAGATGAATATGCTTTCAGAGTAAGCCTAGGTAATTGAGGGTGGTTTTCTAATACTTTCATTTACAAGTTCCCCATTAGATGTTTTCCCTCAAAATCATTTGACTAGTTGATATCACTCCAATGTCAATTGAGTAATTAAGATCAATTAGCTAAGGGAAATTTACTAAGAAGATATAACAAAGACTAAAGTCCATCCCTTAGACTGGGGGCACTCTGTCCCTTCTACATAGCCACTCAGTTCCTGAGAATAGTTGATTCAAACTTAATGTGGTTGGTATAAAACATCCCTTCCCCCAATCTAGGGGCAGCAGGTAGTGGATACATCTTGACTCTGGGAACCCTTTTCTCTCTTCATAGCATTCCTACCCAGTTCACATCTTAGTGTAGCATAACCACACCCTTGATGTCATGCCCTTGCTCAACCAGGCAGGATCTTTGCAGGGATGTTTTAGGCAGGTCATTCCTTTGGACTGGCTCCTTACTGAACTCAGCAGCTATGCCTAGCAGCAGACTCTACAACAAATTCCTGTGCTTACCTCTGATAGATTTTCTAAACTTTTAAAGTTTACAAGTCTGTAACCCGGTCTGTTCCATACACATTCACTTAAAATCAGGAAAGAACAAAAACAAGGCACCACACAATCATGGACACAAGATGGCCAAGTATGAGAGTCGATCTGATGTTCCTTCCCCACTAAGAGGCTTATATCAGGTAGTACCTACTGCAAGGGAAGACCATCCAGCCAAACATTTTGTATGCATACTCAGTTCCAGATCACTGACCATTTAAAAATCTTTTTATTGCCATGCAATAACTAATCAGAAATAGAGGAAGAGTACTCTTTGTGAAGAGAATGACTCCTCCATTATACATTTTGGGAAGAAGGTTCACCAAACTTCCATGTGAATTTTAGCCAGGTAGTGCATATTTTACATGCTCTAAGGCAGGGGTATCAAACAGGGGACAACACTACCAAATGCTGCCAGACGAGATTAAAATATAATTGGAAAATATTTAACACAATAATTAAAAAAATAAAAAATAGAAAATGTTAATATATTCTAAGTCAATATGCAGGACTCAGGAATCCCTGTTTATGGTTTAGTGGCTTCTGTTTCTATTTAAGTTTGACACCATTGCTCTAAGGAATGAGCCCTCATTGGCCAGTCTTCTGATAATAATCTTTCCCCCATTAAAAATTTGCTATCCTCAGCATACTGGTTGGGGTTGCATTTTAAAACACATTTTCCATTTGGCAAAATCCATAGTTCAAAATCCTGGCTAGCTTTCTTGGGAGGCTCAACATTATCATTTCTTAATGCCTTTGCCAAATTTGCAAATTAACATTCTTCCGAATTTTCATCTACATGGTGATACTATTTTAGGTGTTTTTTAGTTAACTGGTATCATTTGACAAGTTTCTCATAAATGCTTGTGAAAGGCCTTTACCAATTCAAAAAGAAAAGAAGGAAGTCAGGAAGGAAGCTGGGAAGGGGAGGGGAGGGGAGGGGAGGGGAGGGGAGGAGGGGTCCCTACTGTTTTCCAAAAGCACATGGGCTGCAGAAATGTTTAATGTGATCGTACATATATAACCTATATCAGATTGTTTGCTGTCTTGGGGAGGGGTGAGGAAGGGGAGGGATAAAAATTTGGAACTAGAAATCTTATAAAAACAAATGTTGAAAACTATCTCTACATGTAACTAGAAAATAATAAAATACTTTTATGATTAAAAAAAAAACATGGATTTTTAGGGACCTGGGGTCAACTGGAAGTCACCCAGTGATCCTTAAGTGAAAAACCAAACTATCTGGTTGAAAAATCTTCCATGGGTCCCTCGATGAGAGTCCAGACAAAACTTCTAGGTGTCCTTTTTGACACAGGGCATACTGATAACCTTGAAATTCCAAGCAGATTTCCTCTGGGTCCCTAGATTAATAGGCTCCCAAAATTTCCCTCTTGGGTCCCTGCCACTGAAAGAGCAATCTGAAATGGAATTCCAAACTCACCATCCAGTGGCTTCTTCTTTTAGGGAAATCTAAGTGAACCCTGATTTCAAGTTTTAGGGTTCTGCTTAGCAGAGTTATAGGGTTATATATAAACATCAGCTATGACTCTAAAATAACCCCCAAGGAGATCTTAACATCCCATGATAGAATTGCTGGGTCCTAGTATAGAGAGTTTGTGAAATATAGAATTCCTCCTATGGAAGATGATGCTGGCCATTCCAGGGGTGCCCTAGGATGTGTTCTCTTGCATTAAACTGCTTACGGCCCCTTTCCAAGCTGCACATTCTCTGTCCTTCCTAGACTCCAGCAAGATCTCTTTTCCTTTCCCATAAGCCCCTAGCAGCTGCTCTAGTCAGCCCCTCCCCCAGGGAACTATCTCATTGGTCTCTGAAAGCTGCGGGTGTGGCTTGACAGGTATTCAGACTGCCCTTCCCTCATCAATTCAAATGAGTGAGAGTTCCTAAGATTCCTCATGAAATAAGTTCTTGCTGCCAGTGTAAAAAATTATGTCAAATTTTGTCAAAATCAGACCTAATCATTCTAAACCACGCAAGGCAGGGTAACATGGAGAGAGGGGAAGGATCTAGTCAGGCTCTTTTCCTTGTACTTGAGATTTGATTGCTTAGGCGAGCTGCTGAACAGACTTTTCCCCGCCTTCGCAAACGGCCTCAGTTCTAGCAGGCAGTGAAATAATATAGTTTGATAGATCAAAATGATAATGTTTTATGGCTTTTTTTTTTACACCCAAGGATTTTCCAATCACCCAGTCCTTTGAATGAGGCAGATTCCCCATCAATCTTTTAAATCCCATCATTAATCTCAGCAGTTCAGTGCAAATGGAGATGTCAGGCCATCCCAATCAGAAAAGCAATACAGCAACTTTATTTCAATTGTAGCTGATCCAGACCCTGAGTGCTGTTGACAAGGATGACCCTTACAGTGGGCACCAATTTTCCTTCTCCTTGGCTCCTGAAGCTGCTGGCAGTTCCAACTTCACTATTCATGACAACAAAGGTAAATTAATACGAATGACATTCCAAAGGTTGTCCTCTTTATCCTTACTCAGTTTAATATAATTTTTATTTTATTTGCCCCTGCTGCTTTCTGGTTTCAGACAACACAGCAGGAATCTTGACTCGGAAAAATGGCTACAATAGACATGAAATGAGCACCTACCTCCTGCCTGTGGTGATCTCGGACAATGACTACCCAATTCAGAGCAGCACAGGGACTGTGACTATCCGTGTGTGTGCATGTGATCATCATGGTAACATGCAGTCCTGTAATGCAGAGGCCCTTATTCATCCAACTGGACTAAGTACTGGTGCTCTGATTGCCATCCTCCTGTGCATCATTATACTTCTAGGTAAGCTGCTTCTCTGTGGGCCCTCTGTCCTAGGGGTAACAGGGAACATGTAGTTATAAAACTTTAGCTTTTTGTCCACCTGCCCCATTAAAATATACATCTGGAGGTAGGTGAGTGGAGTTTTAGGTAATGGAACCTCAATGACAACCTAGCTTGCTTTGACTGGTTGTGGGAGCTAAAGATAAAAAACATGTGATAGCAGTTATTTTTTTCCAAAAATATTCTTTTTCTAATCTGAGTAGGTATGAATTAATGATGATTTGTTGCCTGTCAGTTTCATTTTCCATTTAGCAAGATACTTTGGCCTAGTGTAAAGAGCAATGAACTAGGAGATGGAGGGGTCTGGGTTCAAGTCATAACTCTGCCCTTTACTGTGTAATTTTGGCTGACCACATCTTTATGAGCCTAAGTTTTCCCATCTGTAAAATGATGATCATAATACCAGTAGATATCTACCTGACAAGGTTTTTATGAAGATCAGAGTATTTCATAACCATTAAACACCTATATATGGGGCAGCTAGGTTGCGCAGTGGATAGAGCACTGGCCCTGAATTCAGGAAGACCTGAGTTCAAATCTGGCCTCAGACACTTGAGACTTACTAGCTGTGTGACCCTGGGCAAGTCACTTAACCCCAATTGCCTCACAAAAGAAAACAAAAAACAAACACCTATATATAAATGTAATCAATTATTATTGATATTTAACTTGATTAAATGATATTTAATTAAGATATTGTTGATATTTAACTTGATCAAGCAATAAAATACATTATGTTTATGTATATATACTATACATTATATATGACAATACATTTATCTGGATAAAATCATATATTATTTGAAAGAAATATATAAAATATTTAATTTGGCCTCCACTAAAGCCCTCCTCATTGTGACATGGAAGTGACTTTGGGTTCTCTAAGGCTCAGACAAGAGAATATAGAACATATGGCATATGTAAGAACTTCTGTTTAGCTTTTAAAATCTTTCATAACCTGGCCCCAACTTATCTTTCTAGTCTCATTCAATACTACTGTCCTTCCCACATTTAAGGTCCAGCTAAATGGGCCTTTTCTTTCCCCTTACTCATGATACACCATCTTTCATCTCTGCGTCTTTGTACAAGTATCCCACATTCCTAGAATTCACTTCCTCCTTCTTTCTGCCTCCCAGTTTCTTTCTTCCTCAAACACCAGCTTAAACTAAAAACGTCTTTTATGATATACCAAGTTATAGCAGCCTCCCTCCCATACTGCTCCGTATTTAACAACTTTATAAAAAGTTGCTTCTCTCTATAAGTAGGTGGAGGTTTGGGGCAGTTTCCACACCAAGAATTCTTTACATTGACAAAATTAGTGTGTGATAATAAATAGAACAAAAAATAAATAAACAAAAGTTTTTAAAGATTAAGGAAAATAAATATTCTTTTTGTTAGGTTTTTTTTTTCCTTCTACCTTCCTCTCCTCCTCTCCTTGGCTTTCATCCTGTCCTTTCTCTCCATATTTAATGATGCCATCTAAGAACCCTGCCAATACTATCTTGGATTCAAAATTATGTGTTCCCTCCATGGTTTGTACTAGTCTTTGTGAATCTTCAACTTAAGTCAGCCTGGCTTATTTTAAGTGGCTCCTCATCTTCTCCAAAGTTGAAAGAAATTCCACAATGACTGCCCACTAATGGCATCCTGTGAAATTTCCTGGTCACAAACCATTGCTTTTAGCCAACCCCTACAGATCAACTCCTTAGAACCATCCCATGGGCCAACATGTATGAAATGACTGTATGGCATGATATACTGGGAGATAACTATGTCAGAGAAAGACTTACATCTGGGATTCATGAGAAATGAGTTGAATATCTGTCATAATCAAGAGCAAATGATGATCCAGCTTCCATTTTTACTCACAATGGACCTGTCATAATTCTCCCTGTAAAAGTTGAGTTAGAAATTTTGAGCAGTTCTATAGCTCTTTGAGAACCAAGAAAATCTTGCTACCCTTCAAAATATGGAGACTGGACTGGAAAAGTTCATGTTCCCAGTAGATAAAGTAGGACATTACAGTTAAGTAACCCAACTTCCTGAAAAAAGAAAGAAAGCATATGACAGACTCAAAGAATGTGAAGAATAAAATGAGTTACCTGCATTTTTCTCTAAAAGGATGCCAAAATAATACAAGAATGAAATATTCAGGAAGTCTGGATCAGTGTTACTAATTATTATAAAAACCTTGAAACCCAACAACGGAACTGTGAGAGTTTTTGACAACTAAGGTATGAAGGAGGTATTTAAAGCTATGAGAATAAATAAGATGCTGGCATAAGATGCAAAGGAAAAAGTGCAAAAAACAGTAATTTTAGTGATGTAAGTCAATAAAAATAATTGCATAATAGAAAGATTTTTAAAAATCTTTTCATAATTGGTGAGATCTAAGATTAGATAATAGAACCTTACCGAGATAGGGTATTGGGTTTTTAAATGGTTTTTCACATAATCTTAAATCCAATACTTTTTTGTGGAAGTCTGTGGAAGAAAACCTAACAGCCATCAAAAATCAGGTAACTTTTCCATTATCAAGAGGAAATGCATATATACTTGATATCTGACATTGTCAGTAGAAAGATTTCATGATACCTTCCATGAGTTAAAGGAAATTTTAGTGCAAACAAGATTTCTTACTCATTCTATTTTTTCCATAGCAATTTACCTTGGAAATTTTTATGAAAATCAATGGGAAAAATATGAGTAATTTTACAAAAAAAAAATAGAAGCCTACCTATTGTTTCACAAAGGAAGATATACTTCTATAGTGAAATATTCTACACAATAAAGATTTCCAAATCCCAGCTAATGGCCCAGTCACCTCAAACAAAATTCAATAAATAGTATTTGATAAAGGAAAGAACACTAGTCTTGAAATTTTAAGGCCAGGGTTTATGTTTTATGAGATATATGATCTTGGGTAAATTACAAGCAGCCTTAAACATCTTTTACGATGAGGAAACGCCAAGGAATCTCTATAAGCTTCAGCCTTCTCATCTGTAATATTGAGACAGCACTTCCATTATGAATTACTGACGGGGCTGTTGTGTCTAAAATAATGACTAATAATGATAATAAAATGATAATAATAGCTATTGTTTTTATTAACTCAGAAAAACTCTATTACAAAAAAAGAAGTGAGAATTTGTCATCATCAAATTTACCTGCAATAGAGCCACCCGTAACTTTAAAGTACAATTTACTAGCATAAATGTTAAATGTTGCACTGCCCAAACCCCAGATATCATTTGGATTATGCATCTAAATTCCAAATACCATAAATTATTTTGTATTGTGTAACTTTCTAAAGAAGACAAATTTCGTATTTCTCTCAGATTCTCATAAGAGATCAAGCAGGAATTGTTCTTTCAATACATATCTGTGAGATTCCATAGGATTAAATATTTGAAGAGAGCCAAGAATTTATTTGGTCCTCCATAAAAAGGCATACGTACATTACAGACAATAATAACTCCTATTTCTCCAGCCATTTGTGGTATATACTGTCCTTAGAACAATTATGTTGGTAGCAGAGGGTAATTATCCCCATTTTCTAAATGAGGAAACTCAGAAAGATGAAGTGGTTAACCTGTGGTCACATAACTATGGCAAAAATGAAATCATAGATGTCTATGCAATTTTCCTATTAAGAAAAATTACTCTCAACTGATGTGTTCTCTCTAAAAACCATGTCCAAAAACTATTTCTTTAAAGTTAAATGCAGATTATCTCCATTTCCCATTGTTAGAAAAACTTTCTTTCCTCTGGTTCATTCCAAAACCATTTGCAGTCTGTCTTCTGACCATATCACTTAACTGAAACTTTTAGAAGTTATAATTACTGGGAGCAGCTAGGTGGTACAGTGGATAAAGCACCAGCCCTGGATTCAGGAGGACCTGAGTTCAAATTTTACCTCAGACACTTGACACTTACTAGCTGTGTGACCTTGGGCAAGTCACTTAACCCTCATTGCCCAACATACCCCCACCAAAAAAAAAGTTATAATTTAATTCATCAATAAGTATATATTATTATATATTATATTAAATATATATTATAAATTATATTAAATACCAATTATTTGCCAGTACTGTTCTAAGTGTTGGGAATACCAAAATTTTAAAAATCTGTCCTCAAGGAGCTTAATTGGGTAAGACAGCACACACACACAAAAAAAGGAGGGAGGAGTGGAAAGTTCCTGACACAGGGGCATGGTGGAAAAATCAGAGAATTCCCAAAGTAGCACAGCCAGATGGGAAATGAAATGGCTGTGCTGAACCCCCTCCTTAAATGCAGGTTTTACAGTTCATAGTTTCACTCTCCAATCAGAGGGGCAGAGGCTAGTGATGAGTTTTGAGTATTAAGGCTTATTGGATCTTTTAGGATGATAAGATTTTCCTAGTGATATGTTTCCCAGGGCATGATGAAGAAGTCAGAGAAGTTCCAATGTAGTGTTTCCAGGAGCCAAATCTAATAGCTTTTTCTTAATCCTAAACCTTCTTTCTCTCTGTGTAGCATTTGACATTGTCCAATACTTTCTCCTTCTGGGTACTTTGTCCGATTTGAGTTTGGGATTTGCTTTGTTTGGGTTTGTTTTGTTTTTGTTTTTTGGGGGGTGACACTAATCTCTTTCAATTCTCCTACTACATTATCCGACCTGTTTCCCTTGCTAGATTATAATATATATCATACCTCCTAACTCTAGGTATAATGCAAGGTTCAGTCTCAGGCCCCCATCTCTTTTCTCTACTTTCTCTTAGTGATCTAAGCAGCTGTCATGAGTTTAATTATCATCTCTATGCAGATAATTCTCAGCTCTATATATCTAACCCTGACTGTCTACTGAGCTTCAGTCTTGCATCTTTTGATTGTTATATCAATAAATCTGTTAAATAATTTAAATAGTATTATGATTTTTTATTTTGTTGGTACAGACTATCCATGAGTACTGAATATCTCTCTAATTATTTAAATTATTTTATTTCTTTAAGGAACATTTTATAATTAAGCCTGAATGCACTTTGGTAAATGGACTCCAGATAATTTATGAATTTTATAAATATTTTGAATGACATTTCCATTTCTATTATAGCCTAATGGGTTTTATTATTGCTTTGTAGATATATTTTTATATTGGTGTTCATTTTGTATAATGCTACTCTACTCATTCTATTGTCTATTTCCTAAGACTTTGATCTGGATATCCCATAGGCTTCTCAAACTCACTATTTCCAAAATAGAAATCATTATTTTTGCCCCCCAGAATCCTCTTTTAAATTTATTTTTTCCATTAAGGATAGTACAGTCGCAGTGTTTAATAACTTTTTGAAAATTATTTTTTCTTTGTTTTTTGCCATTTACAAGATTTGATTTTTCACACATATCATAAATTCATTTTCTATACATACTGTATATGATGTTATGGCATTCTAAATGAAAAACAAAAAATAAAGGGGTTATTAAATATTGAAAGCCTTTCGTGAGTTCTGGCCCACCCTGTACTATCCTTCAAGCCACGGAGGTTCACAGCATCCCTATCATTTTTCACTCCTCTCTCCCTCACCTCTCAGATACAATTAGTTGCTAAATTTTATTTCTACCTCCAGAATATCTTCCATAATCAACCTTCTTTTTCCAGTTGTACAACCACCAATCTAGCTCAATCAGTCAATCAGTCATTAAATATTCACTAAGTACTTACAATGTGCCAAGCACTGTATCCTTATCATCTCTGTCTGGGTTTTATGCTATAGGCTTCTAATTGGTCTCCCTGTCTCTAGTCTTTCCCCATTGCAATCAATTCACACAGCTACAAAAGTGTGTTTCATAAACATCAGAACTATATCACTCTTTTACTCCATAAACTCTAGTGTCTTCCTACTATAAAAACTCCATCTTTGGTATTTAAAACCATTCACAACCTACCTTTCCTATTTGGTTACAGATTACTCCTTTTTATGCACATTGTAATCTAAGGCTAGGCAAACAGATCTACAAAAAGTCTTGCTACAAACATTTTTGAGTATATTGGATGTTTCTTTTTAACATTGACCTAGCAGTGGGCCAAAGGATATGGATACTTTCTTAGCAAAATTCCAAATTACTTTGCAGATTGTAACAATTTATATTGTCACAAAGAATGCTTCAGTGTGCCTATTTTCTTACACTTCCCCCAAAATTGACTATTCACCTTTGTCAATTTTCTGAGGGAATAGGTGAAACTGAATTGTTTGATTTATTTTTCTCTTATTAGTAACTTGAAGCAATCTGTCTTTTATTAACAATCTGTACTTCTTTTACATCCTTTGACTACTTATCTGTGGAGGAATATCTTTTGGTCTTAGATACTTGGTTTTAGAGGGCAGCTAGATGGCACAGTGGATAGAGCATAAGGCCTGGAATCAGAAATACTTGAGTTCAAATCTGGCCTCAGAAATTTACTAGCTGCATGACCCTGGGGCAAGTCTATTAATCCTCTTTATCTCAGTTTTCTCATATATAAAAATGAGCTGGAGAAGGAAATGGCAAACCAGTCCAGCATCTTTTCCAAGAAAACCCCAAATAGGGTCACGAGTAACCAACAACAATTACAAACTTGGTTTACTTCCCTGTATATCTTGGATATGAGATGCTTATCAAAGATTTTTGAAGCAATACATAATTTTGCTAAGTTTTTTCACCAATTAACTGCTTCTCTTTTTATCCTAGTTGTATTTTGTTCATGTATTTTTATGTAATTGAAATGATCTATTTTATCTTTTGCAATTGCCTCTAAACTTTTTTTGATTAAGATTTTACCCCCTAACCATAGCTGTGAAAGTTAGCTGGATCTATTTCTCTTCTCATCTGTTTATAGTATGACATTTAGTATTCATATCATATGTGCACTTTTGGTTTATTATGGTATATTGTGTAAGATATTGATCTGTAGTTTTCCCAACAAATCTTGTCATTTCCCAAGTAATTTATGTTTTCACATTTATCAAACACTCAGTTCTTGAATTTAATTATTTCTTATCCCCAATCCTTTCATTTTACTGGTGATTCAGAATTTAAGACTCCTGAAAACACATGCAAACTATTATTATGGTTCTCTGTATTAGGCTCTGGTCACTAAATAGGTTTACCACATTTACAAAAAAAAGAAAGAAAGAAAAAGGTCATTCTGGGTACTATTTATTCTAGATTATAAGGACTGATGATATCTTGTTCTTAACTTGTCACTTAAGGACTTCTACTTTCAGGTTCTAACTTCCATTCCCACCTTTATTTCACATTCCTCCCCTTCACACACTCTGTTCAAAGTGGGTTTCTGGTTATTCTTTGATTTCATCCTGTACTCTCTCACCTCCTTGTACTTTGTTTTGAGTTCTCTGTCTTTGTCTGTCACATTCTACTCTAAATCATGCTTATTTGAGGCTATGTTTTATCCCCTCCTCCCAAAAGATTACAAGCCCCTAGTTTTGAACAGATTATGTCATTTTTTAATTTTCATTCCTGGTTCTTAGTAATGCAGCTTGGTCATAATAAATACTTAATGGAATTTAAGCAAATTATAGAATTTTAAATAATTTTAAAGTGATCGGTGATTCATCCATAGGAAACTCTCATAGGTCTTACTGTGGAAAAGATCACAAGAAAATATCTGATTTAGTCTTCTTTCTTCAGGCTGGTAAGGAATTGACAATGCAACTAAAGCCCATTGTATGGGCCAAATTCAGTATGGGGAGAGTTAATTAAGCAACTCGCTGTAATATTGGGGTTCAGAAAATAATGGGAGACCTCTAGGTCCAGAGTTTCCCCTTCTCCAAACTGCCTCTTTTCCAGTTATGTCTCCCAGAATAATAAGAAAAGAGATTAACAGCCTCTTTTCCACAAACAAATCAGGTTTTATTAATGGGAACAAAATTTACAACACAAATGAAGTTAATAGAGCCAGGGACAATGAGAAAGGGAAAAATATGACCCACTTCCTAGATGGTTAGAATCTAAATCTCTAGGGTAAAAAGGCCCCCATGTACCTCAAATAAGCTCTGCTTCCTCAGCTACTCAGAACAGCTTGGCTCAAACAAAAACTGACTCAAACCCTAAACTTGCTTCCAGCTCAGCTGGCCTAAAGTGCCAGCCTTGCTTCAACAACATAAACTCACCACCACCTGGAATCTGTAGTTCTAGGGAGAATCAGCTATGCAGTGTCTCCTGGTTCAATTCAAAGGTCAATGACCACCAGCTCCTCTCTGTCTCTGTCTCTGTCTTTCTCTGTCTGTGTGTGTGTGTGTCTCTCTCTCTGTCTCTCTCTGTCTCTGTCTCTCTCTGTCTGTCTGTCTCTCTCTCTCATCCCTCTCAGAGTTCTCTCTTACCCTTCCTGCCTCTCCCACAGGAAGGGAGATTCTTAGCCATGCTGAGTCTCCAATTGGTTCAACATACCCCCTGGGCTGTCCGCATTATATGGGCCAGGCCCATGTGGGCATGGGGGAACTCCTAGGTGTGGGCTTAGGTATTTTGTTGGATACTTTGATTCAATAAATGTTCTTTGTGTTATTCAGTCCCACCTAATATACATGACAAATCTAATCAGAGTTCCTTTTGTTTGTTCCATTATCTCTTCAAGTACACACCCATCTTTTCTTAGGCTTTTCAAGATTACATCTTTTCAGTCTGACCCTAAGGCCCAAAGGCCTACATCTTCGTGAGTGAATAGAACTTAGGCCTCCAGCCTCTTCAGAATCCTTCATATGATCTTGATGCTAATGATGCCAGTGACTGTTCCTACTTCAGGGAAAAAAAGATGGTTTCCCCTTAGCCCAAGAAAACTGATCTCATTGACTATTTCCCCTCATTATTTGATTATTGTCCTTTATATTTCATTTTAAGCCCTTTGTTTCTGGTCTCTTTATTTTCTCCATTTTTTTCTGTTTCCTTACTCATTGACATCTTCCTTTATAAGGGAAATCTCTTTTTCTTATCCCATGTACTTCAATGTCTTCCTTCTACCATCTACCTTTTACGAACTATCCTGGGCTTTTTGTCCCCAGTACCTAGGACAAGGCTTGAGACATAGTAGGCACTTCTACTCAATGGTAGAAGGAAGGTATTGAGGTAGAAGAGATAATCAGAGCTCTGTCCCTCTGAGAATATGAATATGAAAAATAGGAGGTGTTTTCATATAAGAGGTGGAAAAGAACATTGAACTTGGAGTTAGGGGAGCTGGGTTGAAATCTCAGCTCTGACACTCTAACTGGGTGACCAGAGACAAGGCTAAATAAACATAATAGTATTTTTGCTAGCTACCAAGATTTAAAATGCCAAATTAACGTGGTATTGTTATTAATCTTAAGTTTAAAATAGTCTGCTTAAAGAGAGGAATAATATATGATGGAGAAAGCCCTGTTATAATGATGGTTAAGTAGATGACATTTTAGATTGACTTCTGATCTTGGGGTTTGGTGATACTTGTTTGTCCAGGGACTCAGAATAACACTGCTGTCACTGAACCTGATTCTTTTTTTTTTTTTTTTAGTGAGGCAATTGGGGTTAAGTGACTTGCCCAGGGTCACACAGCTAGTTAAGTATTAAGTGTCTGAGGCCGGATTTGAACTCAGGTACTCCTGACTCCAGGGCCGGTGCTCTATCCACTGCACCATCTAGCTGCCCCCACTGAACCTGATTCTAAGCCCAATTGCTGTTGCACTGGAGAATGGCAGAAAGTGGAGGGTCCTTAACTATTTTCTGTTTTGGGGTTTGTTTTTGGTTTTGTTTTTTGCAGGGCAATGAGGGTTAAGTGACTTGCCCGGGGTCACACAGCTAGTAAGTATCAAGTGTCTGAGGCCGGATTTGAGCTCATGTCTTCCTGAATCCAGGGTCAGTGCTTTATCCACTGTGCCACCTAGCTGCCCCCCTTAACTGTTAATAGAAGTTATATCACTGAAGAACGTTCTTAGAATATGTTCCCATTCAGTCTTGTACTGTGGCTTACAAACAGTTGCAGTAAGCCAAAGCTCTCCTCACAAGGAAAAATATGGCCCATTTAAACTGTGGATTTTTGGGGAGGCAAATCTGTGACTTCAAAGTGTGGCAATTTCTGGGATGGAAACTCCACAAATAACTTCTTTATAATTTAGTCTTGGAGAGGTGTGTGGAACAATGAGAGGTTAAGTGACTCAGACATCCTAAGTATCAAAGGTAATGTTTGAATCCATATCTTCCTGACTCTATCCACTTTGCCACACAACCTTAGCAATCTCAAGAATACAGGCAAAATAAATAATTCCATTTCAATTACTGGATATTCATGATAAGATAAAAAAATAGAATTCTAACTTGTATTTGTGATCATTCAGACCTACCCGGGACTGTCTTTATTCTGCAAACCCTATGGATCTCTTAAGGCCATTCCAGAGCTAGAATTCCATGATTCTAATTAATAGGATAAAAATCTAAAATAATAATGAAGACCTCAAAGTGTAAAGAAAAGAGTACTGCAATTAGAGGCAGAAGTCCAGGGCTTGAGGCCCAACTCTGGCATTGTCTACCTTTGTGATATTGTATTAGATACGTAACCAATGAGCTCCAGTCTTCTCAGGGGTAAAATGGTGATCACTTTTCTGACTTTACCAAGTTGTTGTGAGAAGTAGGGAGACAATGAACGAGAAAGCATGTGAAGTAGCATATAAGTTACATTAATAGTATAAACAAGCCTATAGGAGAAATGTTTAAGAAACATTTTAAAATAAAATTTTCAAGCACCCTTAAGTACTTCAGGAGGACCATTACCTACAAACTACTGATGAACTAAAAATAATTCTGATTTATTCATTAAAATAAATCCCTAAGACACTCCAATAAACAAGCCTCCCTTACCTGAGTTTGAGTTGCTCAGTGTTAATAAGGTTACTTTTGAGAGTACCAGGACAAGAGGAACAAGAGACTCCAGTACTTCTCTGACCCTACATTACAACCCTATACACAGCCAACCAACATATACAATTGATTCCAACTTTAAACAAAGGACCATTAACTAACAAGGATAGATATCTCTCTCCACCATCAGGAAAATATCACCAGCATGCGCTCTATTCATCTGGGGATCTCAAAGGTACCTGTTGACTCTAAACTATTTCTAGAATCAGAGGACTTGGGTTCAAAGCCAACCTCTGATACTGTTTGTGTGACCTTGGACAGGTCACTTCATTTCCCAGGGCCTCAGTTTCCTAAGCTGCAAAATGAGGGATTAGACATAATGGTGAAGTGACTTGCCCAAAGTAACAAACATATTAAATGTCAGAAGTGGGGTTTGAACCCACACTAAAAGACATCTAATGTTTCTTTCAAAATTCAGTCTATGATCTTATGAGCCCTCCCAACACACACACACACACACACACACACACACACCTATGTCAGTGAATAATAGGAAACTGTTGATGTGTTTGTCAGAAGGAATATGTATTTCAGTTCATTACTGATCTGTGAATTTTTTGATGAGGATACTTTCTCCACCAGTTCTGATTACAACCTTTCTAGAAATTTCCTAGTTTCCTCAAGCAAGTGATGAGCTTTCCTAAACTTAATTCAGCTGGCCCTCAAACAGTATGATCATAGGATTCCACATATAGAGCTGGACAGAGTGTCAGAGGTCATTCTAGTCTAACTCCTTCATTATTTTTTTTGGGGGGTGAGGCAGTTGGGGTTAAGTGACTTGCCCAGGGTCACACAGCTAGTAAGTGTCAAGTGTCTGAGGCTGGATTTGAACTCAAGTTCTCCTGAATCCAGGGCCAGAGCTTTATCCACTGAGTATCTGGCCTCAGATACTTAGCCAGTATCTTATTATCTATTCACTGTGCCACCTACCTGTCCTTTTGTAAATCATGGGACCCTATTATGATGAAAACATATTCCAGTCCCTACATTTTAAGTATGAAGAAACTCAGGCTTCAGAAAGTTAAATCATTGGTCACAAGCATAGTAACTGCCAGTCAGTATTGAAACCTACCTAGGGTTTTCAGTGTGCTTCTCAGTATATCTGTTGCAGATTACATGCAGAAAGTAGTCATTTGCAAATGGGTGGACTTCTCTATAAATTATTAGTTTGAATCGAATCGTTCAAATACATTGGATTCTCAATGACACAAATTAAACAAAACAGGGAAACCCCCTGTGTAGCATGCAACACTGAAAGCTGAATGAATGTCAGTGACTTGCAGCCGCAGCAGAAGACGTCCCCACTTAGGTTTGTTAGAGCAAATCCAAAGGAGCTTAAAATGTGTCTGGCTCTCAACCATCATTCCAAGAATGTTGATAGCTGATTGCTTTTGAAATTCTGAATCTTTAGCTATTATCTGCAGTTGGGAAGGTTTTCATGTACAGAAGTCAAGCATAGCTATACACAAACACATATTCACTAGCCTTCTTTGGACTTCAAACTAATTTTATACTATTCTCAGGGCAGGGAAAAGAAATCCTACTGCCAAGGTTATTTTGGATACGGAGCTATGCAGACATTTCCTCACTTTCCAAAAGGTGCTAGCCTTGTCCTCATAACCAGGTTCATAGCATTTTAGGTGTTCAGCATAATTGACACTCTTATTACAGCCCTTTAGCTATTTTATTTTTTACCTTAAGACTGGTTTGCTATTTCAAAAAGGCAAAAAAGGAACGACTGACAAAAAGATGACTGTGTCCTATCTTCCACTTAGATTGCAGTCTTGCTTCTTTCAAATTTTTATCCCTTCTTGCTTCCTAAATTGATCACAAAGAGGTAAGGAACATTCTCAAAATATGAAAGTTGCGTTTGCAGTTTTCCAGACAACTTTTAAAACTTGGCCGTTTGAGCAAAATATTTCTTCCCTGACGTTAATTGGGTGGCAAATTAATTTTTCCTTCCCCTTCTGTTTTATTTCTCTTTCTAGTGACGGTGGTACTTTTTGCAGCTCTGAGGCGGCAGAGGAAGAAGGAACCTTTGATCATTTCCAAAGAGGACATCAGAGACAACATTGTCAGTTACAATGATGAAGGTGGTGGAGAGGAAGACACTCAAGCCTTTGATATTGGCACGCTAAGAAATCCTGAAGCCATAGAAGACAATAAATTACGGAGAGATATCGTGCCAGAGGCACTTTTTCTCCCTCGACGGACTCCAACAGTACGAGATAACACTGATGTCAGAGATTTCATTAACCAAAGGTTAAAGGAAAATGATACAGATCCTACTGCACCACCATATGACTCCTTAGCTACCTATGCATATGAAGGCAATGGCTCAGTGGCAGAGTCCCTGAGCTCCTTGGAGTCTGTCACTACAGATGGAGATCAAGACTATGATTACCTTAGTGACTGGGGGCCACGGTTTAAGAAGCTGGCAGACATGTATGGTGGCACAGACAGTGATAAAGACTCTTAATATGTTGCCTTTTTTCATTTTCCAATACAGCATTGAGATATGTGAAGTGGCTATTTCTTCATATTTATCCACAGCTCTGTGAAGGGTCCTCTATTCTACCAGTTCCAGCTGTTAATGACTGCAGTCTGTGTGGATCAAATGTTAGAGACTTTTTCTAGTAAACTTTTATGCGTTTCCAAGAGGCAAAGTTTTATTTTTTAGTGCATCCAGTTTACCAACTCAGTCTTTCAGGCACAGTGGTAGTAGAGAGGACAGGGAACAATATTTTTACTTGTTCTCTCAGTGTATATTTGAGGACATTTTTCTTTCCACTCACCTGTTATTTTGACCAGCTTTCATCAATTCAACTCAGATGACTGTTCTAACTGTACATTACACATACTGATGTGATAAGGAATTGCAATTTAACCTAAATACAGTATTATAGTAAAAGTAATGGAGAGGAATAACTATGAAACTAGTATTGGCTGATAAAGAGATGAAAAAAATCATGTATGCTATTATTTTACAGGTAATTCAGAAGATACCAGTTAGCCATTGTCTCCTGTTCTTTGAATATTTTTTAAGTATTAACTACTCTTCTGAAAGCATGAAGTCAGTTAGTAATCAAGGGTATAAATTCCATAGATCAATCTTTCATTGGGCACACTCTTCCTCAGATATAATATGGTGGGCCAGCCCAATTAATACTATAAAATCTCAATTCCAGTTTATCATAGTTTTATGATAAACTTCAAGTCAACAAGCATTTAATAAGTGATTACCATGCACCAGTTCTAAGAATTGTAATCAGAAAGTGGTAGTTTAAAATTTCATTAATTCTCTAATTCAGAATTTATGATCCTATATAGGCATGCTGAAGTTTTACCCTTACATTATATTATGGTTCAATATTTCAAGGATTTAGCTTTCCTCTCTATGGATTTTCCTTCACCAATGCAGGTCACACAACTCCTCCAAGCCTTAGTAGACCCTGTTATTGAGTTACTGCAGCCAAACATTTATCACTTGGTGGCCAACCAAGTGGTGGTGAGCATCTATAAACTGAGATAGGCTAATAAGTGAAGGACAGTCCCCTATCCTGGAGCCTTTCCAACTTGACCTTTACTCACATGGCATTTGAAAACTGAGGGTTACTTCCTCTCTGAGGCTGTAACAGTATAAGAGTGTGAGAGGGCATCATAGGGGAAAGGGAGATCTGTGTGAGGGAAATCAAAGGTTTGACAGGCAATCAGTGGCAATCAGTAAACAAAGGAAACATTTAACTTTAGTAAACTGAAGACCAGCAAACTGATTGAAAGCATCAACTGAAATTATCTAAAAAGTTTAATTATTTAGATTCTAAACTATAAATAAGTTAATTACAAATGATACTATTTGTTAATGCCCATAAAAATTGTCAGAGATAGTTCCATTCTTTCTCTCCTGTTCTTGTCAGCAGTTTTACTGCATGTTTGTGAAAGTTATAGAATACTTCCTATATTTTTGAAACCTGGGGTTTTAGGCATTTCACCAAATTGAACTAATCTTTTCTTGATTAGTGTGAATTTAGTGATATTTTATTGAATAGCTCAAATCATGATGTTGGTGGTGAGGTGAGAGCCAAATTTGCAACTGAATTTTGTTGATTTACTGGGATTTCTATATATTTACTTAAATAGATTTGATAGCTAGATATAGCTATATAAAACTGGGCTCATAGTATTTAATGATAAAAATCGAAGTCTACCATTAAAATGCTTACAGAAGACAAACAAATGAAAATCTTTGGTATCTTAAGTAAGCTAACCAGGGTTGTTCAAAGTATTAATTAAAATAATAGTCAACTTTTTAAATGTATTTCTTTAAATTGATTTTACCTTTGTTCCCATGACAATTCTGTCATTTCTTCTTTGAAAATTAATACTAAAATCATGGTTCTACATCATGACAGAGGAGTAATGTAAAAATAGTTGAAACCATTGTTCCTATTATTATGCTTTTACTGTCATGTAGTGGGTTATTTGGAGGAGCTGACATATGAACAAGTCTTTTTAAGCAAATTCCATTGATTTCATGGTACCACCATCATGATCTTGTCATTTAAAGAACCCTATCATGTCAAATGATAAGGAATGTCCAAGATACTGTAACTTTAGCAATCTTTGTTTATAAACTTAAATCTTTAAAATATAATTTGTTTATATATAAAACAGAAACTTATAGATAGGCTTAATATACTGGTTTGTCTTAGGGATTTATTTTCTGGTATTATTGATTTACTATAGATATTCTGATTGTTATTTGAGTATTAGGATTTATTGCCATTTTTTATTCTCTCACAAAAATAAAAATATTTAAGTTAATAAAAAGGTATACCATTTAGTAGATGCAGGAGTAAAAACTAATAATGACTCCAAAAAAATTAGGGAAATGTATTTTTATCACATAATCAAATACAGCAAAACTTTTTTAAAGGACCTCAAAGTCATAGAATCATAGATCTAGATCCAGAAGAGACCTTAGAGGTCATCTGATCCAATACCCTCATTTTACAGGTGAGAAATCTGAGACCCAGAGAAGTTAAATGACTTACCAGAAGTCATACAGACAGTAAGCAGCAGAGTTGGGATTTAACCTTCATATAACTAGATTCATGGAGCTGGAAGGAACCTTAGAGATAATTTCATCCAATGGAGAATTTTTTAAATTTAGAAACTGCTCAAGAGGGCAAGTGATTTGCCCGAGGTCGGTTAATAAGTGACACAGCTGGGTTCCTTAACCCAGGTTAGCCTCCTGATCCTTCCCTATGCACTGCACCATCTTCTTATGAGTTCTTGAATGATACTCATTGTACAAACACTCTACACCCAGCAAGTGGCATTTCACAAGTGGATACTTCCCATTTACTTGGTTTTGTTTTCTAAACTCTTCATAAAAAAGCTAGATTTCACTATAATTAACCTATGTACATCGTAGCCACAGGATATTACTGAAAAAGATAACAGCAAAGTTAATTTAAAAGAATTAGGCATTTATAGAAATATAACAGCACCTTAATTACAATATTCAGTATAAAATGAAAAGGGCCATCGTTCCTTCTGCTTCAGGTCATAGAACAATTTGAATCTGGGAAGAAAGACATTTAGCCATATGGAAGACTGCCACACAGAGGGGGACTTCCTCTTGATCACTTGACAATAATTGGCTCTTTTCCAAATAGAAGACTTGTTGTTTAGATATGGGCACAACTTGCAGTGATCTTGTGTTCTCCTAAGAAGAGGGAGTTGTTCATTAGAATTAAATTCAAGGTTTGATTAACATGTTTTTATTGCAGCCCCTGAAATGCCACATTTTATCTAGAATAGACTAATCATGATTTTTTTTGTTTAAATATCTAAATGAATATTTGGCTTATTACTACAAAACCTAATCAAGTGAATCCCCAAGGAATTAGATCATGTAAGAAAGAAACTGTATGATTTACTTTGAGGTACTATTAGCTCATCCGTCATATTTAAATGCTATTTTTCTAGTAATTGACATAACTTGAAAAATTAGCATGAGGCAAATTTTTATTCCTCTATTCCACTATCCCTACTTCTCTCCCACCATGCTCTCAATTAAAGCACCATTCAGTGTGTAATTAAAAAAGAAAGTGCTAGAAACCTAGTTGAAAGTGCCAGCTAGCTATTAAAAAATAGGATTTCAGCTGAGTTTTTCATTGCACCTCATCTGGTATCGGATGGTGGTGTGGAGGAAGAGGAAAGAGCAGGAAAAAGGAGAAGAAAAGTTTTAACAGTGTTACACCCTTTTTGTTTTTCACCGAGATACTAAAAATTGTCAAGTGTGAACATTATATATTATCCTTATTTTTTAAATGGGTTTAGGAGTCATTTCAAGGACATTAATGGTGTTTACCCACATTTATATTCAAGAAGAAGTCATTCACCACCACTAAAATAAACTGAAGATTGAGGGAGAGAAAGAGTAAAGAATTTGACTATAACTTTAGACCCAGTTGTGGAAACTGCTTGCTGAAACAACAAAAAAAAATCACAAAATACAAAATTAATAAATAAAACCTAAGAGATGGGAAATACAGCAGCAAGCAGTGGGAAAGGAAGCTGCGTTGATGAGAACCATAGAGAAAGAATGCCTGAATCAATATGTTAACATCAGAATATTTGTCATCTTTCTCCAGGTGGATGTAGAAGGGGAAATCTCAGGGAGGTTCCCAGATCCAAACTGACTTCATTTTTCAGGTGCTGGGCAAAAATCCAATCAGCTGCTTCCTTTAAGTACTTGTCTCTCAAAAAAGTTTGCAGAGAATTTCAAACACACACACTCACACACACACACAGACTTTGTTTCTCCTAAATATTCTGGTTTTGTTAAACCAAAACAACTTTTAGAAAATGTTCCTTTTGTGATTATTGTCAAATGTTATAAGATGCAAAACCACAGGAAGTCTCAAATGTACTAATTTGCTCAGTGGTAAGCCACATCTTGATACTCCCCTTGGCGTGTGTGTGTGTGTGTGTGTGTGTGTGTGTGTGTGTGTGTGAATGGGAAAAAATAATGACAATTTAAGTCAAGCAATACGGGCTTCTGTATATTTGAGGCTCACAAACAACATGAGTGAGAAGAACTAAAAGAGCACAGTTATGGGGTAGCTCTGTGGTTGTTGCTGAAGGCAATTTGCAATTTTCAATGGACGTGTTTCTCTCAGCTTTTTCTATTTCTTCCAGGGACAGAAACTGGAAGGCAGTGCTGCATTGCTGCCCTGGGCCCTTATTTTATGAGAAGTAGGGGGTCCTAAGTTATGTATAAAGTCCCAATGAACTGAGGCTGTCCCTTTCCCCAAGCTGGGAAACGGTTCCCTGGGAAAGTTGTCAGTTTCACGTAATTTCATTTTATGTAGCTCTGTCTAAATGAAATCTTATCTAAAATTGTGACCTAGTGGCAGGTGGTCCAAGAATCTCAGCAACGCATTGTGTTTAAATTAACACTCCAATCTGGGCTTCTTTATCAAATAATGAAGCCAAGAAGATTAACAGATGTTATTTGGATCTCGACTGGTATATGAACTATTTCTTAGCATATAAGAAGGAACTGTCCTTTCAGAGGCATGGAGTGATGGGCCTACAAGTACTCAGGAGTTCAGTGAGTGTTAAAGCTGCAACATCTTTAATCTCCCTTTGGCTTATTTATAGGATAATTTTCTAAAGGGATGATTCTCTCCTAAAAACA